>NC_136491.1:57420490-57812990 GCF_053919585.1 Euprymna scolopes
GATAACATTTATTTGTTATAAATTTATTTTCAACAAATGTTCGTATCTGTGTTTAGTAATACAAAAACTTTTTATTTAATGTAACGTTTAGTCGGCTCGAAAAACAGTGTTTATCGGTGAATTTGAAAAATACAAATGATGGCCGACACTGTTGATTACGTTAAGTTTGGGAAAATGAGTGAAAACTAAAACCTATGCAAAATACTGTCAGAAAACCACTGGATATGTCAGCCTATGTTACGGGAACATATATTCGGTGGGTTTCTGACACTTTTTCGTATAGTATTTTTTAGTTTTTAACTTATTTTCCCAAACTTAACGTATTCAACAGAGTCCGCGACGATTTGTCTTTTTAAATACATCGAGAAACACCGTGTTTTTCAAGCCAATTAAACATTTTACATTAAATAAAAACACTAAAAACTTATCCAGTTAGGTAGAAACGTAACTTACCTTTGCTTTCAATTATTTTTTTTGGGACAACTTTTTTCGAATCCGTGTATAATAACCTCGTTCATCCAAACATTAATTAAAAAATCACGTTTTTTAATACAAAAATCAAAAAAAAACGTTTCAACATTTTAACAAAGTTCCGCTTAATCCACTGATTGTTACTGGAGCCAAAGCCATTATTGACGAAAACTTCCGAGAATCCGGATCAAATTCTGCAAGAGAACCATTTATTTTTTTTTTTTTTCATTTTCGCCGTTTTTTCCACTGTTTTAGGTGGATTGCTGTACTGAAAATATAAGAAAAATACATTTTCTTTTTTTATTATATTTTTCAATTGCACTTAATTGAGCCACAGCAACGCGTGGCAGGAGACAGCTAGTAATAATAATAATAATAATAATAATAATAATAATAATAATAATAATAATAAAAAAGGATTAATAATAATACTAATGATAATTAGAATTAATAATCTATATATATAAAAATGTAACTCTTGTTTCGTTCGTAATTAATAGTCTAAATAACTAAATAAATGATTGCTTCGACATTTTGGTATAATATTGTACTCATGCGTGTTTCTATATATCTCTTTTTAATTATAATATTATACTTAATTTTTCTATAATAAATAGGTGGTTTTCTTTGTATCGATAGGCCATTTTTTTATTTATGGACAATTATTTATCACTGCTTGCCTCACGTGACCAGTGTTTCCAATTTAGCGGTTTTCCCGCTAGATCCCAGGTTTCGCTTGCAATCTAGCGGGGAATTCTAGAAAATCTGGAGATATTTTGCACCCACACACCCGCAGTTTTAGATTAAAAAATAAAGAAAAGCGTTTGAAAATACTTTAAACCATACAATATACTCATTCATGTAAGTAAAAAAAAAGTAGCATTTATTGCCTTTAATAACAATTAATCATTGATTATTTGTGTTGTTTTTCACCTTTTTTTTTCGGCTAACCATTCTTAAATCGATTTTTCCACGTACATTTTAGGGGGGGGGCATTCCAACCTCCGTAGTTTAGTTTAAAATACGATCTTAGCAACCCCCCTTAGTCAAAAATTCTAAAAAGTAAGAAACAACAGCAAACAAAAAAACTTATACCAAGCACAGTAGAATTTAATTATCTACCAAACTAAATACTTTTAACATGCTAAAACAAAGTTTTTTTTATTTTTCTAATTTCCAAATATGTTGTTCAAAGTGGATTTTACACACTGAATAAAAATATAATAATAAACAAATGTCCGCTTATCGCTTAAGGAGTAAGGCTTAAATGACTAGCTGTATCAGAATTTTTGTATGAATTTTTGACACCCCTAACACGAAACTGCGAATAAAATATAAAAATCTTGTAATTTCTCTTTTAAAAGTGGGTTGTTTATTTTCTTTATGGATTATACTTCCAAAATAAACTATTAAAGGTGTATAAAAAGTAATAGAAATATTATTTTTTTGTAAAAAAAAAAAACAAATAAAATTAATTGAATTTTACAAGCTCAGTATTTTCAATTTTTAAACTTTAAAAATCTATCCAAATTTTTCTATTGATTCAATTTTTACGATATTTTCAGGGTCAATGTGAAATTTTATGCTCTTTCCAATAAACCGAATATAATATTTTAGACAAGCGTCTTTTTTTAATTCAAGCCGCCCACCATTTTCAAATGTCTATTAAAAAGTAAATAATTAATTTACTCACCAAAGTTTTATATATCGCAAATGATCAATAAATAATATATTCAAATTTAGAACAAAAAAAGTAGTGTGTTTTTAGAAATTTACCTGTAAAGTCCCAAGTTTAAAACCTTTTTTTTTTAAACACGTTGTTTGTTTGTTTTTTTTTGTTTTTTGTTGTTGTTTTTTCTAATGAAACCTTGGTCATTGCCCCTTTAATTGAAAAAGAAATTAGGGTTTGAATTATATTTTTCGAGTAGTTATAAGCTTGGAAAGACAGGGGACCGAATTAATTCACGCCTCCCATTTTTGAAATGTCTATTAAAAAGTAAATAATTAATTCAGTCACCAAAGTGTTATATATCACAAATTGAAGATAAAAGATCAATAAATAATATATTCAAATTTAAAACAAAAAAGTAGTGTCTTTTAGAAATTTACCTGTAAAATCCGAAGTTTAAACCCTTTCTTTTAAAACCAGGTTGCTTGTTTTTTGTTTCTTTGTTTTTTTAAATGAAACCTTGGTCCTTGCTCCTTTAATTGAAAAAAATTAGGGCTTGAATTACATTTTTAGAGGAGTTATAAGCTTGGAAAACGGGGTGGAATTATTAAATATTTTTCACGAAATTTCTGACACACCTAACAAATGACTTATCTTCCACTAACCCTAAGTTTGAGTTGCACTCCCAAATTTAGAGTTAGTGATAGTCATAGATTTTTTATACAATTTTCCAAGAGTGAAGTCCCCAATGATTAAACGACATGTAACCAGTTAATTGTTGGAAAGACAACTTTTAATAAAAGAAATGAAATAAAAATAACTTAAACACAGTTTCAGCACGTATAAAAGATACTGGAATTTTACTGCATTTGGTATCAGGCATTTTTGTTATTGTTTACAATTTCTCGAATATTGATTATTTTATACAAATGATTGTGTTCTTCCTACTTACTTGCCCCCAAGAGCCGTCATTCATGATTTTACTTATTTTTACTAATTTTTAGATGTTTATTTTATTTAATTGTCAGCATGAACCAACTTTTTAAGATGCAGCATATGCTAACACTTCAGCGAGGTTTACTGTATTTATTTTTTAGCAAACATTAATAACAGAAAGTTTTCCACTTTATTTATTTTTTTGCATAATTAATTATGGAAGTATGTTTTCTGTTTTTCTTAACATATGTTGAAAAAAAATTTGTACAGTCTCCTGAAAAAAAAACAACTTTTCTCTATTTTCACCTAACTCTTTACAATGTTCATATAAATCATTCATCTGTTCTTTTTATAATAAAAATTCCGTTTTCAAAAAGAAACGTTTACTGCCAAATTTCTTTTAAAAAAGTACAAGTTTTCCTGAAAAAAAAAACTTTCACCTAACATTTTATGGTAAAAAATTATTTTGAGGGGGGGGGGACCCCAACTTTTATTGATAAAAACAAAATTGCAAAAAATAATAAAAGTAAATAAACGAACAAAATGCAATTTTTCTTGGGGAATGTGTTTCATTTTAACAAACTTAGCCACAGCAACGCGTGGCCGGGTACAGCTAGTAATTAAAATAATAATAATAATAATAATAATAATAATAATAATAATAATAATAATAATAATAATAATAATAATAATAATTAATAATAATAAAAAGGATTAACAATAATTATAATAGTAATAATAAGGATTAATAATAATAATAATAATAATAATAACAATGATAATATGGTTGTTAATAATAATAATAATAATAATAATAATAATAATAATAATAATAAGGATAAATAATAAAAAGAAGGATAAATAATTATAATACGGATTAATAACTATAATAATAAAGATTATTAATAATAATAATCTTTATTAATAATAATAATAAATAATTATAATTATAACAAAAATAATAATAAGGATTCTTAATAATAATTATAATAATAATAAGGATCTATAATAATAATGATTATTATTAATAACAATAATAACAAGGATTATTTATAATAATAATAATAATAATAATAATAATAATAATACTAATAAGGATTAATAATAATAATATTTAATAATAAGTGTTAATAATAATAATAAGGATTATTAATAATATTAATAATACTAAGGAATAATAATATTAATAATAATAAGGAGTATGATTCATAAAATAAGGATTAATTATAATAGCAACAACAACAATAATGATAAGGATTATTAATATTAATACTAATAATAATGATTACTACTAATAATAATTAACAATCATCAGATTAAATAATAAAAATAAGGATGAATAATAATAATAGTAATAATAATAATAATCATAATAATATTAATAATAATTATTATTATTATTATAATAATAATCATAATAATATTAATAATAATAATAATAATAATAATAATAATAATAATAATAAGGAATGTTAATAATAATAATAATAACAATAAGGATTAAAAACAATTTAGATTAATTATAATAATTAGATTAGCAATAATAATAATGATAATAATAAGGATTGTTAATAATAATAATAATAATAATAATAATAATAATAACGACAATAATAACGATTAATAATTCTGATTTCGTTCATGAACGTCTCTCTGGAAAGGGATGGGATTCATTTCCAGAGGATTTCCCTCAATCCCGGCTTCAAGCAAGGAGCTTCAAAGATCAAGGGTTTTCCTAAGGATGTTGCTGGTACCTATAATTGCAGAGGTTTGAAGGCCACCTAAAACATCGGGGATTTGTAGTTTTTTTCAATTGTCCTTCCAGACGACGTGATACTACTTCTAGTGTACCAACTACGATAGGGATTATTTGTGTTTTAACCCCGTGTATACGCCAAATGCCAATGCCAAGGCCAATGGAGCATAATTGCTCCACTTCTCATTCTCCTTCTCTCTCACATTCTTGTCCCAGGGTACTGAGAAGTTTACAATCTGCCAGTTTTTTGAGACCTTGTCAATGATGACCAAATCCGGACGATTATGTTCCAATTGCTTGGTCGTTATGAGACTTTTGTCCCACCATACCTCTACCTTGCCATCCTCACTTATTCTCACTTCATAAGGCACCTCCTCAAACCATTTTCCAGCACACTTCACCCCAACTCTCTTACACACCTCCCAATATATCCGGGGTCCCATGCGATCGTGTCTTTTGCGGTACTCTCTCTGCGCCAGTCCACTACACCCTGCTGCAAGGTGCGCAATTGACTCTGAGGTCTTACCACAAATCCGGCATTCTTCAGCAAGTTCCTCTTCTAGAACCACTTGTTTTAACAATCGTGTTCCTAATGCCTGCTCTTGTGCTGCACAAACAAAAGCTTCGGTACTCTTAGCCAGATACCCAGCTCTAAGCCATTGCCATGATCTTTCATCAGCCACTTCTGCTATATCCTGGAAGAACCTTCTATGCATTTTCTTCCTAGCCAGTTCCTCTGCCCTTTCTCTATCCATACGTTTCACATAATCAACCTTGGTCTCACATACCTCCATTTCATTGGCCACAACCTTAAGCATCGACTCCTCACTTCTAACCACATGCTCCTTCAATGACACCTCCTCGGTTCTAAAACAATCTTTTATACTTTTCAATCTTCTCCCACCATCTTTCCTCTTTTGATACAGCTGTGACCTTTGGGACGTGTTGCCTTACACGTCCTTGACCCCTGATCGCTGCCCAGTTATGATCTGCACCCTGGTCGGTACAGTTATGATATGTCGACTGGGCAACCAGGTCTGCCAACCGTTAGTACGTCGCGTCACCCAGTGAGTTCTTCGTTAAGGCGTTGGGGATTCTTCTCGGATGCTCGGTCCTCAAGGCCTATTCTCCGTGGATCGTCTAGTTATCCTGGGTGTTCGTTGACGGATACGGTGTCACAAATGGCAAATAACGAAATAGCCACAGATGTGACCTTGCACGTGTGACATTAACCGTGGTCACATTTGACAAATAAAGAATGTACATATATACGGATCAACGCACATCAGCAACAAAACTCCGGAGGTTAGTTAATATAATATATATTTCGGAAATTCATAAAAGAAGTATTTACAGCATATACATAGAGTTGACAATTAATTCAAGCAAGCAGTTAGTTTTACAACTGAGCTTCTGTTGTTGAAATACCTGGTCGGTATTGCGGACTTTGCGTAATTCTCATTAAGTAATCTACACGTTATAAGCGTTGAGTTATCAGGCAACAAGCGAGGGGGAGAGAGTGAGAGGGGTGATTCTGCCGAGACTTATCTCTCTTTGACTCTTACTGCTCTTCACTGTTCTCCACTGTTCTGTTCTACTCTGTTCTGACTTAATCTTTGATTTTTCACTTCTTTTATAATACAATTATGGAACGATGACGACACTCATGTTCGTCATCGACCAATCAAATTGCTTGATTGTAATTCGACGGGGCCTTTTCTCATTGGTTGATTATACTTCGACAGGGCCCTTTTTCATTGGTCCATTTCCAAAATTGAATTGACTCCTCCCTTAATTAACGCCCAACTTACACGTTGTATTAATTAACTCCTCCCTGGCTTACTAATGGAATTTCCCCCTATCCAGGAAAATTATTTTTCCTTTGACTTAAAGCAAATCACGCGATTTTATTTGTTTTAAAATTATCTATTGATCTCACCTTTCGCTTTGATAATTCAAAGGGATTTTAGTTTATCTTTGAATTAAGTTCTGGTTGTCGGCCATTTTATTATATCAGACATTTTGTTTACGTCAAAAGACCAAGAATGCATTTGTCGCTTTGAACTTATCGGACATTTCCCATCCGAGCAAAAACATTTCATAAATTCCCTTTTTTCGTTCGACCTGATTCACCAAATGACAATTCTCGATACGTTATTTTATTGTTTTGAAATTTCGGACAATTCATTTTTTTCCTCTTCTTTGTTCTAAACACAATGCCGAGTCACTGCGTGTGTTTCAAAAACAACCCGACTTTTCAACTTGTCAAATTCCCAGGTCAACTTTTGGCTCATAGTTTTGCCAATTGCGGGTGTGAAATCCCCATCCCTCCGATCCTGTACACTATGATTTCGGCCATTGGAGATCAAACGCCTGTGTATTTTGGCTAACATATTTTATGCATTCTTTTTCGCTTTTGAAGTCTAGAATTTGATTCAACTTTTCGCTACAAAGGCACTCTTGCCGCCGCCATTTCAACAACAGACTTAGCTCAGAATTTATTCACAAAATAAAAATTAATAATAATTTTTATTCCTTCAACCCGATTATCGTCCGGGAACAAAAAATCACTTTTAACCAAAATAAACGTCACATCAACCCTACCGGCCTGATGTGGTCTCTCTTTAGTGTTACACAGCCTTTCTACGCTACTTCGAATGTGAAATATACCAAACATTGCTAAAACTTTTCTTGTTTTGATATCCATGGCATGCAAATCCTTCTTTTTTTTTACACAGTGATAACCCCTTATCAAGGCCCGGAAGCCACTCAGGGATAAGGGTTATTGCAAGTACATTACGTTAGTGTGGAGATTTGATGAAGTGTTTACTTAAGGAATTTGTTAACGTTGGACTTGAAGACATCCAAGGTGTAGTCCGGTGGGAAGCAGGCAGACGGAACAGAGTTCCACAGGCGTGCAGTTCTAAGAAAGAAAGCTTTGTTCATGGAGTCCGCGTTTTGATTTAGGCACAGATATAGAGTGGGGGGAAATTTTCACAGTGGATTCAGCTAGACGGGTGTTTTTCGTGAACGATTGGCGAGGGGGGACCAGAGATTGGAGTTCAGACGAGCACCTGCCATGGAAATAATGACAAAACAAGGATAGGCTTGCAACGTCTCTTCTGTGGGAGAGAGGTTGCAGGGTAGAGAAAAGGGCATCCCCCACTAAGCCACGAAGTCTATTTTGTACTATGTACTTAGCAGCTCCTGCCCAGATATGGCAACAGTATTCCATTCTTGGACGTACTTGGCTTGGCTTTCTCAGACCATTTTAAAATTCCCGCACTGTATCTCAAAACACTGACTGCCCCTGCATTTACTGCTTTCATTAGATTTCCTCCATACAGACTTTGCAATTAGTTCCATTCTTCTAAGATACTCCTTCCTGACTTTTTCTTTCATTTCTCTGTTCATGATGCCTATACTCTCCAGCACTACTATCCTGTATCTTCTATTTCTTTCATAATTTCTCCATTTGGCAGCACTATTCCATTCGAATGAACCTTTACTCCTCTTTTCATCACCAGCACCGCACATTTACTAATCCCAAACTCCATCCCAATGTCTCCTGAGTATGTCCCCACAAGTTCTACCAGTCTCTCCATTTCCTTTTTATTTCTACCGAATATTTTCAAATCATCCATAAACAGTAGATGGTTGAGGTGTCTGTCACCAGATCCAAAGTTATACCCCAGTTTTTCTCTCTTCAAGAGGATGCTCAGTGGCATCATTATCATTACAAAAAGAAGTGGCGATAACGAATCTCCTTGAAATATCCCACGTTTAATGCCAACCTGCCTCATCTCCTCTCTGTCAGCACCGTTTTCCATTGAGCCATACTTGTCTGCAAAAACCCTACCACATTCTCAGCAACCTTCATAATCAATAGTATTTCACGTATCCATGAATGAGGAACCATGTGATAAGCCTTTCTGTAATCAATCCATGCTACGCTCAGATTTCTCTTCTTCGCATTCTGCATTATTGCTTTATCAATTAGTAGTTGCTCTTTAGTACCTCTCGAGCCTTTCCGGTACCCCTTTTGTTCGTCAGGAAAAACACTATCACTTTCTAGATGTTCATAAATTTTCTCCGCAAATCTTCCAGTCAACAGTTTCCACATCAATGGCAGACATGTAATTGGTCTATAATTATTGGCATCTGTTCCCTTTGCAGGATCTTTCCTAATCAGTGTTGTTCTTCCCTTCACAAGCCAATCAGTGACATCTATCGACTCTACAACCCTTTGCAGAGCAGCAGCTATAGGTGGATAAAGGCATGTGAACTGTTTAAACCAGAAGCCCATCACTCCATCTGGACCAGGTGCATTCCAGTTTGTCATCCTTCGTATGCCAGCTTTAACGTCATCGATGGTTATCTCAACGTTCTTCATCTGCTGCATTTCTGATAGCCTTTCTCTGACCTCTCCCAACCAGCTAGCCTTCTCATTATATCGCCCTTCGACGGACCAAATCCCACTCCAGAACTTCCTTGCATCTTTTGAATTTGGAGTGTTGTTATTTCCAGCCTGTTTACTACCATTTAATTCTTTATACAGCTGAGACTGATTGTTCCGGAAAAGGTTGTTCTGCCGAAATGCAACACTTTTTCCAACAAAGTTCCGAATTTTTATACCACCAGTGTGGACCTTCTCTTTCAACAGTGTTAGAACGTTCATCGTTCCCTTTGCCAGCAATCTATACCTCCTTTCAAGGTCGTCCTTATCTTTCTGTCCTAGTTTAACTCCTTTTCTTATTTCTTCGATTCTACCAATGTTTTTCCGACACCGTTTAATACTTTCTTCAAGCCGCCTCTGCCAGTGTGGCCTTATATCCTTCATTTTTCCCTTTTTCTTCTGTAATAAGACAAGACGATTCGCAATAACGTATGACGCTGCATATAGAAGCCTGTTAAGTTTCGGGTACTCCTGCAGTATTTTACCCACCGATTTCACGATCTTAGCCGAGCGTTGATCGACATCCGTCGGAAAACGCCGGAACATGGCGAGCGGTACGATACTCTATCAGCCAATCAGGGCGCTTCAAACGAACGCGCAGCAGACGAATAATTTTCATTGGAATTACACACATAGCGTTTCATTTCAGTTATTTTATTGTTCAAAGTAAAAATACACAGCCTTTCATTTCAGCTATTTAATTTAGCGATAAAAAAAAACGGGAGCTGTTGGAAACATATTTATGCGAATTTATGTGGAGACAAAAATTTGGACAACCCTTTTGTCTCCATAATAAATCAAATCGCGGAAGGCTACCCGGTTTGGGAAGGAGCTTCTTTCCACATCCTCTGAAAACCCTTTGTTGATCCCTACTTTGCCTCTCTACAGTCAGTAGAAAATCTTCCAGTCGGAACTAAAGATAAACAGTAATTGTTGCCCCCCCTACAAACATTACTGAAAAAAAAACAAAAAAAAAACATTGTTGTTACTGCTTAATAACGTTTTGTTAAAAAAAAACATTGAAGTGTTTATTACTGTTGCTTACCCCCCCCCCCAAAAAAAAGCTATCGGAAAACAAAATGAACCAAAAAAAAAAATATATTCAACAAAATAAATTTATTTTACTTTAAAAAAAACTTACGGTAAGTGTTTGTGATTTATTTTATCCAAATTTTTTGTATTAATTTTATCCATTTTGTTGTGTGTGTGTGTGTAATATCTTTTCCTTGTAATGTTGTTGCTATTTCACATACTTTTAGCGTTCTTGCACCGTAGCTCCGAATTCTCGGCTTTCGTCGGCGTTAACGCCGAAAGCGTTCGTCAACGCTCGGCTAAGATCGTGAAATCGGTGGGTAAAATACTGCAGGAGTACCAAGTTTCGTAATCGATATGTTCTTTCTTATGATGTTGTGAATTACTCCTTGAATTATTTTTACTTCGTTTTTCACCTTCCGCCTATCACTACTCTTCATACTTAGAATCTCTATGATATCGTCTCTAAGAAGAACCTCTCTTAACTTCTGAAGTACTTCTTTTTCTACAAAAGTCAAAGGTTGAACTTCATCACTACTTCTCCATACATCTGCTCCTTTCACTGGCTCCATTGTCTCATCAGCCTTAGATCCTTCAAACTCTTTCTCATTACTTCCCCTAACCATAGGATTCCATACCTCCTCAGTTGTCCGCCTCCCATCATTGTTTACATTTCCCTTTTGCACGTCCACTCTCTCAGTTCTTTCATCAGAGCTAGTTTCATCAATTTTACTTTCGTTATTCATTTCATTCCTAACCATCCATTCAATCTCTTCTCTTTCAATCACTGAAAGTAGGTTGTTATATTTAATTTGTTTTAACTGGGATACCGAACTCGCGACACTTCTAGGTCCCCCTCCTCTCGATTCCCATTCTTCCTTCATTTTTCGGATATATCCACCAGATTTGGTACTTCAACTTCTTACAAAGCATTCCCACAGGACTCTTCTTTCCTCATCCGTCCATGTTTTTTTTTTTACATTTCCTGTTCCAACTCCCTTCGTGTCTTGGTACCCTCTCTGGCAATTCTCACTCCCTCTATATCCAGCCACATCCTCAGAATTTCGAACAGTTGTATGATGACGTTTTTTTTAACTATTTTACGTTAATATAACGATTTTAACGTTAAGATAATTATTTTAACGTTAATATAATTATTTTAAGGTTAATATAATTATTTTAACGTTAATATAACGATTTTAACGTTTTTATAACGGTTTTAACGTTTTTATAACTGTTTGAACGTTTTTATAACGGTTTTAAGGTTTTTATAACTGTTTTACGTTAATATAACGATTTTAACGTTAATATAACGATTTTAACGTGAATGTAACGATTTTAACGTTAATATTACGATTTTAACGTTTTTATACGATTTTAACCTTTTCATAAAAATTTTAACGTTTCTATAACGATTATTAGGTTTTCATAAAGATTTTAACGTTTTAATAACGATTTTAACGTTTCTATAAGGATTATTAGGTTTTTATAACAATTTTATAACTATTTTAACGTTTTTATTGCGATTTTAACGATTTTATAACACTTTTAACGTTTTTATAATGATTTTAACGTTTTTATTACGATTTTAACGTTTTTATAGGATTTTAACGTATTTATGACGATTTTAACGTTTTCTTACCGATTTTAAGGTTTTTATAATGATTTTAACGTTTTTGTACGATTTTAATGTTTTTATTACGATTTTAACGTTTTTATTACGATTTTAACGTTTTTATAACGATTATAACGTTTGTATAACGATTATAACGTTTGTATAACGATTATAACGTTTGTGTACGATTTTAACGTTTAAGTTTATTTGTTTGATTTTACATAATTCCTGGATGGAAATCCACGTCTGTTATCACAGAAATATGAATGCTTTATTCTATTCCTTATAGTCTGTTTAAATATACTATTTTGTTTGTTTCGCGAATAAGTTGTGTTTGAAAGTAAGTCATAATAAGTTGTCTGTCAAGTAGAAAATAATCTGGAAAAATTTCAATAAATCGATAACTAATCTTCGAGATTAAACTGATAATTGGAAAAACTCACATCTGACGAATATCGATACCGCACATGTAGATATACATGCGTTTACATCAGTGTGTATGTGTGTATGTATGTAATAATGAGCCAAATCAACATGCGCCTAGATTAGTAGCACTTCATCAAAATAACGGGCAATCGAAGTATATCGCTATACTTAGTAAAAACTAGTCGTCTTTTTTCGCATATAACTTTCCATAGAAAAACAAGGGAATTCATATGCACATTTTTCAAATTCAACATTTTCGGCTATTACTCTAGCGTATTTTCATGCAAGAATACGCACATTTCGTCACCATTTTATGAATATTATTTATTAATCATTTTCGCCTCATTCTCTCAAATACATAATCCCACATAAGTAAGAGTAAATATTTTCCCTTAATTAACGTTAGTTATCCCATGCCACGGAAAAATTATTCGTTTTTTTAATGCAGTCATTTTACACATATTGCTTTGTATTTAAAACTTGAATTAACAAACGCGTCTTATTCATTCTAAATTTAACAGGATGACGGACTAGCTGGCAATTAACTGTTTCCATATCATATGGCAAGTGTATATCACGCGTGTATAAGTTTACGGGTTGCTTTTACATGTTATATACCGTACATATAACGCGTGTATACGCAACGTGTTTATGATCTTCCAGTGTTCGTGTATGTTTCTATCTACGCCCTTATCTTTGCTGGAGCATTAAGTGAATACTTGTCAGTATATGGGATTACGTGTGATCGTCTATATAATGTATGTACACGTAATATATATATATATATATATATATATATATATATGGGTATGTGTGGGTGTGTGTGTGTGTGTGTGTATCTGTTGTCGTCTTCTGTGTATAACATATAAATACCTTCTACAAACAGTTCAACAAACGCGGACATATAACAATATACAAACAGTTCCTTGCGAGACGAATAAACATCTTCCTGCAAATATAGCTTATTTTCTCGGTTGGTCTTTACTATTTCTAAGCTGCAAGAAAATTTCCTGAGGAACTTTATTTCTGTACTTCCGCCGTCTTTGGGGTTGCACGTTACTCTTGGTCTCTACATTTTGCTATGCATCTGTTTTCCAACTCGACCAACCTCTGAATCAATCTACCTCGAACCGATAACTCGCCTATTCCCGTTTATCCCATTGACTCTAACTGCCTACATATATATATATATATATATATATATATATATATATATAACTTTTTGTTTAACTCTCTGATCACGTGACTCCTAATTAATGCTATATAGCACAAAAGAACAGTCAGTTCATCGTTCTAACGTGATCTACTCGTTATTTTTGAGAACTAAAATTCCTAAGTTTGTTTCCAACCAGTGGTTTATCTTGCTTGATATCAAATTCCATCCCGACTCAGCATAATAGTTTTTTTCTTCCCCCAAATTCCAAACTCTATCGATATCTCGTTTTCATTCATGGGTGATTCACTTACTTCAAAATGGCACTATACATGCGACAGAGATTGTCGGTGGCTTACCAATCTTATCCATACAAAAAATTGGTAATGTTCACATCCACATTCTTTACGTTTTCCATCAGCTTTCTTATATTATGTATTTAAGGGATAATGCATTGAATGATGTTGACGGACATGCCAGGACAATTCCACGTACGTTTCGCTGAATAAACAAATTAATTCAGGATCAACTCCACTTATTATTGATAAAAGTTGTATTAATCCAACTTACATTTTTATTTCAGTAAATATTATCTGTCCTGTTACTGTCTCTACAAACAGTAGTCAATATATTAATTGTCTGAAGAACTCCAATAAAAATTACTACAATAAAAATTACTACAATAAAAATTACTACAATAAAAATTACTACAATAAAAATTATTCCAATAAAAATAACTACCATAAACAAATACTACACTAAAATTACTACAATAAAATTACTCCAATAAAAATTACTACCATAAAAAAACACTACAATAACAACTACTCCAATAAAAATTACTCTAATAAAAAATTACTCTAAAAATTTGTACAATAAAAATTTCTACAATAAAAATTATTACAATAAAAAAATACTACAATAAAAATTACTGCAATTAAATTACTGCAATAAAAATTACTCCAATAAAAATTACTGCAATAAAAATTACTACAATAAAAATTACTCCAATAAAAATTACTTCAATAAAAATTACTACAATAAAAATACTACAATAAAAATTACTACAACAATAATTACTACAATAAAAATTACTACAATAAAAAATATTCCAATAAAAAATTACTCCAATAAAAATTACTCAAATAAAAGTTACTCAAATAAAAATTACTCCAATACAAATTACTACAATAAAAATTACTACAATAAAAATGACTCCAATAAAAAAAATTACTCCAATAAAAAAATTACTCCAATAAAAATTACTACAATAAAAAATACTACAATAAAAATTACTCCAATAAAAATTACTACAATAAAAATTACTACAATAAAAATTACTACAATAAAAATTACTACAATAAAAAAATACTCCAATAAAAATTACTACAATAAAAATTACTACAATAAAAATTACTACAATAAAAAATTACTACAACAAAAATTACTACAATAAAAATTACTACAATAAAAATTTACTACAATAAAAATTACTACAACAAAAATTACTACAACAAAAATTACAACAATAAAAATTACTACAATAAAAATTACTACAATAAAAATTACTACAACAAAAATTACCACAATAAAAATTACTACAATAAAATTACTACAATAAAAATTACTCACATAAAAATTACTACAATAAAAATTAGTACAATAAAAATCACTGCAATAAAAATAACTACAATAAAAATTACTCCAATAAAAATTACTGCATTAAAATTACTGCAATGAAATTTACTACACTAATAATTACTCCCATTATAATTACTCCAATAAAAATTACTACAATAAAAATTACTACAATAAAACTTACTACAATAAAAAATACTACAATAAAAATTACCACAATAAAAATTACTACAACAAGAATTACTCCAATAAGAATTACTACAATAAAAATTACTCCAATAAAAAGTACTCCAATAAAAAAATACTACAATAAAAAAATACTACAATAAAAATTACTACAACAAAAATTACTCCAATAAAATTACTACAATAAAAATTACTACAATAAAAAATACTACAATAAAAATTACTACAATAAAAATTACTACTATAAAATTACTACAATAAAAATATACTACAATAAAAATTACTACAATAAAAATTACTACAATAAAAATATACAACAATAAAAATTACTCCAATAAAAATTACTACAATAAAAATTACTCCAATAAAAAATACTACAATAAAAATTACTCCAATAAAAATTACTACAATGAAAATTACTACAATAAAAAAAATACTACAACAAAAATTACTACAATAAAAATTACTACAATAAAAATTACTACAATAAAAAAATACTAAAATAAAAATTACTCCAATAAAAAAATACTACAATAAAAATTACTACAATAAAAATTACTACAATAAAAATTACTACATTAAAATTACTGCAATGAAATTTACTACAATAAAAATTACTACAAGAATACATACGCATAATGGATTTCCATAAAATGTCTGGTAAAATCTCTAATATTTTACGTTATGCTAGTTATGTTCAGTGTAAAATTACTAAATCAGTGATATGCATTGCGACAGTATTCGGTCACAAGTTATTTGTTTCAAATATTTATTTCATTAGGTTTTAAAATCAAATGCCTGATGAGATATGATTCTCCAACCATTTAGCTTTTTTAATTGTTCCATCCCAGTTGTATCAGAAGCTTTTCTCGCTCAACTTTTTTTTTCTTTACTTGATATTTTCTGTTGTGTAAAATGTTCCTTTATCACAATAATTTATGCAAATATATAACACAAGACATATTTTAATAATATCTTGACAAAATTTATATATTTGGAATTTTTCAGCAGAAGAGACAGTGGCGCCAATATCTTAATGAATAGGTATTTTCTTTAAATTTGAATATATTCTTCTTTTGTTTGGTTTCGTTGGGTAGATTTGAGAACGCCACTCCCTGGAGATGATTGTAGATGAAATACTCCAGTCACGTGATGAACGGTTGATACGAGATAAGAGTTTATTTTGCTGTTGCGATTTATGATTTTCACTGAAAACGAACACTGGATTTCGCTATTATATGCACAACTTATGTCTTCTTCTCCTTCTTTTTCTTCTTCTTTTTCTTCTTCTTCTTCTTCGAATGTGTGACGCGTCACGTTTATTTCTTTTATAAATTTGTAAATTGTGTCGCAAAGTAGAGCTTACACTTTCGGCTGAAAGCATGCATGGTTTTGTGGAAGTCAAGTATTTATCGGTAGACGTGCGAAATCTAAAAAAAACAATGATATTCCTTGATTTTATTTACCTAATCTGTAGAATTTTAGACGCAAGTGTGGGTTTGATTAACTGGATTCGAACTTTGCGCAAGCAGATTTTCAGTACTTAGCCACCTTCATCCTCACTGAGACTCACGCTTGAAGAGAATATGTTGAATGCCGTCTAGATACTTTGACGATGAATATTTCATGATAAAACGAGGGAGTAAAATGTGAAAATTAACTGCAAAACCTGCATATAATTCTCATTTTGATGTTATCTTATTGACAAGCTTCAGACAAAAATAGAAAGATAATAAGTGTTAGTGACATGCGTTACATGTGTAAATCTATCATATCTATTGGTTGGTTCCATATTTATGTTTGCGGCTATCGCCTACGTTTTTAATTTATCTCAAATTTGAACTTCTGATGCTTCTGGCGATATTACTCATCTCCTCATCGGCCAAGGTCACGTTCATATTTACATTTACGTTGAAAGAAATTCCGTCCATAGACCTGTCATCTTGGGCACACGGATAAAGAAAATTGTTTGCTGTCGTGGTAGTAAGGTGGGTATTTGTTGTGGAAGGAAGAATAAAGATCAAGGACAGTTGAACAATCTCCGTGGAAATAACGATAGCACTACTAGCAGCTGATCATTTATTGGCAATTAGGCGAATGATCCCGCGCTGATTGAACAGTTCTGCCATACGAATTAGAAAACTACTTCAGATTATGATAAAACTTTTGTGTCAATATTTTTTGATAATAAATCATCATTACTTTCTGCAGAAAATGTTGGCATTTAAAGTTATAAATCAGTTCGGCAAATATAGACATGTGTCTTCTTCAAGCATAAAATAAATATACGTCCGATGATGGTTCCCTTGTAAAAATAATTACTTGTCGATATTTCGTATGTACTACAATATTATGAAGATGTGGATCTATTATGTCGAATCTTTCATTTTTATGTGTGATCCATTTTCTTTTATCATTTTCTTTTATCATTTTCTTTAATCATTTTCTTCCGCTAATTAATACCATTAATGTATGTGACAATTTGTTTCCCACGTTTTCTTCCTTTGAATGTTTTATTTTTTCGATTAGTTGCAATTCAAAACCCAAATGAATCTCAAACTTAAGCACGTTGACTAATTTAAACAAATGATTTTGTCGACATATGAATTTGACTTGGGTTTTAGTTCAGGATTGCAAAAATCAACAGTTTAAATTTTCATTTTTGTCATTTTCTCTATACAACGTGTAATTATGTATAAACTAAAATGTCGTTTGTAGCGTTTAATTCTCTACCTTTCTATCAGAAATGTTTTAACTGTTTCAGAGAAGAGAGACTTTACTATACTGACATGTCCTAACTTTTGAGTGAAATATCACTGAAATAAATAAACCCCATAGTAAATGCGGCATTTGTACACAACCGTATAATGGCATTTGTCTGCAATAACATGCTACAGGAGGATGTTCGATTTCAAACGTTTGAAAACAGCCTTTCAATGCATTATTAAGCCCATTTTATGAGCTTTATTTTATAAGTAAACCAAACATAAATTTATCTATATATTTTACGAAAAACGTCCATGATATATGTACTCATGCATATTTTTGTTTTTATCATATGGACAGAAACTTCATCAAATAATTATACATATATTTTAGATTCGTCTGTTGGTCTTTTGCTAAGGAAATTATAAAGTAGAAATTTTATTTTTATCAAATATTTGTCTTAACTGAATTTTGTGCATACCTCATAGATCTTCGCCAAATGCTTAAGAACAAAATTAAAATTATTTTAAGTATCTTGTCAAGTGTGGTATACCAATATTATTCTATGTTCTTAGGGAGATCATTGTATTGATAAAATTTTATTTTTAAACTAGTGTCTAGTAATTGGGGAACAACGTTATTGATTTGTAACTATTAAGCATTTCATTGCAAAATATTGAATCTAGTTGGTGTCTGGTTTTTTTTGGGTTTTTTTTACATAGGAATCACCACATTATCAAGGTCAAGAGGCCACTCAAGGATAAGGGTTAAAGAGTGTTTGCTCTCACTCCGCTATAATTGCCGTCCATATGCCGAAGTTGTTAATAATGTTTTTCTATTTATATTAGATATGGATTCAGGAACATTGAGTCAAGAAAAAGAAACGCTCGGTTGAGCTATAATCGCCAGTAAATGAATTTTCATTTGCCTGGGTTCACTTTTAATTACTTTTCAAAAAATGTTCTCTAAAGTATGCAACAATATGACTTTCAACTCTTGTTTATATTCCTCGTAAGGGATAATTACCTTATGAAATACTGTTTTGTTTTTCCAGAAAAATCAGTTGTTATTAATTAAAGTAGACGAACCAAAATAATAGTGGATGGTCCGCTGTATACACTACACTTGCATTGCTGCTAAGATGGATAAGAAATTTGTCAATCACATACACACTCATCAGTTTGTTCTGCATAATTTGCCTATGAGGTTAATGATGCAGTTTGTATACTTTGTCTACTTTTGTAGACTTTACTTTTATTGGCCTAAGGAGCGTTTTCCAAACGCGTCGACATTACTTGTAATATTTGTAAAAAAAATATTATTGGCTTCATGTTTCATTTAACTAGAACAGAAATATTCACAAAAAGATGTAGAAAGTGTTTTTGTCATTTATTTGAGCATCCTCAAACTTCGACTTAATTTAATTTTAAAGAAAATTAGAGAACAGACGAAAACATTGTGTCCATAGACAAACAATTATAATGCATATGTAATTATGATCGTATATGTAATTATGAACATATTTGTTTATATTCAATGATAAAACTAATATATATATATATATATATATATATATATATATATATATCTTACTTATGTTCTATATCAGTTTCTTCCTTTCTCTCTCTCTCTCTCACACACACACATGCACACCGACACAGACACACACAGACATGCACAAACATCCACTCACGCACGGACGCACACTCACACACACACACACACACACACACACACACACACACACACACACACACGCACCCCCATTGTCACAAACAGCCACCTCGACATCAAGTATTGTTTTATCATTCTATTAGTGGTATGGAGCAGGTATTTGATTGGCATGTTCTAACTGAACGGGAATCCACCCAAAACCTAGTATTAAAATCAGTCTGGAGAGATTCTCTTTCCTTGACCGAGGACAAAAAGAGTGACATGTGACGGCGGAACAGTTACTACACCGCGATCCGATCTCAGAAGCAGAGGAAAAAAAACCCACTACGGATTTCATCACCCACGGAGAGAGGGAGAGAGAGAGAGAGAGAGAGAGAGAGAGAACGAGGGAGTTGAAAAACACTCGATCAGCGTCAGCATCAAACACCTCCCACCTCCTCCAATGTGAGGGAAGGCGACAGGTCGTCCTCCGGTAAACGCACGTAGTGACCGCGCTGTGCAAAGAAGCAGAATAAGGAAAGAACATGATTTCGGCAATTCTATTTTTAGAATCGAGGGGGCGGAAAGGAAAGAAAGGAAATATAATAATTCCCTCGTGCGAGGAGTTGTGAAAAAAAGTTCGACCGCGTAAAACGTGTTCTGGACAACCAAAGCGATGTCACATTTCCGAAGTTGGCAAAGACGGAGGAAAAAAAGATATCTATGAATCCCTCGATAAAGCAATTTTGTGATAACCCAAAACGGATGCCGACAGTAATTGAACTGTAAGTGAAAAAAAAAAAAAAAAAACTTTACTTTCTTTCTCTGTCGAGCCGGAGATCGGACTTTTCCTCGTGTGAACCGGTTGCTGCCGTTTACCTTTTGTCTTTCTGTTATAGGATTCTCTTTCAGTTAGTATGTTAAAAATATTCCCCAATCCCATTAGCTTGGAATATATTTGTTTTTGTTAAATCTTTCTTTCCCCTTATCATTAATAAATTTAATTTTATATGATTTGAAAGTGTTTGTTTCGTTATCTCTTGCAAATCTTATTGTGTTCGATTTTTGTTTATTTTGTATCCGCTTGTCTCACAGAAAATAATTATTGTTTTATTTGTTTCAAACCTTTTTTGTATATAAAAAAAAGAAACTTGAACCCAATCTGGGACCTATGAACCCCTAATGCAGAAGATTTATCTGCCTATGATAAGCGTTTGCTATCCATAAATGCCCATCCATACCCATGTGTTTGCATTTTATTGTTATATTTAAATATTGCCCCGGCTCGTATGTAACAATATATACTAGCAAAAGTACCCGTCTTTGACTAGGTTCAAAAACAGCCTACAGAAAATAGACTCTGATTTATGAAAGTATGGTAGGTTATGAAAAGGAAGGGTTGTAAACAGATAGCTTCGAATTTGGGGGTATCAAAACTAAAGCAAAATATGATGAAAGTAAAAATAAAATAGATAAACCCCATAATTTATTATACCATACATGTTCACACTGAAACACTTATCCGTGGATCTATATAAAAAAAAAACCTTGTTAAACTTTTTGACATATTTCCATTCTTTGGAGGTCAGGTGCGAACGAACACCCCATAATTTTATTATACCATATTTCTTCAAACTGAAACATAATTATCAAAGTATACTTACGCAGATAGATATGAAAAGTCTTTATTAAAGTTTGAGCCTATTTCCATTCTATGGAGGCCAGGCGCGAACGCAGACACCACAATTTTATTATACCATCCCTATTTAAGTTAAAACATACTTATCAAAGTATTCTTATGTACATCTATATCAAAAACACTTGCAAACGTTTTTTTTTTTTAATTTTTTATTTCCATACTTTGTGGACCAGGCGCGAACGAAGACCCCACAATTTTAATGAACCACCATTCTGCCAAATCAAACATACCCATTCCTGTGTCTCGATACATCTATCATTATATGTAATCAGTTTTTTTTTTAAATAGCTAACGAAATAGGAACCTATTCGTGACCACACACACACACACACACACACACACACACACACACATTCAGCTTTATATTATAGATATATGCATGTATGTTTGTGTTTTTTGTGCTATTAAAGGAAAAATGTGCACCAATGTAAAAAGATAGTGAAAAACGAACTGGTTATCAAACAACAAAAAAAAGAATATGTGCAATTTTTGTAAAAATATGGTAACAATTGTTGTCTATTAAAAGACGAAGATGTGAATATATTTAAATATTCTAACCCCCCCCCCATTATTATCTTCCATTTTTTTATATAAACTGTCAAGATATGACGTCTCTTCTGAAACCTCGATTTCTGCCTCTCCTTTAATCGGACATTTCATAAACAAATAAGAAACACGAAAGCATTATTTTACACACCAAACAAATATTCTTACAGATACACACCTTTTTTACTTATTGCATTATTTTTAAAATGATTTTCTCTTTCCGTATTTTTTATCATTCTATTTCTCCTAATACCGTTTATATTTACATGAATAGACATTAGTAGTGAATAGATTCGACTGACGGGAGTCAGCGTAAAATATGTAAAAAGTCATGAGAAAAAGAATTAAAAAACCAAGGATAATACAACACCTTTTTTAATCATGTTGACCTCAATCAAGGCATATTGCCACTTGAACGTAAGGGATTATTTATCTGAGCGAATAATCTATTAGAGTAGAAGACATTGCGGCAGCTAGGGATATCCGCAATGAAGAGGTGAGATTTTGTTGCTAAGCGGGTGTGTCGGGGATTTATACGTCGAGAGGACATACGTGCAATGAATTCCTCATGGCACATGCCATAAAAATAAAATTGTAAATCAGGGACAGGTATGCAACATTGCGGCGATTGACAAGGTTGGAGCTGAGTTGACCGTGTGTGACCTATTAGATTGGAAACACTACTTAAACCCCTCCGAAGATGCTAGTGATAGATTCACCAAAAAGATGTGGCAATACTACTCCGTGCTTGAACGAATAGTGAGTTTATATATGTGTAGGATACGCTCAAGGGTGAGTAATCTTCTAGCACGATATAGGGAGCCCACCTTCCTCACAGCAGCATTCGCAATGTTCTCAATGTACTTATTCCAGTTCATATTGCCTGTGAATGTTAAGGAGTTTGGGGGAGGATTTCTCAGGTAGAGTGTTAATAGCCATGGCTACCGGTCGTTAAGAAGGCTTCTTTTAATTTTTAAAGGAAAGAAGCTTACTTTTAATAGCATTAAATATTACCATCCTTTTACGATCCTATTCCACTACTGACTGAAGGTCGTTTCTGAAAGTTTTTCCGTTGCTTAAGACATGTGTACATTCGTTTTTCTCTTATGCGTATTATAGAGCGTTGTATAATCGCCAAATATACCTCAGATATAATGTTACTAGGGAAATAGTTTATAGATATCAAGAATAAAAAATGTTAAAGTATCGACCACTAAGGCCCTGCCGTAATAATATTATGTTGTTTAGATATACGTCAGTCATGGACAACCTAGATTTTCCTCATGTTTAAGAAGAATCTAAATATACTTAGCATTCGTCCAGTTATATATTAGGAGCTCTTCATGCCAGACTTTGTCAAAATCTTTGGATATATCAAGGGCTACAGCCTTGGCTTTCCCGCCGTTTACAGAGATGACTTAAAATATCTCATAGGACGGCATTGTCTAAATCTATACTATCTATCTGAAAGAAGATTAGTTTTGGGGGATTATGCGACTAGTGCTCGATAGTTTAATAATAAGCGTAGAGGGGGGACTGATAAAGCGATAATTGAGCAGTTCTTTATTTCACTAGAAGTCTTGGACTATGGTAAAACAGAGGCTATTTTAAGGAAACAAGATCCAGCAAGGCATTTGTTGTAGAGTTTGGACATTTATTCTGCTTTATTGTATCCGTCTCTCTCTCCCTCCCTCCCTCTCTCTCTCTCTCTCTCTCTCTCTCTCTCTCTCGTATTTTCTTCAAAAAGAACGCTTTAGCAGATTTATGGAGAAGTAAAAAATCCAAAGGATTAAGCAAATATTCGAAATAACATGATAAAATAATAATTCCAAGGTCGGTTAATAATAATATAAATAATAATAAAAATATACAAGTTGGTAGGAAATAGATAAAGGGATAAAGTTATCGCAATGTGTAGCACTTTCTAGCAAGCCAAATATTTTCCAACAGAAATCTTTTTAAATAAGTTTAGATCTGACATGTACTTTAAATATTTTTTAAATTAGAGAATAAGGAAATAAAATAAAAATAAGGGAGAAAGAAGAGACCAAAGAAGGTATAAAACGAGAGATAAATTAGAAGTAGCAGTAAATAATAATACGGAAAAAGATAGACAGTAGAAATAGAGAAAGAAGATATAAAGAAAAGAGAAAGGGAAGGAAAAGATAAAAAGAAAAAGAGGAAGGACTGATGAAGTGAGAACTGGTAAAATAAGAATTATAAATTTTCACACCGTTAGAAAATAATATAAAAATATTAGAAAATGTATAACAGCAAAAAGCAAAAAGATAAATGCATAATATAGTAGATTAAAGGTATTTATCTATAATTCAAATATTAACCTTGAATTTTTCAAAATAAAAGTAAACAGAATCGCAATATGAATTAAAATATATAGAGTTTTATGAATTAAATGTTTTTCTTTAAATGTTATAGTTGAAAATAAGTAGTAATGGTTTCTATAAAATTGTTTAAAAGGCAATGAGAATTATTTTAATTATTTTAATGTTAATGGAGAACGATGTTGATTATAAAATTTATAAGAATTGAAGAATTCCATTCTGTGTATCTGCACTTAAATCTCATAGTAAAGTAGTATGTTAATTAATTATTATTAAAATTATTATTATTGTTATGGTGATTATTTATTTACTTTTTATATTTATTTTAAGTCTTGTTATACTAAGATAAAAAAATTGCTATTGTGCTTCAATTTTAAATCAGTTTAAATGCAAATTTAAGCAGCTTCAAATTACCGCAAAACTTTATATTTCACTTTTCACTGTTAACCGACAAATCTACTAAAGAAATCAAATAATCGATAGCATATCGCGTTGATGAGGATAATCTGTTTCTTTACTTATTTCATATATGTAAATAATCTACACATGTGCTGTTTCTTTACTTATTTCATATATGTAAATAATCTACAAATGTGTTGTTTCTTTACTTATTTCATATATGTAAATAATCTACAAATGTGTTGTTTGTTCAAAAGCAATGTGAAGATGCGTTTATTTTTCTTTAAATAAATTCCATACACTGTTTCTTGTATTGCTTATAATTTTTGACAGAAGAAATAAAATTAATTGCATATAAACGTACTGTACTTGCTATAACCCTTATCCCTGAGGTGCTTCCGGGCCTTGATAAGTGGTAACCACCGTGTAAAAAAACATTAGAAGAAAAATGTTTAAACCGTGAGAAAAATCTAAAATCAGTAAATTATCAATAAATGTTGTTGTCTTAAAAATACAGTTATAAGATTAATTTTTATTTGCCAAAAAACAACATTACTAAAAATCTCAAATCAGCGAATTATAAATATATTGTCATAAAACGATTCCTGTTTTATTTTAATAATATTAATTAGAGAAAAATATGTTTTATTTCATTAAAATCAAATTATGCCGAATTTACATAAGTACATTTTTTATAATGACGAAATGTATTAATAATTTATTGATTTAACATTTTATAATCCATGTTTTTCTTTTAAAATCAAATATACTTTCAGATCAATTTACTAAATATTCATTTTTTACAAAATTTATTGACATAATTTGCCAAAATTTATTGACATAATTTGCCAAAATTTATTGACATAATTTGCCAAAATTTATTGACATAATTTGCCAAAATTTATTGACATAATTGGATACTTTTGCATTTTTCTTCTAATATTTTGTATGCAATTAATTTATTTCTTCTGTCAACAAAATTATAATCAATATAATAAACGCTTTTATAATGAGACACTTTATAAATATTTAAAATTTAAAAAGTGCAACAAAATGCCAATTACATTTTATTAGTGCATAAGGCACATCTAATTGAGTGAAAGTAAAATAGTTTTTTTTTAATTTTAGTATTTTCCTTTTTATAGTTTAATATTAATAAATACCTTTCGGTAAAATAATTTTCTGGGTAAACATTTTGTTGAATATTTTTCTGTTGTGGCAGAAATCTTTTTCCAAGAAAATATAAATCATCTACAAATGTGTTGTTTGTTTGAAAGCAATGCGAAAATGCTTTATTTCTGTTTAAATAAATTACATAGGCTGCTATCTTGTTGTAAATAATTGTTTTAGCAACGTTTTATCATCCTTCATTAAGATGTTATAATTGAATATAATTGAAAATAAATTTAAAAAGTTTGTTTCCTTTTCCGAATACCTTTTCCTACGCAACTTTATCGGGAATAGATCACCCTAACTTAGGTATTTTTGTGGTTACATTCTTAAATATAATTATAAATTAGATGCTTCAAGCAACGAAATTTAAAACAGAATTCGCAAAACGATAAACCGATAAACGAATCATGCATGCAGTGTTGAACAGATATTATGCACTCACTTTTAAAAGAAATTTGAAGTTGAGAATATATTTTACAATCGACATATAAACTAATGGTATACGATGCACCCGCATTCTATTTGTCATGTTATTAATTTTTTAATAGAATTCGTCTATTAGCAAGTTTATAATATATATATATATATATATATATTAATTTTATTTATACAAACATTAATGGCTACATATGTGCATACATGTTTCTGTAATCACCCACGTTGGGGGATTACGTCTTCAGGCCAAGAACTACCTTCAAAAGTGACATTTCCACCAAATACATTTTTCTACTTCGTTTATCAAGTTAAAAATACAACCTGGGTGGGAGTCAAAAAAAACAAAAAACGGTAAAAGGATGAGTGAGGTCTCTGAAGATGATAAACATCTTTTTTTGATTTCCTTGACGTTACTTTAGATCTGGATTTAAATGCTTATAAACCATATATGAAGGATAACGCTAATCCTATTTATATACACCCGCAGTCTAACCATCCACCATCCATTATTAAACATATACCGTTATCTATTGAAAGTAGAATAAGTAACAATTCATCTAATGAAGTAACTTTCAATAATTGCAAAGCTATTTATAATACAGCACTTAAAAATAGTGGATATAAGGACATAGAGATAAAATATAAAATAAATAACACTAGCACAAATGGATCTAGAAATCGTGGTAGGAAAATTATTTGGTTCACACCCCCCTTTAACATTATGTTGAAAACAAAACTTGGTGCAAAATTTTTACAACTTATTAATAAGCATTTCCCACCAAATAATATATTACATAAGATATTTAATAAAAATACATTAAAATTAAGTTACAGCTGTAGTGATAATTTGGAAAGGATTATAAAAAAGCATAATGGAAGAATTTTAAAGACGACTAATAGAGAAGGGGAGAATACTAGTGCAAACACTGCGGTGAATAAATGTAACTGTAAAAAACCTGAGGAATGCCCAATAAAAAATGAATGTCTGACCTCATCGGTGGTATACCAAGCAAGGATATTCCCGATGGAGAACCCAAGGGACGAAAGATTCTACATAGGGAGTACCCAAATGACTTTCAAAAATAGATTCTATGGACATACACGCTCGATGAATAATCAAACATATGAAAAGGACACTTCCTTATCGTTATATTACTGGAAATTAGTTAGAGAAAATAAAACACCTAGTATAGAATGGAATATTATTAGAAGGGCCAATACTTGCCACTCATTGAACTCACCATGTCTATTATGCTTATCAGAAAAACTTGAGATAACTAGGTTTAAAGACCGAGAAAAATTATTGAATATTAAACAAGAAACTGCTATATCCTGCAAACATTTCAGAATACATGCACTTAAGGAACTCTAAATTGGGATAATGGAACTGCTATAAGTACAACTAACCCCCATCAAATAACCCCCCCCCCAAAAAAAAAAAAAAAAAAAAAAGAGGATAAGTGAGGTCGCAACTATAATCATACCCATATGGGTTACGTAAGTCACTTAATGTTCTACTTCATCGAGCAGTTATGTTATTACTAGCCGAAATAAGCACCTGTATGAAGGTATATTTGAACTAAATGAGTAATAGATCGTTTTGAGTGAAGCCCGTAATAATGTATGCATATGGATATTTTTGGGTGTGTGCATGTATGGATATATGATCTTTGTAGACCCGGGTAGGAAAAATAATTTATTAATATAAAAAAAAAAAAAAAAAAAAAAATAGAAGAAATAAATAGATGAAAGAAAGTAAGGAATGAAGGGTAAATGGAAGAGAAAGGAATAAGGGTATTAGAGTGAATAAGCAAAGATGAAGGTAAGTACTACAATATATAAGCTTATATACTAGGTTTATATAACCTAAATACTCTGATTTCTGTCATATGTTATTATATATTATTATTGTGTCGTGATACATCTTATGTATATCTGCCTTACCATCGAAAGAATCTTTGTTAAATATGAGGATAACCCTATGAACTTCATACTGAATTCAATATAAATTTTTACGTAGTGTCAATTTTTACGGTAAAAACCTACAACTTAAGAAAGTGTAACAAGCGGAAGGGGCCATGAAACATAACTAGAGATGTGGAATTTGATAGAAAAAGTGAATTTATACAGTAGGTGTATTCATGTCTGTTTCTACTTTAGATGTATCATTTGGTGGCACGGTACAGGTTTGCATGTATATGTATATATGTCTATATTTGTGTGACTTTGGATATATAGGTGTATTTTACGTATGCATGTATGTTTGTATGTTTATATATATATGTATATCTGTATCTATGTATCGGTGTGTATGTTTGTATGTGGATGTGTCTCTGTGTCTATTGTCTGTAGATGTATGTATACACACGTATATTTCTGAACTATTAGAATAGGCGGCCTCGTATAGAATTGTTGTAACAATATAGATTACAAAAATGTATGGATGTCCGAATGTTGTTTATATATATGTTATATATGTATGTATGTGTTGATATGTATATGTATGTCTATTGTGTGCGTGTGTTTATATGTATGTATGTATATATGTATATGTATGTATTTATGTATGTATGTGTGTGTTTGTGTATATGTGTGTATATGTATGTATATATATATATATATATGTATATATATATGTATATATATGTACACCCGTCTGTAGTCGGGTAGCATAATATTGCATATACGAAGATGTTACCACGCTGCATAAGTAAAGAAAAATACTATTATTTGTCTCTGTATGTCTGTAATGTGTGTGTGTATATATGCGCGGGTGTAGATAAATGTTAGACATTTATAAGTGTATTGATACACGCATATAGGTACATGTGGGGTTTAGAAAACTTTCGGGTTTATATTTATTCACATTTTGTTGGTTTATTTGTTTTAATTTAATTTTACTTTATTCTTAATTTATTTTTTATTTTTTATTTTTTATTTTTTATATTTTTTTATTTTATTTATTTTTATTTTTTATTTTTTATTTTTTATTATATTTTATATTTTTTATTTATTTTTATTTATTTATTTATTTATTTATTTATGTATTTTATTTTTATTTTTATTCATTTTTATTTTTTTATTTACCTTAATGTAACTTTTACTTTATCCTCTATGTAGTTTCAGAATCATTGTCTAGTTTCAGTAAATAAAACAAAGAGTGTTCAGCATGGATTCGCTTTTGAATATATTGATTAATGTGTGTGTGTGTGTGTTGGCAGTGTCTGTGTATGGATGTGTTATGTGTGTGTGTTGTGTGTATGTGTGGGTGGAGGTAGATTAAAAGGCACCGGTCAGTACTTTGTTGACCATAGCTAAGGTTATTAACTTACAGACTCTAAGACAAGAAAACTAAACTCTCAAGTACCCTATGTCATAAAAAGCCAAAAGTTAGGTTAGATGTGGGAAGGGGAAGAGAAAAAAGATGTTTATCATCTTCAGAGACCTCACTCATCCTTTTACCGTTTTTTGTTTTTTTTGACTCCCACCCAGGTTGTATTTTTAACTTGATAAACGAAGTAGAAAAATGTATTTGGTGGAAATGTCACTTTTGAAGGTAGTTCTTGGCCTGAAGACGTAATGCCCCAACGTGGGTGATTACAGAAACATGTATGCACATATGTAGCCATTAATGTTTGTATAAATAAAATTAATATACATGCTCTGTTCACTCATTGAGCACTATTTTGGTAGACACGTGTTGTTTCATTGGATGTACTTCTAGGAAACTAAACTCTACTGGCTATATATATATATATATATATATATATATATATATATATATACGTATATACATATATATATATACATATATACATATGTATACATATATATACATATATATATATATATATATATATATAGAGAGAGAGAGAGAGAGAGAGAGAGACACACACACACACAATTAATATTGAATTATGGTTTATTGGTATTAATTTGAAAGTTTCTGGTAAAATGTTTTTTTTCTTTTTAAACTTGAACCAATATGTCACTAGTATAATTTTTCTACTAATTTTACTAAATATGTTTTTACTAATTTTTTTTACTATTTTTTTTACAAATTTTTTTTTACTATTTTTTTTTACTATTTTTTTTTTAATATTTTTTTTTTACTAATTTTACTAATTTTTACTAACATATTTTTATATATTATTAATATATAATTGAATAAATAAGAAACCATTTGCTAGTTATTCGAAGTATATAAACCTCAAAACGATTCTGACTTATTTAAGTGAAGTATACAATAAAATAGTAAAAGTGCTTAAATATAGTAACCAACAAATTTGTAAAGATTAGTGTTTAAAGTTAGTTCACTATATAATTAGGAGATTTGATTATCATGTATATATATAAATATATATATAAATATGTGTGTATGTGTTCGTGTGTGTGAGGGGTGTTAGACAAATGTGACCCTTAGAGTCACTCGTTAATTACTGGTTTAATTGTTAGATTCGGACAAAGGGATTGATAACAAACTAATACCTCTTGCAGAAGGAGGAAGTGTCTCGGGCAACTTCCTAAAACTGACTAGAAGCTAATAAAACAAAACAAATCATAGATCTATAATTTCAAATGCTTTATCGGTTGAAAAACGAATGGAATGGTGAGTTTAATGTGAAGAAACATCTCTTTCCATGTTCCATTGTAGACGAGTATAAAAATAGTTATGAACCTACCCGCTGACATTCGCAGTTACCGACGCCTATGAGGACAGCCAAATGAGGAGATAAGTCTACATCGACCCATACATTATTTAAACGAAAAAGATCTGCCAAGCTTCAAGATAACCTATAGGTTGTCAAAATTATGCCAAGACTGGTACGAAAAAAAAGTGAGCTTACATAGCAAGTTTAGAAAAATAAAGAGAAAACATTAAAAATTAGCCTTCTGCTTTGATCTCTCTCTCACTCTTTCCTCTCTCTCTCTCTCTCTCTCTCTCTCTCTCTCTCTCTCTCTCTCTCTCTCTGTGTTTTCTTTCCAGCTCTGTATTAAGAAGCATTTATTTTGTAGGGATTTCCCATATTTTTATAATACACTATTGTAATCTTTCGCTTTAATTGCCATTGTCTGTTAAACTGCTTACAGTCTCTTATTGTGTGCAGGATGAGAATAATAAAAATGTTAATTGGTGAGTCAACTGTATATATATATATATATATATATATATATATATATATATATATATATATATATATATATAAGCGAACATGTATGTGTGTATGTTTGTGTGTCTGCTAAAAACTTTCGACAGGCAGAACAAAAATTCACAAATTTGATCCTATATGAAAGCCTCATCCTTCGCCCGACAAATATCGAAAAATTGGCCAAAAACTTTAATTTTTTCACCCCGAAATCTGCACTTTTCTACGGGGGGGGATCAGCAACAACCGTCCTCTAATGACGAATTAGCTTCTACGCATGCGTCATACGACGTCGTAACCTGATTGAGTTTAAAGATTAAAAAAATGAGCTAATTTCGTGTACGTCGTGTTAGGTCAGTCAGTTATCCAAACGTTTTGAGTTCGAATCGTGGTGTGAGATGTCTTCTTTGTTTTCGATTTTTTAAATGTTAATATTGAAGCAGGTTTATTTAAGCTATTTTTTACGTAACCCTCGTTTTCCTTTTCTTTTTTTTACTTCACTTATTCTTAGGTTTTCATTAACACCCCTCCCCCCGGTACCCACCGATTTTTTTAAATTTTAATATTGAAACAGGCTTATTTAAGCCATTTTTCACGTGTTTTTTTTTTGTTTTTTTTATTTTTCAGATTTTTGAAAGTAGTTTTAATGTTCGTTTTTCTGTTTTCTTTTTTGTTTTTGTTTTTCCGATTTTTACATTTACCATCGTTCGTTTGCCTTACGTTAGTTTTTTTTGTGCTTTTTTTCGATTTTTTAATTTTTATTTAATATTTAAAAATATTTACTTCGCTTATTCTTATGTTTTGATTACCCTCTCCCCCCCACCGCCGGGTACACCCCCCCCCGCTTTATGTTTCAAATTTTTTAAAGAGGTTTTTCTGTTTTCTTTTTTGTTTTTTTTTACTTCGCTTATTCTTATGTTTTGATTAACACCTCCACCCCCGCCCGAGTACACACACCTCTAAACACTCGGGCAACGGCAGGTACCCCCCGCTAGTTATGAATAAAGTGAAAGTTTTCAAAATTACAACGTAAGTAATATTTTAAATCTATTTTGTGCGATTTAAATATATAGGAAATCATTGATTAACTCTATTTTTATAATAAGTAGAAAGGAGACCTGACGTTGCCCGAGAATCAATGATGATTAATGAATGTTTCACACTTCCATATTTTATTGTCATGGAAATCGATGTATCATGGAAGTCAAGTATCATGCTTCAATTGTGCTCTAAATATAAACATTCATTTCGAACGCGCCTCTGTAATATCAAAGAAGCTACTGTTGAGTTTATATGCCTGGCCTTACTGGTTGTGGGGTGATAATGGCTGGAATTTAAGTTTTAAATGAAAACGCCGAGTATCATGATGCAGTTGTGCTTTAAACAGAAACATTTATTTCGAAGGCACTCACGTGATATCAAAGCATGAAACACTAGAGTATAGAGGTATGAAAAATGCTAATATTTATTTGAAGAATATAATACAAACACGCACATATATATGAATTATATGAATGAAATCTGCATTGTTTTGTTAAGCAATAATATATATATATATATATGTGTGTGTGTGTGTGTGTGTGTGTGTGTGTGTGTGTGTGTGTGTGTGTGTGTGTGTGTGTGTGTGTATACACTCCATTTGGTCGAACTCTGCAGAATATATTCCATAAGAGTTATTATATTTCCGAATTTTATTACCGGCAAAGTTATGCTTTCAAATGATCTCAATATTTGTACATTTTTAGCTTTTTGTTTGTTTTCAGAAGCGCAATATTAATGGTGCCTCTGGCTTTTATTACTGCAAAATATATTTTTAAAATAACCTTCATTTTTATGTTCCACGTCCTTTGCATCATCTATAATAAACAAATGGAAAATAAATCAGCTGAATTCGTCTAAAAGGAATCGTTGTGAATATTCTATTTCAGCATTGTTAATCGTGGATGTAGTTTATAACGCGAGTTGTGCTAGATTTATTTGATGACTTAGTATTAGTTATATTATTCGGACTACTGTTTACATCTTGAGTGTTATTTTAATGATGCAAATAATAGTCCGGATAATAAAAATAATGCGAATTATAAATCCTGATAGAAAAAATAAAAAAAATGGCGTCAGTGATTGTCTAATGAAACATTGTAACTCTTTTGCGTACGAAAATAATAGTATGGCAATCCGTCGTTACTCTCATTAACAAATTATTTAGAACTAATCTTAAAAAATATGTGCGAGATATGTGGCTTAAATAAAAATACAATATTCAAGCGTCTCTTATCTAATCTTAGCATACACGCTTCCGTGAAAATCAGTTATTCCTATTAAGCCATAATATATATATATATATATATATATATATATATATATATATATATATATATATATATATATATATATAAAACTTCAACAACAGCACCGGATAAACGAGAAAAAAAAACAATAATAATAATAAATTATTGTATAAAATAAAATAAAAAAATACATGTATATAAATAGATAACCAAATCTAACAACAGAAATAATATAATAAACATATAAGTAAAATAAAATATTTCTGCAGGACTGCCACGCTCTCTCCGCCATCTTGAATCCACTTTTGTCTTCTATTTTGAAAAAGAGAGGTACATTTCTCTCGAAATTAATCAAAGCTCCACACCACCCACGGACTTTACATACACCGGACATACCAACAACTTGGTTATAAATAATTATACATTGAAGTGAAGAATGATAGTCAAATAAAGGTTAGACACTTCTCTACTCAACCATACTCGTCTACATCTGTTTGTTTTTCTTTTTTACTTCATCTTTTCCGGTCTTCCTCCGCATTGTTTTTGGTTTTGAAATATATATATATATATATATATATATATATATATATATATATATATATATCCTTTCTCTCAATATATATATATATATATATATATAATTTCTTGTGAATTGGCAGATACCATACAATATTCATAAACAAAAAAAATGATTACTATTAATTATTTCTAAGCAAAAACTGTACTTACGAATCACACACACACACACACACACACACACACACACATATATATATATATATATATATATATATATATAAAGGAGATTAGAACAATAGTCTAAAGAGCAGAGTGCATTTTAATGTAATAGTAAAATTACTAATTTAATTAAAATACAGAGAAAGAAAAAGTGCTCGTTGTAATTTAGATATAAAATTATATATATATACAATTATACAAAATATAGCACGCTGTAACTGTAGAAGAAAAAATAGATGTCCCCTACAAGGCTCATGTAAAATAAAGAATGTAGTCTATAGCTGCACAGTATCAAAAAACCCAAATCTAAATGAATTTAATAGCAACCATAACTCAACCACCCGATTAAATAATTACACCAACTTTAACCAATACTAATCAAACACAAACCAATCCACCATATAATAATCCAACACCTAATCTACCGGAAAATAATTACACTAAACAAGAGGCAATATATTTTGATTCCACATCTGGCTTAATAAAACATAGAAATTCAATGCACAAATATTCATTTAAAAATCACTCCCTGTTAAACCAAACTACCCTATCCAAGCATATTTGGCGACTCAAGGATAACAATATTTCTTTCAATTTGAAATGGCAAATAATAGGGTCTTATAAAGCATACAAACCGAGAGATAAATTCTGCGCACTGTGTACAAAAGAGACCCTAAAAAATTTTAAATATGAAGATATAAAAAATAGAACCACCCTATTAAATGCAAGAGAGGAACTTATTTTCACATGTCATAAACGTTGGTTTAAATTTAATAAATATAAACCACCTTAAATCATTCAAATCGTTACTTATTAATATTCAATATTAAAATTAAACTATAACTTGACATACTTATTAATAAACATTTTTGATCATCATTATTATTAATTGATCTGATATATCGACTATTATTATATATTATTAAAATATATTCTTAACCTTAACCTATGATATATTTTTAATTGCAATACATAAATAAATTATCAAATATTAAATTCAATAATTTCAAAATGGATTATAATATATTATTTGCCTGATTTATTAGTCCTTAATAGATTAAGTTAAACACTAATTATTTCCCTTGCATTGTTTAATTAAAGAAATAAGATTATCTTCACTTTTCTTTCTTCAGTTTTAAATTTAGCGTTTTAATCAAACGTATGCTAACCGATATAAAATATTCCATTAGCGTTCTTTTTGAAAATTTATCATTTCATAAGTTGGAAAGCTACAATAAACATCCATATGAATACTTTGACCTTAGTTGCTGATTTCAAAAGGCGAAGAATTAAAAGGTAAATAATTATATATATTTATATATATATATATATATATATATATATATATCTGTGTATGTGTGTATGTATATATGTATATATATATATGTGTGTGTATGTATATATATATGTGTGTGTGTGTCTATGAACTTTATTAGAAATATTATAATATTATATTTAAACCAAATTCAGATTTATAATTTAATATATTTTATTTCTATCTTTAACCCATAATAATTTGCTTATCAAGTAAATGCATACCTTTATTTTAATTTTTTTCCAGATACATCTGCCTATACTTTTAATGCTAGCTTTATTTATGGTATCTTTTACATATATTAAAAACCCTTCCCAATACTTTGCTGATGAGGAAACTTTGTTTGTTAAAAATACTATATGTAAAAACAATTGTCCGTGGCTTAATGTCTACCACAATCAAAACATTGTTTTCCGAAACGATCTTACAAATGATTGAGTTTTGTTGTTGTTCCTTCTTGTGAACCGGATTTTTAATTTAATTCTAATTTGAATTTTAAATTATCAATCACATTACTTAATATATATATATATATATATATATATATATATATATATATATATATATATAAACAAATATGTGGAAATATGTCTATTCGTTATATTTCACCTTTCATGTATTACAATATTTTAATTTATGAAGCTCGATGTAACTACAAATAATAAATAAATGACAAAAGTTTATATTTCAAATTTCAAGATGTTGACTCTCTTACCATTTATTTTCTTACGTTGACATGAACACATATTTTAGATGATGATTTTATCAAGGTTCTTATAACATAAATGGACAATACCTTTTCTGTTGAATAACAACACGACGACGCAGATACAAAAACACATGATGATACGTTTATTTCATCTTCGACCGGTCGAACATGATTTTATCTCAGGGATTCAAAGTTGTTACATGGTTATTTCTAAAAGCCTCTCACTTCTAGAGGGTGCCTTGACTTTAACGGAGAATCGATCTGAACCTCTCTGCTTCTCTCCACTGACTGATTCCGATCCTCACTTATCTAACTAAATTCATAACTCATGACGTCATTGCACGACCGAGCACGTGTATATGAGACCCATGGCATGAATCCTTCTCTAACCTAATTTTACGTAACTCACTTTACAATAACATTTTCTATTCTCTTTGTTTCATAAAGGAATTTAACCTATTTGTTAATTCTGTAACCCAAATTTCTATTATGTTTTCTTTCTAAGAATGTTAATAGTTTCCATCCAAATTGTATTATTAAATATTTTAACAGAATCAACAATTTAACTGGACATTCCATTTATAACATTCTGTGTTTATTTTAACTTATGATTGGAATTCTCAATTCCAAGTATACCTTCCCAAGTTCGAATCCTTGACTATCCTATTTCATATTTACATTTAACTGATTCCCTATTTTTATACTTACATGAAAAGGGGACAGCCCTTATCATGTAACACAATAAATTGCGGTTTCACTTAATGCCTAAACTAGCAAATACTAGCATCGCTACAAATATAATTTGCTGATTTCTTTATGTCCTCTGATGATATATATATATATATATATATATATATATATATATATATAGATTAGGTCTCCGCTAATCGAGCCAGAGATGTCTCGTGATACGGGCTTCGAATCGTTCGACTGGTAGTAATCGTGACACCCTGCACTGAAGATTCCTGAAAGGATGAAACACTAGTGTCTGTAGGTATTTAATTATTATAGTAAAAAATAATTATGACAGCCTCTTTAAGAAATTCGTTTCTTATCGTTGAGCACTTTCAGTTGAATTAAAAGTCGGTCAATTTAGCTCTTATGCGTAGATCATCGTATAACGATTAGATCACTGTCTGACTGACGTAAATGAACACTTAAAATTAAGATGTTTAAAATTCAACGTTATTTCAAGCGGTTAATGGTAGCCGAATGGATTAGGTCTCCGCTAATCGAGCCAGAGATGTCTCGTGATACGGGGTTCGAATCGTTCGACTGGTAGTAATCGTGACACCCTGCACTGAAGATTCCCGAAAGGATGAAACACTAGTGTCTCTAGGTATTTAATTATTATAACAGAAAATAATTATATATATATATATATATATATATATATATATATATATATATATATATATATATATATATATATATTGTTGCATTGAGTATGGCGGTGATTATATAGGAAGATCAGACATTTTAATGGTACCACTCCCGATTTTGTAGCTCTTCCACTTTTTGAATTAAAAAATAAAAATAGGAGGCTTTACTTTGGAATAACACTTATATATATATATATATATATATATATGATTTTTAGAATGTGAGAGATTGTATATAATAAATTCCACAGCCAAACAACGTCGCAGCTCACAAGAGCCATGACAGTCAAAGAACCGGAAGTCCAAGACTCGAGTTTCGCCCTCATTTGGGCTCATCAGTTAGACACATCCAAACTAAGGATTCGAAACCCGAGCCTCTTGCATGCAAGGCAAGCACTCTACCAACTGAGAAAACGCCCTGCACACAAGAATTTCTATTAACCAACACAGATCAAGCAAACCGCGCCGAAATCCGACTGTGAAATGAACCTACTTCGTCTCAACAAGGGACGCGGTCATCCAACCAGCTAATAACCCCAAGTCAATGTCTCACAAGTAGGAGTTTTAACTCGAAAGGACGATGCCATCCAGCAATGCTAACCAAGAGAGCGACTTATGATAGGATTTTCAGAATGTGACAGATTGTATATAATAAATTCCACAGCCAAACAACGTCGCAGCTTACAAGAGCCATGACAGTCAAAGAACCGGAAGTCCAAGACTCGAGTTTCGCCCTCATTTGGGCTCATCAGTTAGACACATCCGAACTAAGGATTCGAAACCCGAGCCTCTTGCATGCAAGGCAAGCACTCTAGCAATTGAGCAAACGCCCTGCACACAAGAATTTCTATTAACCAACACAGATCAAGCAAACCGCGCCGAAATCCGACTGTGAAATGAACCTACTTCATTTCAACAAGAGACGAGGTCATCCAACCAGCTAATAACCCCAAGTTAATGTCTAACAAGCAGGAGTTTTAACTCGAAAGGACGATGCCATCAAGCAATGCTAACCAAGCGAGCGACTTATGATAGGATTTTCAGAATGTGATAGATTGTATATAATAAATTCCACAGCCAAACAACGTCGCAGCTCACACACACACACACATATATATATATATATATATATATATATATATATATATATATATATATATATATATATATATATATAAGCAGTCTTGTGCCGGTTCATTCTATCACCGTCTAATGTGTTGGCATATGCCAACACTGACATCATTACATATGTGTGCTTACATCTGCAAAGTTTCTCACAATTGAAATGATAATACAAATTTTCTTTATTGATTTTTTGTTAAACAAACTGATGCATTTTATTTACCGGTCAGCAAGTTCTCTTAAGTCTCAACTGGCAGGAAATATCTAAACTTCTATCAGAATTATTTACAGCTCATCAAAAATGTAGCTTGAAATACATTTGAGAATTTTAAACAATCCCCTTATTTAATTTTGACTGTTCTTGTATTTCGTTTTTCAAACCTTCATTTTTTTTCGTATTTGTTTAATTTGGGATGCTTGTGTTCATTTCTTCATTTTTTTTAATAAGTTTTAACGAAAGGAAAGCAGAAGAGCCTGCCATTCTTTTACTCTTAATTCTTGTTTCTTTGTAACAAAGCAGCTGATCATTCTTTAAAAATAAAGTGTCGCATAAGTTTCCAGTCTTGTAATAAATGAAACGTTTCACTTTTTTTGTTAAGTGCACGCTTTTCATTTGTATAAAGAAATCCCAGTTTCGGCGCCATACGTCAAGTCAACGCCTTTATGGAAGACCTTTTTATGTTGGTTTTGTTTGGGATTCTCTGTGTGTTTGTTTTACAACTTTCCGTTTTGCTATTTTTTCTTTTGCTTTTGGATTTTGGGAAAACTATTTTGGTCAGCGGATTCCATTTGCTGAGGTAATGTTAGCAAATGCTAAAAATGAATTTCTTTCGTTTTATTTATCTTTTCGGTGGACGGTTTATGTACTCGCCATATTTTGCATCAAGACAAATTCTCTTCTGACATAACTTTCTGGAGTCTTTCTGATGCGAAGAGGAACAACAACAGGATAAATAAAATCCATCTTTCATTTTATTGTTTTATTTTTCATGAAGAATTTTATATTTTTCATTCAGCTTTTTTGTGATTTTTTTTCCTTTATTTCTTTTTTTCTTTTTTCAATTATTCAATTTCTCATTTATATTCTTTTTTGTTTCGGTTTTCCGTATTTACAGAATGTCATTCGCTCATAATTCAAAAGGTCTATCTTTCTATGACTTGTACATTCTTCATATCATACTTGCTTACATAGTGCATGATTGGCCAAATGGATACGCTAATGGAGAATGGAATCTGTTATGCGAAGTTCAAACAAAATAAACATTTAATAATATATAAGTAATATTAATTTAGCTGAAAAAAGGTAGTTTGCCGTTTAACTACGTAGCACTAATATGTTCTGAATTAGATTTAACAATCTTCATTCGTATAATTATTTCTGCCCAGTTCAACACACATTTCCTTAATAATAATGTATTTAATAATAATTTCTTCAATAATAATTCCTTTAATAATAATTTCTTTAATAGTAAATTCTGTAATAATAATTTCTTTAATAATAAATTCTTTAATCATAATTTTTTTAATAATAATTCCTTTAATAATAATTTGTTGAATAATAATTTCTTTAATAGTAAATTCTTTAATAATAAAGTCTTTAATAATAATTTCTTTACTAATAATTTCTTTAATAATAAATTCTTTAATAATAATTTTTTTATAATAATTCCTTTAATAATAAATTCTTTAATAATAATATATTTCATAATAATTTCGTTAAAATTAATTTCTTTAATAATAATTTCTTTACTAATAAATTCTTTAATAATAAATTCCAAATGTTTAAAAATATTTTCTCAATGAAGTTTTATCTCGATCAAATAAAATCAAGAAAAATTACAATAAAATTATTTAATTTATTTTACATATTAATTTGGTAAAGCACAAGAAATTAAATAACATTACTACTTAATCAACTTTACTTTTTCTACATAATTGTAGTTATTATTGGAACCTAATATCTAAATTTTTAATGCACACTAATTCTAAATTGTGATAACTATTCCTGTAAGGATTTATATTTAAAAATTAAGGTGAAAGATTTAATTTGAAATCGATAAATTTTCAAAGTGGGCTTTTATAGACTGAACAAAGTAAAATACAAAAAAGTAATTCAAAAAAGTAAAATATAAAAATGTAATTCAACAAAGTAAAATATGAAAATGTAATTCAACAAAGTAAAATATACAAATGTAATTCAACAAAGTAAAATATAAAAATGTAATTCAACAAAGTGAAATATAAAAATGTAATTAAACAAAGTAAAATATAAAAATCTAATTCAACAAAGTGAAATATAAAAATGTAATTCAACAAAGTGAAATATAAAAATGTAATTCAACAAAGTAAAATATAAAAATGTAATTCAACAAAGTAAAATATAAAAGTGTAATTCAACAAAGTAAAATATAAAAATGTAATTCAAAAAAGTAAAATATAAATATGTAATTCAGCTAAGGAAAATATAAAAATGTAATTCAACAAAGTAAAATATAAAAATGTAATTAAACAAAGTAAAATATAAAAATCTAATTCAACAAAGTGAAATATAAAAATGTAATTCAACAAAGTAAAATATAAAAATGTAATTCAACAAAGTAAAATATAAAAATGTAATTCAACAAAGTAAAATATAAAAATGTAATTCAAAAAAGTAAAATATGAAAATGTAATTCAACAAAGTAAAATATAAAAATGTAATTCAACAAAGTAAAATATAAAAATGTAATTCAACAAAGTGAAATATAAAAATGTAATTCAACAAAGTGAAATATAAAAATGTAATTCAACAAAGTAAAATATAAAATGTAATTCAACAAAGTAAAATATAAAAATGTAAGTCAACAAAGTAAAATATGAAAATGTAATTCAACAAAGTAAAATATAAAAATGTAATTCAACAAAGTAAAATATACAAATGTAATTCAATAAAATTGAATTTAAAAATGTAATTCAACAAAGTAAAATATAAAAATGTAATTCAACAAAGTAAAATATAAAAATGTAATTCAACAAAGTAAAATATAAAAATGTAATTCAAAACAGTAAAATATAAAAATGTAATTCAACAAAGTAAAATATAAAAATGTAATTCAACAAAGTAAAATATAAAAATGTAATTCAACAAAGTAAAATATAAAAATGTAATTCAACAAAGTAAAATATAAAAATGTAATTCAACAAAGTAAAATATAAAAATGTAATTCAACAAAGTAAAATATAAAATGTAATTCAACAAAGTAAAATATAAAAATGTAATTAAACAAAGTAAAATATAAAAATCTAATTCAACAAAGTGAAATATAAAAATGTAATTCAACAAAGTAAAATATAAAAATGTAATTCAACAAAGTAAAATATAAAAATGTAATTCCACAAAGTAAAATATAAAAATGTAATTCAACAAAGTAAAATATAAAAATGTAATTCAACAAAGTAAAATATAAAAATGTAATTCAAAAAAGTAAAATATAAAAATGTAATTCAACAAAGTAAAATATAAAAAAGTTATTCAACAATGTAAAATATTAAAATGTAATCAACAAAGTAAAATATAAAAATGTAATTCAAAACAGTAAAATATAAAAATGTAATTTAAAATTTAAAATTGAAACATTACAATAGATTTATTTATGTGTTGTATGTTTATCGCATTTAAGCATAAATTATATTTTATTTCATAATGAATGGAATAAATTATATAATTTTAAGCTAAAACGTTTCACAAAAAGCACAATTCTAGAAAATTTTAGATACGACTAGACTACCCGTTACCCGTTGGGTCAGTATGTTATATTAGCTATGGAATTCATATATGAGCGCGACACTTGTAACGTAAAGAAAATAGTTTTTAAAATAAATCTAATATTGAAACAGATTAGTAAATGTATCAACAAATTCACCGTTCTCACACAACTATTTTGTATCTAGAAATGTAAACAAAAATAAAAAGAAGGAAAGAAGGAAAGAAAAGGGACGGGTAGAGCGTAGTAGTAGTAGTAGTAGTAGTAGTAGTAGTAGTAGTAGTAGTAGTAGTAGTAGTCTTGGCATTACTACAATTGTTCTTATGTTTGTCAACATTTTGCAAACCGCGTTTCATTTCCTCTAATGATATAAGCCATTATTGAAAATCCATGGATTAAGGAAATTAACATAACGCCTTCTATATATTCCTTTTGTCAAACAATAAATTCTTAAATCTCATATATGTCTCTATATTTTGTTTTTTCAGAATTTAAAATTTTACTGCCAAACCAGAAGTGACGTAGGTTGTAATTAAGGCTAGACAATCGAAAAGAGGGGGTGTCTTTCGAAAATATCGGCGAAAAAAGCGACCCCTCCCTGTAGAAAAGTGTCCAGTTAGGGGTTAAGAAATTACTTTTTTTAGCCAATTTTTCGGTATTTTTCGTCTGAAGGGTCGAGCTTAAAACGATACTGATCTTGTGAAAATCCGTCGCCTCTGTCGAAAGTTTTAGACAGACATGCAAATAAACAGACATACATTTATATATTAGTAGCTCAAATTTTCGACTCAAACCGAATAAAAATCTTGCCCTATCTCTTAATACCCTTTATGTAAATTTTCAAATGTTTAAACCAGAAATTGTCTGAGTAATTCGGTAGAGATCGAAGAGGTCATTTTTTTTTAAAATTTTACCCCTATTATGGCTTCTAAACATTTATGGTTTTGGGCTCAAATCAAGTGATTGCATATGCAAGGAACCTATATTTAAAATTTCAAACCCAAAACTGGCGGAGGAGTTTGGTAGAGTTCTCAAACCCTCTAATATGACCTCTAAACAATTGTTGTTTTGGGCTCAAATCAAGTTATTAAATTAGATCTATGTCCAAGGAACCTATATCTAAAATTTAAGTGTTTAGACCCAAAATTGTCGGAGGAGTTTGGTAGAGTTCTCAAAGGTCGAATCGTTGAACTTTGACTCTTAACAGCCAAATTTCTGGCCGAAACCTGATCACAAAGATTTCTCCAAATCTCAGTACCCTGTATACCAAATTTTGAGTCTGTAGACTGAAAATTGACAGAGTTATTGTGTAGAGAAATGTACACAGACAGACACACACACACACACACACGTACAGACCCGTTCACTTTTATAGATATACCAGCATATTTGAGCCTGGCGTTGCCCGGGTGTTTGAAGGTGTATGTTGAGCAAAAAAAAGTTGTTGAGTAAAGAAAAAAGGTCAATTTTTTAAACTTTGACCACTATTATGACCCCTTTAAATTTATAGTTTTGGGCTCAAATAAAGTTATTAAGTTAGATCAATGTCCACCGAACCTATATCTGAAATTCTAAGTGTTTAGACTCAAAATAAGTGGAGGTGTTTGGTAGAGTTCTCAAATGTCAAATCGTTGAACTTTGACCCCTTAACAGCCAAATTTATGGCCGAAAACGGATTACAAAGATTTTCCCAAATCTCAGTACGCTGTAGGTCAAATTTAAATTCTGTAGACTGAAAATTAAAGAGTTATTGCGTAGGAAAATGTACACAAACACACACACAGGCACGTTCACTTTTATATCTATAATAGATATATAGATTGACGGAGGAGTTTGGTAAGGTTCTCAAAGGTCAAATCGTTGGGCTTTGACCTCTTAACAGCCAAATTTCTGGCCGAAAACCAATCCCATAGATTTTCCCAAATCTCAGTACCCTGTATATCAAATTTCGAGTCTGTACACTTAAAATTGACAGAGTTTTTGTGTAGGGAAATGTAAACACACACACAAGCAGACAGACACGTTTCCTTTTATAGATATTTATACAATTATATATGAGATTTGTTAAAAAAAAAATTGACCTCTGCGGTCTCTACCAAATAACTCATACAATTTCTGATCTAAACATTTGAAATTTTACATAAAGGGTATTCAGAGTTAGGGCGAGCTTTTTAATCGGTTGCGGTCGAAAATTTGCGCTATCAATATATAAATGTAAATATGTATGCGTAAAACTTTCGACAGATGCGACGGATTTTCACAAGATCAGTATCGTTTTAAGCTCGACCCTTCAGACGAAAAATACCGAAAAATTGGCTGAAAACATTCATTTCTTCACCCTCAACTATACAACTTTTCTTCTTCACCTATACAGGAAGTGGCCGCTTTTGTCGCCGATATTTTCGAAAGGCACCCCTCTTTTCAATTGTCTAGCCTTGATTAAAACCTACGTCACTCCCGGTTTGACGATGCTCGTAACAGCAAAGACGTCACTTTTCCCCGTTCTTTTCCTCCTTCATGGTTCGGGTTTGAGCCTGCCTTCCTACTACCACTTTTTTTATTTTGCTCAGCACACACCTCTTCCCCCTCCTCTCATTACCCCCTCTCTTTTTTCTTTTCTCTTTACCATCCTCTCTCCCCTTCCCCTTTCTATGTCCACATATCTCCACCCAAGCCTACCTGAATCTGCTACCCCTCCCCCACACACAATACAACCTAATATACTGTAAACTTCAAAACTGAAATATTGTCATTACCCGCCTTCCCCCTCTATTATCTCCTACCCCAAAATCCCCCTCTTTTTTCCTAATACTAACCAACCATTTCTGTAAGGTCTGACGAGGCTGTTAGATCGTAAACACGGTCCAACATCCGAAACATATGTAACGAAACAGATAAAACGGTAAGAATAAAACACACACACACACATATACACACACACATATATATATATATTCAAGCACGTCTGATTTAACACGATAGTTATTCTTATTTTTCCAATTTTTCTAGATATCTTTTCCATTCGCCGAGCGTGTTTTTATTTCAGTTGGAATGTTGTATAAAATGGCGACCAATATGTGTTGTTTAGCCATATTGTACTCAAGCGTTTTCTATCGAATGTCTGCGAATCCACTCTAAAACCCCATACAGCACATACATAGGTCATACCACAACAACACTCTCCCGACAATTAACCTATAATTTAGCTGACAATAGCGACATAAAACAGCACCTAACATCCCATGATAAAACATACAGTCGTCCAACATTAGAATTATCTTAACTAACACTACTAAAATTCGATATCTTAACAATTGCACACGGCGACTAAAATTACTAGAAGCCATATTTATCAAAAAAACTACAGCCCCTTTTTATCCGGATTTCAGTTAACACCGGTACAAATATACTAACTGTATTTAATGACTAACAAGAAACCAAATAAATAAACTATAAGATAGGGAAATCGAAATTTAAAAAAAATCGCCCTTAACCATCCCCACTCACCAATAAAATAAACCATAAATACACGAAGCCTAAAAAAAAAAAGAAAATGATAACAACAATCGTTTCTGATGATAATAGGATGCACCGATAGAATATGGCTGAACAACAACTTTTGCGTGCCATTTTATACTCAATGCCAGTTGAAATAAAAAGACCACTCGGCGAATAGAAAAGATATTCAGAAAAATCGGAAAAAAATAATCTGTCGTGTTCAATCCTTGAATAATGCACATATATATATATATATATATATATATTAACTGAAATCGCTCCAGACAAGGCATTAAGCCACTTGATGTAAGGAGTTTTAAAAATGTCAACAACTAATGAAAGATAAGTATTAGATAAATAGATTCTGACTCAGAAAATAGTAATTCCTCCTTTGTCAGAAACATAGTTGCTGAAAAAATATTATTATTATTATTATTATTATTATTATTATTATCCATGGGCACATGTTTCGTCGTTATACGACTCATAAGCTTGATTAAATGGAGCTAAATACTAAAGTAAGGCATGAAAATCTGGTGACAGAAGCACCGCTATTTGCTCAATTCATGCAAGTTGCAAAAAAAAACATTTGTGTTCAGAAAATCCATAAAAATAAAGCCGTAGTCAAATCTAAAATTCATACGTGAGATGCGATAACAAAAAATCCAACTTTTTACTCCCTACAGACTTATTAAGCTCAAAATCAATCTGGTTAAAGAACGTGACAATTTTGCTGATCGGGTGTGTCCATCTGGGATTAAATGAAGTTCAGTAAAAATATTGGTTGATATGTCGATAAAAATATAAAACGATTATCTTTCTTTTATTCGTTACTTTGACAAATGACTATTTTTGCTGACGATTTCATTTGGAACGTTTGTATTTATTTCAAGTTACCCAATATGGTGTTAATCATATGTGATTCTTTTCTGTGTCATTCGTCTTTTGCGTTTGTCACTGGTTACTTTTGGTTCCTTACACTCTCTCTTCTCATTCATTTCTTCTTCTTCTTCTTCTTCTTCTTCTTCTTCTTCTTCTTTTCTTTCCTAATTTCCCTCCCTCGTTTCCATTCTTCCTTGTATGGCATTTTTTTTCATTCTATTCCCCGTCTGTCCTCTCCCCCTCTCTCGCTCTCCCACTCTCTCTCTCTCTCTCTCTCTCTCTTTCTCTCTCTCTCTCTCTCTCTCTCTTGCACTGTTTTCTGCCTGAAGCCTATTTTTCTACACTTTGTTTTGTCTGCTTTTTTACCATTTCTAGGAAATTCGTATCCTTCTTTTTTTCAAAAACCTCCTACCCACTATTTTTACAAACTAGTCACGAGCTTCCTCTTCATCCACCATTTGCTTCCCTTAATTGGTTTCTTTAGCGTACAGGGTTATATCTTCCAGCCGATTTAGCCTTCAAAGCCTACAACAAAAACTGTCACAGAACTTAATTTTCACTTCAGAAGGCACAGCTAGATGCTTACGGGCATAAAAAGCAACAAAGATTATATATATATGTGTGTGTGTGTGTGTGTGTGTGTGTGTGTGTGTGTGTGTGTGTGTGTGTGTGTGTGTGTGTGTGTGTGTGTGTGTGTGTGTTTGTGTGTGTGTGTGTATAAATGTATATGTATAATATATATATATATATATATATATATATTAACTGAATCAGATTTTACATGTTGGAAGTAAATAGGAAGGTATCTAACACATCGATATTCGTTTATAGGTATCCAGTTAGTGCTTCCTTGCACTGTATTAGATGTACTGGGTCGCATTTCGGTGTGAATACAGAAACGATGGTATACAATAGGAATTGAAAATGTGTCTGATTTAGCCACGCAGAATTTTATTTCTCCTTGTAAAAAAGATAACTAATTTTTTAAAACGATGATTTTTGCTTACAGATAAATACTCTAAATATGATGTACCTCGATTCTCTGGGTGGTTCCTTTCGTTGTCGAATGTGCTTAGAATAAGATTTCCGATCATTTAAGATTTTTGGTCAAAAGTACACATAGTTCAGAAGATAACCAGGATTTTGTGATAAATCTTAATTGCTGGGCGTCACGCAGTCAGTAAACTTTTTTGGCAGTTGGATCTGTGTGTCCCTTGGTCAATTACTAAGTACTATACCACTTCAATTACTAATGACTATACCACGTCAATTACTAATGACTAACTATACCACGTCAAATACTAATAACTATACCACGTCAATTACTAATGTCTATACCACGTCAATTACTAATAACTATACCACGTCAATTACTAATGGCTATACCACGTCAATTACTAATGACTATGCCACGTCAAATACTAATGACTATACCACGTCAATTACTAATGGCTATACCACGTCAATTACTAATGACTATAGCACGTCAATTACTAATGGATATACCACGTCAATTACTAATGACTATACCACGTCAATTACTAATGACTATAGCACGTCAAATACTAATGACTATACCACGTCAAATACTAATGACTATATCACGTCAATTACTAATGACTATACCACGTCAATTACTAATGGCTATACCACGTCAATTACTAATGACTATACCACGTCAATTACTAATGGCTATACCACGACTATTACTAATGACTATAGCACGTCAATTACTAATGACTATACCACGTCAATTACTAATGGCTATACCACGTCAATTACTAATGACTATACCACGTCAAATACTAATGACTATACCACGTCAATTACTAATGACTATACCACGTCAATTACTAATGACTATACCACGTCAATCTATCTATTCCGTTCTATGTTCTTTCGATCAATAATTTATTTTTGTTCTTGCTCGTTTAATTACGTTTTTTATTAATTAGTTTACATGCATTTAAAAAGTTTTCCCATTTTGTTTTAAATATATAACATTTTAATATTACAATTAATAATTATTTACGCGAAACGCATTACCATGTGTGTGTGTGTGTGTGTATGTGTGTGTATGTGCGTGTATGCGTTTGTATGTGTGTGTATGTGTGTAGTTTGAAACTAATAAATATAGTTTGCAATAATATAGTATACAAGCACGAAAGCATATCCCTTTCAGAATACAACAAAAAACACTAAAGAAAAATGTTTTACAAAAAGTAGAATCCTAGTTGCCTCAACAAAATTGTTGATTATCGTCACATTCTTTACGTGCGGCGTCTCGCTATTTTAACTTTTAATATATTTAATCAACATTCAAATAGAGTGATCACATAAAATACAAAGATATCACATAAATTATAAAGATATCACATAAAATACAAAGATATCACATAAATTATAAAGATATCACATAAAATACAAAGATATCACATAAACTAAAAATATATCATCATTTTCAAATGTGTATTCATCATTTTTACCTTATGAGTTTGATAACTTAATGTTTCCAAATATTGATATTTGATATCCACTGCTATCTTAGTGCGACAAACACACCCTAAATACATAATCATATTTATAATTAGCTAGGTTATCAGATATAGAATAAAATACAGTGACCCACCAATATATTATTAAAGCGACGGATAAAATAAGGGCGGGCTGTAAGGTTTGTTTTGATGGAGTCTTGCTTTAAAAATCTGCCAAATATCAGGTAATTATTTAATTTAATAAAAAATGCTCACCAATTATAAAATAAAGAACGAACTTTAGAAAGGTGTCATTTTTCATATTTGATATATATATATATATATATATATATATATATATATTTTTGCATACAGAACCTCCTCCTTCCTATCACTTTTACCCTAAAAAAGGCGGAACCTGACATATACTTTCTGTATAAAAGGAACGAAGAAAAATGTAAAAAATCAACAGGCTTTCAAATTGTAAGAACGAAAACCCGAATTTTTAATGTGTTTAATCTTCCACTTAAAGTGAAATTGTTTTAATATGTAATAAATAATTATCTTTCAGATTAGCATAAAAAATTTTTTAATATATTTTTACGAAAACACAAACTTTATTTTCTTTTAATAAATTTTATAATCTTCTTTTTAAAAGCCTAATGTTGGCAACATCCCATTGAAAAGAGGATTATTTGATTAATCGATGCTAAGAAAGGAAATAAACAGATACAAATATGAAAGCTTTAAATTTACAATAATTGTTTCTCTAATTTGCTGTTTACGTGAGATTCTCTGAAATAAGGTAGAACATCGACGCTACAATTTTTTCATTAACATCCAAATATCAAATTTAAAAAGAAAAAAAAAACGCTCAAAATCATAAGATTTTTGTCTACCTGTTTTTGACATCATGTGACTCAAATCAACCAATGAAATGATGATAGTGGTACAAGCATTCGAAATGGACATAAATGTGACCACCAGACGATCATTTTCAGACGGAATTCAATAAAATATTAAATTCGATAAAAGACAATAAATTTTACACCTTTTTTACAAGAATTGGAAAATCATTTCATAAAAAATATATTCCATTTATTTAATAGCATTTATTCTAAACAACATAAGAAATAAAAATATTCTAAGGAAATATATGGAAAAACGTGAAAATTATAAGCGCAAACTACAAATGGTATTAAAACTGAAATATATAATACCACATATTTATAGTTATGTAAAAAAATACATCAGGAAACAAAGCAGTTTTAGTTTAAACTTTTATAACCGGTATAGGTTTCCATATTTTTTTATAAAAGTTTACATTCCAACGTGGCATTTGTCAATTACATTATCGATTCGTCATAAAGATATGAAATTATTTGAAATAATTAGAGATTAAAGTATTAATATTCCAATATTTTGCATATTCTTATAGTAAATCATCTTAAATCTTATTTACACAAAGAAACATAGTTTAATTGATTCATAAACATTTTTCACAAAATATTTAAAATTTTGGTTAATTTGTTGACGAAAAATCAATACGTAACTCATTTCTTTTTTAGAAATTTGAAATTACATAAAATACATCATCTTTTAAAATGATTTTGAAACTTTATGTCTTTAGCATATATATATATATATATATATATATATATATATATTCGCTGAAAGAAATATAGAAAGAGAGAGAGGGATCTGATGCATATACACATCTCAGAATCGAACAAAAGTGTCGATATTCTTGTAGGTAAAATGTATAATCATATATAAGATTCATGATAGACCCGATCGTCGGAGGTATGTAAAGTTGAGTGCACTATGCTTTCAAATGCATATATTAGATATGTGTGGTTCGGAATTATGGTTGATCTCCAGCCAAGTGTTAATATGAGTTTCTTTTATATATATATATATATATATATATATATATATATATATATATATATATATATATATATATATATATTATTTAGTTTATAGATGTGTATAGTTAGATGCATGTATTAAAATATATGCGTGGATATTTCGACGTAGATATATAAAAATAGATAGAAGGTTCGTTGAGTATATATATACATATATATATATGTGTGTGTGTGTGTGTGTGTGTGTGCATTACTGGCATCTGTCGCCTTCAACATACAATACTTTAAGTTCAATTCTTAAAATGTCCTAATAAAATGGGTTTTGAATAAAATCGGAGATAAAATATGTATTAACATATGGAGCCAATAATATTCGTATGAATAAACTTATACCTTTCATATTTATATATCATAGTTTTTATTTAGTTAACACAAAGTTTTATGCTCTTACTTCTGCATAATGTAAACTTTTATTCAGAGACGAACATTATCTTATAAGAAACAATTGTTTTACTATATATATATATATATATATATATATATATATAGTAATTTATAAAATATATATGGCGATTAAGCTACACTGAATATTCGGCGTTTCATCCACTCTAGGACTCTTCAGGCTTATGCGCGAATTTTGTGATTGTTTATCGTTTTTATATGCTACTCTTCTATTGAGATTTTAGTTAGTAAATTACTAACTAGCTCTACCTACGTATTGAGCACTTTTGAAGTAAATACTTAAAGTTTACGCATTAATCTATACTGTCGTATATTAATTTTATGTGAGTAAATTAAGTAGTAATATATATATATATATATATATATATATATATATATATATATATATATATATATATATATATATATATATTAGCATTTTGGCCCGAACCCGTACCGCGAAGGAGGAAAAGAATGGGGTAAAAAACTAACGTCTATGCTTTTACAACAACCGCCAAACAGGGACTGACATTTTTTTTTAAATTTAGGCTAGACAATCTAAAGGAGAGGATAACATTTCAAAAATATCGGCGAAAAAAGTGACCCCCCCCCCCGTAGAAAAGTGCCTAGTTGAAGGGGAAGATATTAATGTTTTTAGCCAATTTTTCGATATTTCGAACTTCAAAACGATACTGATCTTTGTAAAATCCGTCGCCTCTATTGAAAGTTTTTGGCAGACATGCAAACATACATACATACATTTATATATTGATAGCGCAAATTTTCGACCTTAACCGGTGAAAAACTTGCCCTATCTCTGAATATCCTTTATGTAAAATTTCAAATATTTAGACCAGAAATTGTCTGAGGAATTTGGAAGAGACAGCAGAGGTAATTTTTTTTTTACCTGTGACCCCTGTTATGACTCCTTAAAATTTATAGTTTTGGGCTCAAATCAAGTTATTAAGTTAGATCCATGTCAAAGGAACCTATATCTAAAATTTCAAGTGCGGAGACCCAAAATTGTCGGAGGACTTTGGTAGAGTTCTCAAAGGTCAAATCGTTGAACTTTGATCCCTTAATCGCCAAATTTCTGGCCAAAAACCGATCACATTGTTTTTTTGCTCAGCATACACCTCTAAACACCCGGGCAACACCGGGCACCCATTGCTAGTATATATATATATATATATATATATATATATATATATATATATATATATATATATATATATATATATAAGCAGAGTTACCCGAGTAAGTATGTGGGATAGTATCATATGCAACATCATGTTAAGGAAACTTTACTTCATTGGAAACCTTGATGTTGTTTGCTAGATATTTAACTCATCCAGCTATGCATATATTAATTCTCTTAATCATAGACTTATAAATATTTTAACTTCCAGTAACTCTCGCTTCTCCTTTTTTGTCCCTCAGTCCTCATTCAAATGAGTAATTTTTCTGACAAAGGGTGAAGAAAAAGCTGCTTTAAAGGTCGGTAGTACTTGGTGAACAGTAGTCTGAGATGTCGGAAATGTTCTGTGTCTATGTCTATCCTCGTGGCCATGTCACTAGTAAGGGTACTGGAGGTAAACGTTTTCATCTGGGCTGACGTTATTCGCCTGATAGTCAGGGACCCGAACCTTGGATTAATCACTAAGGAGGCTGTCCTATCAGCAGGCGCAAAGTACTTGGACTGCTATATTGTCATTTGGTGAATGGATTCTTGACCATGCAGTAGTCTCTGGTGGGGCGTCTCGATACCATACTAGTGGGTAATTGTTACGGCTTTATCTTTCATGTGCTACAAAAAAAATTCCTGTCTTTTTCTCTCTTACTTTGCCTCTCTGTACTGCTCTAACCAAGTATGCCGACCTGTTCCACAAATCCCAAAACCTAAACATGAAATATCTCCAGAAAAAAAACTCGAATAAGCCTAGAACCCCATCTTCCAACGTAGACCACTACTTCCAGGTCTCCTTCTCCAACATCAGGGGTCTACGTTCCAATCTTCCAGAGGTTGAAACACAATTACAGGAGACGAAACCGGACATATTCTTTCTAAGTGAAACTGGAATAGGGCCGACCACTTCCCTAGATGACTTCATAATTAACGGATACTCTAACTTAACAGCTTAATCTGCCCCCCAAGATCGCCATGGACATGGAATATGTGCCTACATTAAAGATGGCTTCCCGTCTGGCAGGGATATCTCTAGAGAAGATCTCAATTTACCCTATATGTGCTTCCGGGTTGCACTTGCTTACACCACTGCATTTATATTTGCCCTCTGTCGGCCCCATAACAGCGGAGTTACTATCTTTAAGAGTATATCTGAGAAAATAAACCACATCCTGTCTGCACATCCCTCGGCTAACATCCACATCTGTGGTGACTTCCACGTTCATAACATGTCTAGAAGTGTAAGCCATTTTGAGTTTCAGAACAGTTTCAGATGGTTCGCTGTTACACACAAGTCCTGGGAGGTGACTTGTTTGTAGTAGACAGTTCCACAGAACAAAATATTCTTACCGTGTCGAGACGGAAAAGAACATGTGAAATTGCTCCAGAAAAGGTTTAATATTTATGAAGCAATTCTGGTTTCTGATTGGTTGGTAGCAGAACGTGAATTAATTTGATTCGTCAGTTCTTAGCAGCATCGTTTATAAATAGAATCGTCCGACTGTGTGGGATAATACCCCATTACAACTCCAAAATATTGCAACATCCTCCCTATTTTTATAATGGGGAAGTCCCTTGTGTTTGTTCTGCTCAAAAATAAATATATATTTTTATATTCACTTAGACATAACAAAAATTAGTAATCATTTGGATCTTAGAATTTTAGCATTTAAAAAGACGCCATTTTTAATTGTGTTCAAATGTCAAAAAGGAAAATTACAAAGAGTGTTTTTTTTTAAGCAAAAGTATTAGTTACGCATTAGTAGGTTAAAGTGTTAATACAAATAAAATGGATACGGTTTAACGTCTTGTCCAGGACTATTTTTATATATATATATATAGAAATCTATATACTCTGAGAATTACCCCTAGGGTTTTCCGCTGATATTCATGCAAAAACGTAAGAGCTTTCTCATAAGTGTAACTTCCCTGGTCTATATTTTTAATATATAGAAATCTATATACATACAGGGCAGTGAAAAAAAAAATATTCAGTCTAATTCCCCAACAAGTTTTGAGAAAAAACGTTGTAGCTTTATCCTTGTTGCGGGTTTCGTAAATACATCAGCGATATTTTGTTCTGGTGATATGTAATTCAAAATAATGGATTCCTTTTTTATCTCGTTTTTTATGAAATGGTATTTTATATCTATATGCTTAGATCTTTGGTTGATTATCGTGTTCTGTGCTAAGACTATACTGGCTATACTCTTTTCAAACGATATCATTGACTCGACTCCCGTCAGCTAGTTCTACAAAATGATTTTGTGGCTTAAAGTTGGGATCAAAATTGATAAAATCAGATTCCTTTGTAATCACATGTGCCGTGGCCCCACAATCGACAAGGAAATTATTATTGTTTGTTGAAGCATCAAATGTACACGAAAATAAAAATGTATGTTCGCTAACAGAGCTCTCTACATTTTTTATGTAGTCGCCATTTTGAGACCTGTATCTACATTGGAAACTCTGGTGATTAGGTCGTCCACAGTTATAGCCAATAATTTTTGTACTTTTCTTAGGAAAAAACTTGCTTTTGGCAAAGTTGCGTTTTTTATTCCTGGCATGGGTATAATTCGATTTTGGTGTTTTTATGTGTGTATTTTTAAATTTCATGATATTTGTGGATTCGTTTTTGTCTGTGATCATTTTTTCATTTCTTCGTAACTTCTGAGTATTACCTTGAATTGGCTAAAAGTCATGGGTTTTTCTTTCTGGGTTATCACGGTGGTAAATGGCTTGAAATCACTCGGTAATCCCTTAAGGACCATGGAAATTAACACCAGCAGAAATTTTTAAAGAATTTGCAGTTGTCTCGCCTCTTATACTATAATCAGTAATAGTTTCGGCTTTCATTCGTTTTAGAGAGAAATGTGTATAAAGAAATAATTTTGGGTTTTCCTTTCGATAAATAATGCTCTCTCAATATGTTTAATGCTTTGTAGCCGTCGTCCATGGCTTCTCTCATTACCAGTGATAGACTTCGGTCATCTAAACACTGTATTGATTCCGCAAAGACAGTTGCATTCTTTTCAATAAAGTCGGGGTCGTTTCTGTTTTCAGGTTGTGTTTGTAGTACTTTGTGTAGCTTTTGGATTCGTAGATATCCTAGAAATTTAACTTTCCACAATTCGAATTTTGATTCGGATCCATCGAAATAAAGACGCACACTGGGCCCATAACCTCTAGAAGTGTAAGCCATTTTGAGTTTCAGAACAGTTTCAGATGGTTCGCTGTTACACACAAGTCCTGGGAGGTGACTTGTTTGTAGTAGACAGTAAAAACTCGCTCTCCAGTTAGAATGCCCCTTCCTGTCACATCTCCTCTTCCCCATAAACTTCCCAAGTTAATTCCCCTTAGTCCGATGGCAAAAAACAGTAAACCATCTTCACCTGTTCCTCCACCTCAATTACTCCTTCTGCCTCACCTGTAAAATCATCCTCCAACATACACACGGTCATGAAGATTGAAAAAAGCCCCTCCCTAGACAAGAAAAAAAACCTCCACCTCCCGGGAAAAGACATATGCATTATCAATAATGCAGGCCTAAATAATCACAAAAACATTAAAGGGGTAGATATATCCAAGCTAATTGAATTCAAGGAGGTAGGTGGGAAACTCATTGACATACCCACAAACTTCCCTAAAGCAAAAAAGGTACTCACAGTAATTAGGAAAAAGGAAGAAGCAAGGGACCTGTGGTCAATGCTTGAGGAAGCAAATAAGACTTTTAATGTTTCTCCTCCCCTAGTTGTTTTTAGGGATTCTGATATAAATTTTTTTTTTAATGTTGTGTTAGGAAGGTCCCGGTAAAAATGCACCTCTCCCTGTATAGGATAGCCAAACTAACCTATCCTCTGCATGTCGGCGGTATCTCTCGTGACGGACTCATCGATACTGCGATGGGTACCTATTCCCTCACGAGAGCTGTCGGCACGCTCACGACCGCAATGTTCGTTTCTGGTTCTCAACCCTAAGACACAATCATGGATTTCAAGCTTGCTAGTGTGAATGTCCGAGGGCTAAGGGCCGACTCGCGAAAATGGCGCTTGAGTTTGGACCTGCAGCACCTCGGAGTGGATATTTGCTGTGTGCAGGAAACCCATTTTATTCCTGGTGACCATTTACGTGCGCTGTCTAAGACCTTTAAGGATTATTCAGCGTACTTTAATTCTCACTCTAGAGGGGTCTCCTGGCTAGTTAAAAGGTCCCTAGATGCGTCGTGTGACCCGTGTTACATGGATCCGGAGGGAAGACTATGCGTTTTGGATGTTACCATAAAGGGTAGGGCATTACGTCTTATTGGGGTTTATGCACCCAATAGCCATGTTGAGCTGGCTGCCTTTTTTCGGCAAATCGAGCAGTTCATGGATACTCCTCGAACAGTTATCTTAGCGGGAGACTGGAACGCGGTCCTGGATCCCGAGTTAGATCGATTTGGGTTACCTTCTAGGGGAACTAACAGAGATCGGGATGCTGTTTTATTTCGTAAATTTGTGGATAAGTTTGATCTTATCGACAAATTCCGAAATGAAAAGCCCCGTGACTTAGTGTGGACTTGGACAGGTAGACGCGGCTCCGGTCCGGTACAGCTCTCGAGCTTTATCGACCGGTTCTTAGTAAGGAGAGTCGGTGTAGGAGTATTGAATTGTCCAAGTTTCCACAACATAGTTTACTCGGATCACAGACTTGTCTGTGTACGGGTAAACTTAGATAGACCTCAGCCTAGATTAGCCGGTTACTGGAAGCTCAACACGTCGTTATTCGATGTGAAGGGCTTCCGGGAAGGGCTATTACTAACCATACAGCGGGAACCGACGGGGGAAATTATAGGGAATAGGTGGTGGGTAAAAGTTAAGGAAGCCATTAGGTCCTTTTCTGACAACTTTAGCAAAAGACTTAGCATCTAGGGCAGCTAAAGCGACGCTAGAGTCTAGATTAGATCGGGCGGTGGAGGAGGGGGATAGTGCTAGCGTTAATTTAATTAAGGCTCAGCTTGCCTCCCTTACTGAAAAGGAGCACCAAGATTTAGCGATTAGGGCTAGGTTAAAAAGAATGCCCCAGGAAGCAACAAATATGGCCGCTGAACTGTGTGCAGAGGAGCTGAGGCAAGCGGCCGATAGGCACATCGCTCGTGTCACATTGCCGGACGGGCGTACCGTGACCACAAACCAGGGTGTGCTGGAGACATTTAGATCTCATTTCCAGGAGCTTTTTTCCATGGAACCCGGTCTGACATTAGAACAGTTCGACACCTATTTGGCTGACTTTTATCGTCTTTCGACGACCGAAGCGGCTAGGTGCGAAGGTGGCATAACGGAGGATGAAGTCATTGAAGCTTTAAAGCGGGTCGGCCTTAATAGGTCTCCGGGGATCGGTGGTCTGCCCTACAAAGTATATTTGAGGTTGTCGCACATCTTTGTCCCTTTGCTGGCGGTTTTATTTAACTCATGGTTTAGGAACGGCTCAATCCCCAAGTACTTTACCATGGGTGTGATAATGCTTGTTCGTAAAAGCAAAGATGGTGGGGATGGGTTAGGTAATTTCAGGCTCTTAACGATGCTTAACGCGGAGTTAAAGATTTTGGCCAAGATTCTCGCAAATCGTCTGCAGCTTGTCCTGGCTCATATTGTTAGCCACGAGCAAACGTGTGCCATGAAGGGCAGGACAATCCAGGATAACTTGCACACGATACGCCTGATGATCGAAAAAGTCCACACCGAGGCCGCGCTGATCAATTTAAATCAGTCCAAAGCCTTCGATAGGGTTGACCATCGGTGCTTGGGGGCTGTTTTATCGGCGGCAGGTTTTGGCCCGCAATTTCGCTCGTGGGTTCATCTTCTCTATGCTAACCCCGCGGTGATGTTAGAAGTAAATGGGAGGAGGTCGAGACCCTTCAGTTTGTCACGTTCAATTCGTCAAGGGTGCCCGTTATCACCCATGCTGTACGTGCTCGCAATAGAGCCATTTTTGCACAAGCTAAGGTTGAACCCGGTCCTACGCGGAATCACTTTGCCAGGTTCGGAGGTTCTGAAAGCAGTCCGATCCGCAGCTGCGCTGTGGATCAGTAGAAACCTTTCATTAAAGGGGAGAGCTGAGGTGTGTAATACCCACAACTATCCAATCTTCATTTATCGTCTATCAGTGCTTCCAATCCCGTCAGATACACTGCTTTATCTGCAGAGGGCTCTTTTAAACTTTTTATGGCTTGGAAAGGCCCCTATGGTCTGTCGCGATGTCTGCTACCTACATCCTTCTGAAGGCGGTCTAGGTATGCCAAACGTGGAGATTCGGCTCCACACATTACGGCTCTACTACCTAGATCGTATGTGCACACAGGATAGGGAAGACGGTGCCCTCTGGATGGAGGACACCAAGAAAGCCTTTCTGGCTTTGAGAGGGGTGCACCAGTCAGAGGGGGGCACACAGGTTGCCCCGAGGTGAATGCTCCTTCTACCGCGAGTGTCGGCGCGCGCTGAAGTTCCTCTTAAGAGTTAAGGAAAGCCTCTCCAACGCTCTGCTGTTGTCCCCAAAGGCATTATATCGGGTACTAGTGAGGGGATTCGTAAGGGATGTTATTGGTGAGGGGCTCCCTTTGACGAAGGTGCAGCTCCGCTCAATCTGGCCTTGGGCGCCTGGGTCGGGATGCCTCACTAATGACGAGGCATCCTTGACCTGGCTGGTAATTCGGGATGCTCTCTGGGTCGGTAAAAGACTTCACTCAGCTGGCTTGGCGGTTTCGCGTATTTGCAAGCGATGCGGTGATGAGGCCGAGACTTTATGTCACGCCTTCGTCTACTGTCGCATCGTGGTACCGCTGATTGAGTTTGTTACAGGTCTCATGGTCCGCATAGTGAAGATATCGTCGTTAACTTTGGTTCCTATCAATGTATGTAGCAATTGGGCTCCGGCAACGGATAGGATTGGAAAAGAATTGTGTTTGACCTTGCTAGCAGTAATGAAAGGTGTCATTTGGAAAACACGTATGAGAGTGGTCTACGGATCTGAGGACTTCCCTCCCCTCGACCTTATACGAATCTTCCGTTATCATTTGAAGAATCGTGTCAAGGCCGGGAGAGTTAGACTCTCTTCATCAGACTTTGTTAAAAGGTGGGTGTCAGTTGCGCGTGTGTGTCGGATGAGAGAAGCAAGTCTTGACTGGTTCTTGGATGTCCCTTAGGTAAAGAATTTTGGGTAACAGAAACGAACGTTAGCCCTGATTCGTTTAAAGTCCAGAGTAGGTCACGGTTTAGGCAAGATTAGGGCTATTTTTTAGGCTCCTGTGTTCATAACCTAACTAGTGTGTGATAGAGATCATTAGGCCCTTTTTAAGTTTTCCCGTTTTTTTTATTTTTATTTATTTTTATTTTTTTTATTTTTAAGCCCCGCTCCCTTCCCCAATTTAGGTGACAGATCGCTCGATTCGCCAGAGATGCGGGTCTCCTTTCGAAGTTTTCGTAAGAGGTGTTGAAATAAAGCGTTCGGACCCGCATCACCTTTTTCGACTGGCGAATCAGTGCACCTGTCACAGTTTAGTAACAGGGGGTCTTTTGTTAATAACATTGTATATATATCATTGTATTTTGTACTATAAAATTTTTATATCCCAAACCCCCCTTTTTCTTATGGGTTTTAATTAGTTTATCATGGTATGATGTTCTTATGGTAAATGACGAAGGATGTATACACTGATGGATGTATAATATGAATGTGGTATTGTGGTGAAAGCAAAGTGAATGTAGGAACTAGTTAGGTTAGATTAGTTAGCTTTAGACAAAGAAGACCGCCCTTCCCCCTCCCTCATGTTCGGCCTTGTGCCAAATTTTTCTAAAAAAATATTTTTGTATATATTTTTTCTGAAAATAAATACTTACCCCATTAAAAACAGAAGTCTTTTGTACTGCGCGTTATACTGTAAGTGAATTCTCTCTGTCATTTTCCTTTTCTTCTTTTTCAAAGTCGGATTTTCTTTTTTCTACACGACGCTTTTTCCCCCTACTGTTTTGCTGTTATTTTTAACAGTTTTTTGACTTATTTAACCGTTTTTTAAACGGTCCGGTTATGGCCGCTTCTGCGAGCCAGACACCCATTATCATCGATACGATGGAGTCGGAAAATGTCACACCTTCTATGCCTAACATCTGGTCTAAACCCCCAAAGATAGACATCAACGTCAAAGACTTCGTCGAAAAGGCAAAACAATGCCTGGAGCTCGTCACCGATACAGGTTTGATTGTAAACCTACCAACGTTGGAGGAAATCCGAAAAACTGTCTTACACTATTTGTAGTTGACCGGAAAACAAAAAAAAAGTTATAAGAGCAAGTGCTGACATCGTTATCAACCTTTTGGCCGCAGCAGGATTTGAACCCTTACGCATTGTAAAATGTAAGGGTTATAACACATGGATCATACTTCTTAATTCACCTGAAGAATGCATAACCATTTCACAGAAGAAATCATCACATCACAGTATATTTTAAGGACTGAATATATGGGGAAACGTCAAACCACGGTTTCTGTTTTTCATGTTCCGCACCACATCCAAGGAGAACATCTCGGCGCCTTCTTTCTAAAATTCAACGAAATGGTATCGGTTCAAGTTGACGAGTTCCATGGTATATGGTCGTTCGACATCCTCCTTGATAAGGAAAATTTTGTAAACATTCCTTACTTCCTGGACGTAGGAGAGGAAAAACTGCCCATAATAGTTTCTGGCAGAAGACCAACTTGTTGGAACTGCAGCGAGATTGGACACCTTACATCTGAGTGCCCCTTAAAGAAACCTGCACCAAACCCCAAAAGACTCACCGGACAACACTTGGGAAGCACAACTCCTACAAGCTTTCCCAAGCTTACCACCGAAGAAACAATTGAAAACCCAGAGGAAATAATCAGAGGAGAACCCTGGCAGATCACCCCTGGAAAGAAAACCCTTGGACGTCTGAGCTTCGATCAGCTGAAAGAGCAAGCTATGCTCCAAAACGACCTGGGGAAGGAGAAATATATTGAAATTGTTAATTTAAAAAGAAACTGGACACTCAACAGCAATCATCCAAATCCCCACGTAAACCCTCTTCTCCGAAAACAAGTCCCAATCTTATAACCAACCCTATTACTCAGTCTCCTACAAAGCCCAAAACTCCCTCCTCTTTCAGAATGCCTCTTCCAGTCACAACTCCGGTCCCTCACAAACAACCCAAGCTAACACCCCTAAGCCCCTTAAAAAAACACAAACCTTCCTCTCCTATTCCATCTACCTCAGCGACCCCTCACAATACTCCTTCTACATCCCCGGAAAAACCCCTTCTAACACACATACTGCAATAGACATTACCCCATCACTCGAACACAAGAAAAAGGCCCTCTACCTCCCTGGCAAAGACATCTGCATACTAAATCAAACAGCAATAAACAATCATAAAAACTTCAAAGGGACAGATCTCACAAAGCTAATAGGGTTCCGGGAGGTAGAGGGGAAACTAATAGACACCCTTACTAACTTTCCAAACTGTAAAAGAATTTTTGGTAACAGAAACGAAAGTCAGCCCTGACTTGTTTAAAGTCCACAGTAGGTCACGATTTAGGCAACATTAGGACCATTTTGTAGGCTCTTGTGTTCATAACCTAACTAGTGTGTGATAGAGATCATTAGGCCCTTTTTAAGTTTGTCCCGTTTTTGTTTTTTTTAATTTTTTTAGCCCCGCTCCCTTCCCCAAATTTAGGTGACAGATCGCCTGATTTGCCAGAGATGCGGGTTCCCTTTCGAAGTTTTCGTAAGAGGTGTTGAAATAAAGCGTTCGGACCCGCATCACCTTTTTCTACTGGCGAATCAGTGCACCTGCCACAGTTTAGTAACAGGGGGGTCTTTTGTTACTAATATTGTATATACCTCATTGTATTTTCTACTATAAAATTTTTATATCCCAAACCCCCCTTTTTCTTATGGGTTTTAATTAGTTTATCATGGTATGATGTTCTTATGGTAAATGACGAAGGATGTATACGTTGATGGGCGTATAGTATGAATGTGGTATTGTGGCGAATACAGAGTGACAGTAGGTTAGATTAGTTAGCTTTAGACAGAAAAAGACGTCCCTTCCCCCTCCCCCATGTTCGGCCTTGTGCCAAATTTTTCCAAAAAAGTATTTGTTTGTACATATTTTCTCTGAAAATAAATATTTACCCCATTACAACTCCAAAATATTGCAACAACATGGAATGGCTGACCCATTCAAACAAGACAGCCGATGTGGGGAGGTTTTGTCATGATTTTGCATTGCTTATGACCTCACTCAGATTGTTCGCGAACCCACCCGTGTGCCGGGTACTACTGGTCAATATGCAAGCCTCCTTTGCCTTTTTTTCTCAACTTGCCCTGAGCTATGTTCATGTTCCGTTCATTCTCCTCTAGGATCCTCCGACCACTCTGTCGTATCAGTTAAGATAAAAATGAAATATAATAAGTCCCCAGACGTACCCCTCCACCGTACTGTATACCGATACTCTATGGCTGACTGGGATAGCTTCCGTACATTCATATCTGATTTACCTCTGCACTCCATGTTTAAAAAGGATGTATCCTCTATAGTATCAGATCTGACCGAATGGTTAATTGTAAGCATAGACCAATTCATACCATCTAAAAAATTCCAACAAAAACCTAACAGCCAGCCATGGTTCTCCCCAGAATGTGCTGCTGCTATCGCGCAGAGAAATCACTTTTTCCAAAACTACCAACATAATAGATGCACTGAGACTAAAGCTGCTTTCAGGAACGCCAGCAACCACTGTAAAAGAGTAATAAAAAATGCAAGCGAGCTATATGCCCACTCCTATAAATCCAAAGTAGCTGATCAGCGGCTTGGTTCCCACCAGTTTTTGGCAAATAACAAATAGGATCCTGAACAGAGGTGTGCGTTCTATCCCAACCATTATCAATGTACAAGAGGTCATCTCGTCAGCATTAGACAAGGCCAAACTATTTGCCAAGAAATTTGCAGCTAATTCTACCCTATGCGACGAAGGCCATCAACTCCCCATATTTCCTCCTATAACACAGAACACACTAGGTAACATACAAATATATGTGTATGAGGTCGCCAAGCTAATCAAGAACCTTGATTTCAGTAAAGCAACTGACCTTGACGGCATCCCAATTATAGTGTTAAAAACTTCAACCAGAACTTGCTCCCATACTTACGAAACTGTTTAAGCGTTGCCTTAAGGAGAAGTGCTTTTCGACTCCCTGGAAAACCTCATCAGTACGCCCTGTATTTAAGAATTCAGGCGATAAATCATCTCCCTCTCAGTACAGACCAATAAGTCTACTGTGTATTATGAGTAAGTTGCTGGAATCCATATTAAATAAAGAAATAGTAAACCACCTCAGCAGAAACAATCTTCTTAGTGACACACAATATGGTTTCCGTTCTGCAAGATCTACAGCAGATGTGCTAACGGTTATATCTTAGAGGATTAGTGAATCTATTAACAAAGGTTTCCTTTCTAGGGCAATTGCTCTTGACATATCAAAGGCCTTCGACAAGGTATGGCATAAGGGCCTACTTTACGAGAATTTCCAGCTACGGTATAACTGGAAATGTTTTCTCAATCATTAAATCATTTCTCTCCGATAGGCTCATAAGAGCAGTAGTCGATGGACAAAAATCAGAGGCCTGCAGTATTAATGCTGGAGTCCCTCAAGGGTCAATCCTGGGCCCAACTCTCTTCCTGATCTACATCAATGGCCTCCCTAAACACATACTTAAATCATTCGTTGACATTTATGCTGATGACACGACCATCTACAGCAACACATCAAAGTTTGTAAATGACAAACTTCTCTCTGATTATCTCTCGATCTCGAGCGCGTGGTTCAATGGGGGAAGATGTGGCTGGTTACCTTTAATGCATCTAAAACCAAACTCCTATCTTTACATCATCAACGCTCTAATCCCCATCTGGCATCAATTGAAATGGATGGCTCTCGTCTAGGAGAAGCCCCGTGTTTTGACAAGCTTCTGGGTTTGTCCTTTACTCCTGATCTGAAATGGAACACGTACATCAAGTCTGTTGCCAAGGTCGCTGGAAAGATGATGGGATCCTTCTACCGCTCCAGAAGATATCTCACTACTGATGCAATTCTCTATCTATTTAAAAGCCAAGTACGTCCAAGAATGGAATACTGCTGCCATATCTGGACAGGAGCTGCTAAAAACAGCCTATCCTGCCTTGGCAGAGTACAAAAGAGACTTCGTGGCTTAGTGGGGGATGCCCTTTTCTCTACCCTGCAACCTCTCTCCCACAGAAGAGATGTTGCGAGCCTATCCTTGTTTTATCGTTATTTCCATGGCAGGTGCTCGTCTGAACTCTAATCTCTGGTCCCCCCTCGCCAATCTTTCACGAAAAACACCCGTTTAGCTAAATCCACTGTGAAAAATTTCCCCCACTCTTTATCTGTGCCTACATCAAAACGTGGATTCCATGAACAAAGCTTCTTTCTTAGAACTGCACGCCTGTGGAACTCTGTTCCGTTTGCCTGCTTCCCACCTTGCTACAACTTGAATGGCTTCAAGTCCAACCTCAACAAATTCCTAATGAACCGCCCCCTTAATTAAACACTTCATCAAATATCCACACTAATTTACTGTACTTGCAATAACCCTTATCCCTGATTGGCTTTCGGGCCTTGATAAGTGGTGACCACCGTGTAAAAAAAAAGAAGAAAGTACACTCTCTCGTATTAAAAAAAATACCAGAGAGTGTACTTGAAATATTTACGGATCAACGCACACACAGCGAAATAGATGTTCTACCTTTTTATATACTAGCAGAGATTCCTAACGTTGTACGGCAAATGGTGAATGTCTCAGACACACTTCTACAAAACCATGTACATTCTTCATATGGAAGAATTTGCCCATCAAGGGAATGGTTTATTGATGTGCCAAGAAATCTTATAGGAATATCCAATTACACAAGTAAAAAAAGACAATAATAGGAAAGAGTGTTAGTGTCCTTATGTATCATATCTGCATATCAAAGAATTTTCACATACCACACACACACACACACACACACACACATATATATATATATATATATATATATATATATATATATATATATATATATATATATATATATATATAACGCGTATTTAAGCGAATAAGCGAAGCCCACTGTTTGTTTGTAAAACAAACTGACAGTTTAATCCCTCTGCGACGGGCAAATGTTAATTTGATAGGCATTTGAGGAGAAACGTTTGCGACACTGATTCTTGGTCTAGTGGTTAGAGCTGCCGACTGTCGATACGACGGTTGTAGGTTCAATCCGCGGCTGGTAAAAGGTGTATGTCTAGCCGCACAGATGAGTTGTGATAAAACGAAACAGTACTGTATGAGGATTACTGATATATATATATATATATATATATATATATATATATATATAGCGTTTCAGAGCGATTATATATATATACCTAACATTATCCCGGTTTATAATTTTAATTAGACTATTTCCAGTAGGAAAAATTTTATCGATAATTTGAAAGAATTCTTTTGGTAAATTAATTTTTATGCACTGTAAAGAGTATTAAAGCAAACACAATTTCTACGTCTATTTTTCTTTTTAATGTTATTACTGTTGGTAATTTGGGACGCCTGTGGAACTCTGTTCCGTCTGCCTGCTTCCCACCTGACTACAACTTGGATGGCTTCAAGTCCAACGTAAACAAATTCCTAATGAACCGCCCCCTTAAGTAAACACTTCATCAAATCTTCACACTAACGTACTGTACTTGCAATAACCCTTATCCCTGATTGGCTTTCGGGCCTTGATAAGTGATGACCACCGTGTAAAAAAAAGAAAAAAAGTACACTCTCTGGTATTAAAAAAAATAACAGAGTGTATTTGAAATATTTACGGATCAACGCACACACAGCGAAATAGATGTTCTGCCTTTTTATATACTAGCAGGGATTCCTAACGTTGTACGGCCAATGGTGAATGTCTCAGACACACTTCTACAAAACAAATGTCTATAACATTATTTTTATTACCATTTATATTTTTCCTACTATTTTTTATAAATGGATTTACCCATTACCATATTGTATGACATAACATGTGACGGTTTACGGTTTGATATTTTCCCTTCCTCTGATATTTAGTTACATCTTTAATATATTTTATTTCGCCTTTATATCCAGATCTGGCTAATGCTTCGTTGTAATATTCTGTTATTAAAAATATCCTCATTTTGGGATAATTTGTAAATTCTTTTTGATATACTAGGTATAATTGCTTTTTTCATTGATATTCGGTGGTTTGTTTTATAATCAATATAATATAAAGTTGGATTAAGTTATGATGAGGTATGTTCATACGTGTTGTTAATTAGATTAAGGGTGACATCTAGCAAATTAACTACTTTATGAGTTTTATCAATAATTATCATTAAGTCAATATCTTTAAAGAAATTATATATCCTTTGACTAATCCTTTCTAAATTTCTACTTCAAGAGTTAATGAAAAATAGTGCATCATCTCTATACAAACCTCCCTTTATATTTGGTTCCTTTTTCCCAACACTTTTAGAATATAGAGGCCAACCAGATCAGTTACCTTTTTGGTATTAGAATTTGCGAAATCTGAAACTAACGTTACTAAATAAGAAATTGACATAAATAAATTAGCCAGAAGAACTTTAATTAAATATAATAATAAATATTGGACTAGGTAAAATAGAGAATATAACTTTGATGTTATGATAACCGCCCCAGACTCTGCACATATTAAATTCGTATAGGGAATAAAATGGACCATGATATTATTACTTAGTTTGATAGTAATATTCATAGATGGTAAAGTTTAGTTTGTTTAATAAGCTAATTTATGGATTAGAAAAAAAATAGATGGTAATAATCATAACATTAAAAATGTATTTATAGTAACCAGACTCCAAATATAGATCTAAAAATAAAATGTATATGATGCAACAAGTGATTATTAATTGATTGATAAGTAGTTTCAGGTGTATGAGCCAAATGGTTTAATTGTTAGAATGAATGTAATAATCAACGTTATAGTTATAATAAGATATATCTATTGTAAATCTATTAAGATAAACTATATATTTTAATATATATATATATACTTATCAAATTAACAACTATAATTTCATTTCGGAATTATTAGTTAAATAGATAATAAATAAATGTAATTTAAGTACACAGGAGAGGGAGTGTAAAGTATAAGGAAAACCTGATTTTGATATAATTTTTAGTTCTAAACAATATTTATAAATCTTATTAACTTGAATAAAAATTAGAATTAGTTTTAACTTAAAAATACATTTATTTAATTATAATTAAAATAACATGTTAGCAGAGTAAGAATCTCTGAAACATACTTATTAGAGAATTAGTATACAAAGATAAACAATAATTATACTTCAATAAGGAACAAGTTCGAAAAATGTTTATGAGTACTAGATTGCCACATGTAAAATTGAGTAAAGTTCGTGAAATGTAAAAATTAAAAATATTGCTTTCAATATAAATAATAATGATGGTGCTGATATTGATGATAATAATATGAATGTATATATAAATAAATAAGACATTAAAGTAAATGTAAGTAACTAATTAATTTACAATTCAACATTAGCAGATATTAAGTATAACTTATGACTATCAATTGAATTAATTTTTAATACTAACATTATATATTGAAGAATTAGTGAATTAATTAATATAAATCGATTAAATTTTTTTAAATAATTTTAAGTGAAAGACATTAAAACTATATTAAAATTACTTATTCGTTGAATATGGATGTCTATGCGTTGTGAATATAAATAAAAGTAAAGTTAATATTTCGTTAGATGTGTTCCAAGGGAGGTAACTCTGCCCCACTTTATTAAGTAAATTTAATTATTTACAATCACGATATAAAGAGGTTTTCAGTTTTAAACTTAATAAAACGTAAGTATAGTTTTTGAATTGTATGATTTTAAAAATTATAATTGTAAGGATTAATAAGCTTGATTATAACTTGATTAACATAATTGAATTATGTATGGTTTTCAATTCAAATCAATTTGATTAGTTATGATAACCGACCGAAATGATCAATCGTTTTTTTTAATTTTTAGCTTAGTTTAGCTTCGTACATATAAACATGTATAATAGATTTTAATTTTTTGATATTATTTTTATAAGTATGCATACACAAATTAGAATTAATATATTTACTAATTATTTAATAGAAAATTTTGATAGAAGATTCATAAATTAATTAAAATTGTTGGTACGGATAGTTAAGTTTAATGACTTTGTTTGATAAAAATTCAATATGGCGTAATGGAAAAATATAGTTATTTGCAGGTTCCCTTCCAATTTTCGGAGTTAAATTATGTCAAATCACACTTCAATTCGTTTTGTCGTACTGATTGTTGCTATTTCCTCTGATGAGTTAAGGGCATAATAGATTCACTGATTGATATAATAATTAATTTTGCACTACCAAACAGATACTGTCAAGAATCGTATAAGTCAACTAAATTAAAGGAATAAATTATAAGATGGTCAACATCATGAAGTTTGGACTATAGCCTTTTGTCATTTATTCTCTCTCTCTCTCTCTCTCTCTCTCTCTCTCTCTCTCTATATATATATATATATATATATATATATATATATATATTGGTTACCGGATAATGTGATAAAAACATATGGACAGTCTTAGTGTTATTTAATGCTAGAATGAGCATAAAGGTAGTATACTAGTATTAGTATCTTAATATAAATATTCAAATGATTATAGGGCGCTTTCATCATGGGAGTAGCAGTGTTTTGGAGCCCAAACGTTGCACAATGAAATATTAACACAACTATAAAATCTATCCTCGTAAAACATTCAAATAACTAGAAATTATAGAAATATAAAGTCGTTATTTCGTACAAATGATATTCATGTTTTTTTTGTTTGTTTGTTTTTTTTCATTTTGCAAGCAGTCAATATAATTAAGCAAATAACATTAAAGCTGAGATCATTGACGCCCATGCGTCCCAGTAGCAAAACAGAAATCATCACAACAGCAGCAAATATCACACTTCTTCCCGCCAAGTTTATAACAGCATACACAAGACAAACTACATAAATATATTAAAACGTCGCTATGTACATTTCGTGTTTTTTTTTGTGGTTTTGTTTTTTGACATTTACAGCAACGAACTGTACTTTGCAAGAAGAGTATTTTACTACTACTACTACTACTACTGCTATTATTAATAATAATAATAATAAGAAGAAGAAGAAGAAGAAGAAGAAGAAGAATAGCAATAATAATGGAACATAAAGAAATTCAGGATAACAGCAATAATAGTAAGACCAATAAGAACAATCCCGAAAAACTTCGAAAAAAAATAATAGGAGAAATTAGAAATCAGAGGAAAGATTCAATGGAAAGAAAAAAAAATAAAACAGATGAAATCCGAAGGAAAATCCTAGAATGTAGAAACAATATAAACTTTGAGTGCTAACCAGTAACTTGGATGTAATATGACTAAAACAAAAGGAGAAAGTACACGAGCACAGGGAATCAAGTATACCGAAACCGCAAAATATTATGCCCTTAAAATGGTGGCGTCCATATCGAATGGCGCTACACGAAATAGTTGTAAAGGGCCCGGTAGGACCGAAGAGGGGAAACAGTAGATCTCCACAGAGAAAATTGGGTGCCACCCAAACCATACCGCATACCAATGGTCAATACGAGGCAGAAACTAAGTGGCCTTAAGTTACCGACATTAATTATCGTGACAGTTTGAGAGTGGTGAAAATCTGGAGAGATTGCTTGTCACTCAGACTCCCGGAAATGCCACAGGTTTTATCAGTGAGCGATTGCCAGTGATGGCCTGTGTGAGAACAACTCGTGAGTAAATAATAATAATATTACTACCATTACTAATACTACTACTAATAATAATGATAATAACAAAACATAATAATAATTTAATAATAATTTTACTTATCTAAGCTTGTGGCATTAATTAAACGCATAACTGCAACACACAATAGTATCAAACATATATGAGAATTTAAACACAGACAAATGTCGTGTGATATAGATCAAAATAGAATGTAGCTGTTAAGATTGCTCCAAATCTTGCAATCTTTATGAATCTGAGTTCTTAAATATCAATATTATTGGTATCATAATTTGGTATCTATATCATTGGTGGCTACAATTTAAACTATATCATATTAGGTTTAATTAAAAATTTTGCTCAGCCTCATAAATAAACATAACATGTTTCTATTAAATCGAGCATTTATATATCCATTAATATATTCCACTATAAATAGACTATTATTTTAGCAGGCATGTACATTTAATTTTATTTCCTAAATAAATACATGAAACTATCCCTCCTACATTACACAGATGATAACAGAGACTGAATTTAAAAACAATAACCGCTACAATAATTATTTTCATAACAACAACAATAATAATTATAACGAAAAAAACAAAACGACAACAACTATAACAACAACTATAATAATAATAATAATAATAATAATAATAACAATATTAATAATAATAATAATAATAACAATAATAATAATAATAGCAGCAAAGCAAACATTGACAAACACAAGGAAAAAAATAAATGCAGAGCCTGTATACAAAAGGACAAAAATACGATAACAAACGAAATAAATGACTGCAGAAAACTAATCGAAAAGTAATATAAGAATAGACATGACCAGGTGGAGAAGACAGCACAATAGGAACTATGCAAACAACTGAAACCTCAAGACAAATGGTACAAGCACAAATCAGTAGCAGGACTTGATAGCAGAAATCATAAAAATCTTTTGGGGCATAAACGTACAACCAGATAGACGTACAACCAGATAGACGTACAAACAGATAGACACGATGGAATAGCAAAGAGACCAGTTGTCATAATAGTTAACAAGAAGAAAAAGTCCTGCTAGATCATAGAGTTTCCAACAAACCACCTGGTAAATATTAAGGGGACAGAAAAGTGAAAAAATACACTGAACTGGCCTGAGAGCTGAAAGGGATATGGGAGATGAAGCAAGTCCAAATAACACAAATAATAACAGAACAATCAATGGAAAAAATCCCGAAAAACTTCAACTAAGAATGGGAGGAACTGGAATTAGAGGAATAGCTGAGAAGATAGAATGAATAGCAATAATAAAAGCGGCTGAAATATTTTTTAAAAATCGTGAATGTCAAGACTAATACACATGAGCTACAAACGTCAACCAACAATATATAAACAACTGCTTATCTTGTGTTGCTCTTATTAGTGATTCAGTTTCATTGTTTATGTGTTGATTTTGTAGCCATGTATAAGTGTTTTCCTGTCGTCTTTTTAAATTGTCGTTGTATCAAGTTTTCCTCCTAATTTTATTTTCTCGTCTTATGTCTTGCCTCTTTGTTCTATGTTTAATTTTATAGTTTCTTGCTCTGATAATTAGCTTTTCTGTGTATTTTTCTAATTCTGTTTATGGCATTCACATTGCCTTCTATTAAAAAAAGTCCTCTTCCTCTGTATTTCGTTTTCATCTAGAGCTGCTCAGCATCATCCTTTGGGTGTACCGCATTGTGAATGGTTATAATTTTTCTGGTCTTCTGGTTGAGATGCCTTCGTTCTTTTTGTTCCAGCCTATGAATAGTTCAGACTATCTTACTAGTGATATCGGCTATGCATTTTTGCCTTTCATTACCTACTACATAATTTAGTTCAGACTATCTTACTAGTGATATCTTACTATGTAGTTTTGTCTTTCATTACCTACTACATAATTTAGTTTCTATAAGTTCTCTCATTCTTCTTGGATATCCTTTTTCAATTTTCTTTTTCATTTCTGTTGATGTGATGTTGTGTGCTTCAAGAACTCGCAAATATTTGCAGCTGTCATATTCGTCCAGCGTCCTCATTTTCCCGCAGTTGGGTAGTACCCTACCTTCTGCTGCCTCTAGTTTTTCCTTTCGTATATCTAGAAGCAGCAACTTCCATTTGCACAATGACTGCTAATATTTTATTAGCGTTAGTAACTATAAAAAAAACATGAGCAAAGTCGAGTATCCGATATAAGATAAGTTGTGACCAAAAGAAAATCAATTCACCAGCTATTTTTTATCAACAAAAGAAAATAATCTGCTCCCTCATCCTTGTTTCGTTTACGAGCAACTGCATTGATATAAAAATTGCTTTTATACAATGTTTTTAACTGCGATCGTATGAAACACAATCACAGTAAAAATTATTCTTTTACAGCTTTACACGAATCGCTAAATGTTAGGAAATGGAAAACATTAGAAAGTTTGTACAGAAGAAAAACATTGAATAAGAATATTAAAATGCAAACCGACACGGGATCAGATTTGTTGGTCTTATGATCGACATCGTCAAACGTAGAAGAAAATTCTGAAACTAACTTTGACGTTGACTTAAAAAGTTACCGTCGCATCACTGCAGACCAAATAAAACTTGATGGCGGACTAATAACGACCGTTACATTACAAAGAACTTAAATTGAAAAAGAAAAGTGCACGATTCGCGTCATTAAATAAGATTGATGAGAAAGTGATTGTTTTCCCAACGAAAAAAATACTAAAAAATATCGAAAAGTCAAATTATAAACGAAAAAATAATAAAAAATATCGAAAAGTCAAATTATAAACGAAAAAAATACTAAAAAATATCGAAAAGTCAAATTATAACCGAAAAAAATACTAAAAAATATCGCGAAGTCAAATTATAAACGAAAAAAATACTAAAAAATATCGAAAAGTCAAATTATAAACAAAAAAAATACGAAGAAATATCGAAAAGTCAAATTATAAACGAAAAAAATACTACAAAATATCGAAAAATTAAATTATAAACGAAAAAAATACTAAAAAATATCGAAAGTCAAATTATAAACGAAAAAATACTAAAAAATATCGAAAAGTCAAATTATAAACGAAAAAAATACTAAAAAATATCGATAAGTCAAATTATAAACGAAAAAAATACTAAAAAATATCGAAAGTCAAATTATAAACGAAAAAAATACTAAAAAATATCGAAAAGTCAAATTATAAACGAAAAAAATACTACAAAATATCGAAAGTCAAATTATAAACGAAAAAAATACTACAAAATATCGAAAGTCAAATTATAAACGAAAAGAATACTAAAAAATATCGAAAAGTTAAATCATAAACAAAACAAATACTAAAAAATATAAAAAAGTCAAATTATAAACGAAAAAAATACTAAAAAATATCGAAAAGTCAAATTATAAACGAAAAAAATACTAAAAATATCGAAAAGTCATATTATAAACAAAAAATACGAAAAAATATCGAAAAATCAAATTATAAACGAAAAAAATACTAAAAAATATCGAAAAATCAAATTATAAACGAAAAAAATACTAAAAATATCGAAAAGTCAAATTATAAACGATAAAAATACTAAAAAATATTGAAAAGTCAAATTATAAACGAAAAAAATACTAAAAAATATCGACAGTCAAATTATAAACGAAAAAAATACTAAAAAATATCGAAAAGTCAAATTATAAACGAAAAAAATACTAAAAAATATCGAAAAGTCAAATTATAAACAAAAAAAATACGAAGAAATATCGAAAAGTCAAATTATAAACGAAAAAAATACTAAAAAATATCGAAAAGTCAAATTATAAACGAAAAAAATACTAAAAAATATCGAAAAGTCATATTATAAACGAAAAAATACGAAAAAATATCGAAAAGTCAAATTATAAACGAAAAAAATACTAAAAGATATCGAAAAATCAAATTATAAACGAAAAAAATACTAAAAAATATCGAAAGTCAAATTATAAACGAAAAAATACTAAAAAATATCGAAAAGTCAAATTATAAACGAAAAAAATACTAAAAAATATCGAAAAGTCAAATTATAAACGAAAAAAATACTAAAAAATATCGAAAGTCAAATTATAAACGAAAAAAATACTAAAAAATATCGAAAAGTCAAATTATAAACGAAAAAAATACTAAAAAATATCGGAAAGTCAAATTATAAACGAAAACAATACTAAAAAATATCGAAAAGTCCAATTATAAACGAAAAAAATACTAAAAAATATCGAAAGTCAAATTATAAACGAAAAAAATACTAAAAAACATCGAAAAGTCAAATTATAAACGAAAAAAATACTAAAAAATATCGAAAGTCAAATTATAACCGAAAAAAATACTAAAAAATATCGAAAAGTCAAATTATAAACGAAAAAAATACTAAAAAATATCGAAAAATCAAATTATAAACAAAAAAAATACTAAAAAATATCGAAAAGTCAAATTATAAACGAAAAAAATACTAAAAAATATCGAAAAGTCAAATTATAAATGAAAAAAATACTAAAAAATATCGAAAAGTCAAATTATAAACGAAAAAAATACTAAAAAATATCGAAAAGTCAAATTATAAACGAAAAAAATACTAAAAAATATCGAAAAGTCAAATTATAAACGAAAAAAATACTAAAAAATATCGAAAAGTCAAATTATAAATGACAAAAATACTAAAAAATATCGAAAAGTCAAATTATATATGAAAAAAATACTAAAAAACATCGAAAAGTAAAATTATAAACGAAAAAAATACTAAAAAATATCGAAAAGTCAAATTATAAACAAAAAAAATACGAAGAAATATCGAAAAGTCAAATTATAAACGAAAAAAATACTACAAAATATCGAAAAATTAAATTATAAACGAAAAAAATACTAAAAAATATCGAAAGTCAAATTATAAACGAAAAGAATACTAAAAAATATCGAAAAGTCAAATTATAAACGAAAAAAATACTAAAAAATATCGAAAAGTCAAATTATAAACGAAAAAAATACTAAAAAATATCGAAAGTCAAATTATAAACGAAAAAAATACTAAAAAATATCGAAAAGTCAAATTATAAACGAAAAAAATACTACAAAATATCGAAAGTCAAATTATAAACGAAAAAAATACTAAAAAATATCGAAAAGTCAAATTATAAACGAAAAAAATACTAAAAAATATCGAAAAGTCAAATTATAAACGAAAAAAATACTAAAAAATATCGCGAAGTCAAATTATAAACGAAAAAAATACTAAAAAATATCGAAAAGTCAAATTATAAACAAAAAAAATACGAAGAAATATCGAAAAGTCAAATTATAAACGAAAAAAATACTACAAAATATCGAAAAGTCAAATTATAAACGAAAAAAATACTAAAAAATATCGAAAAATCAAATTATAAACGAAAAAAATACTAAAAATATCGAAAAGTCAAATTATAAACGATAAAAATACTAAAAAATATTGAAAAGTCAAATTATAAACGAAAAAAATACTAAAAAATATCGAAAGTCAAATTATAAACGAAAAAAATACTAAAAAATATCGAAAAGTCAAATTATAAACGAAAAAAATACTAAAAAATATCGAAAAGTCAAATTATAAACAAAAAAAATACGAAGAAATATCGAAAAGTCAAATTATAAACGAAAAAAATACTAAAAAATATCGAAAAGTCAAATTATAAACGAAAAAAATACTAAAAAATATCGAAAAGTCATATTATAAACGAAAAAATACGAAAAAATATCGAAAAGTCAAATTATAAACGAAAAAAATACTAAAAGATATCGAAAAATCAAATTATAAACGAAAAAAATACTAAAAAATATCGAAAGTCAAATTATAAACGAAAAAATACTAAAAAATATCGAAAAGTCAAATTATAAACGAAAAAAATACTAAAAAATATCGAAAAGTCAAATTATAAACGAAAAAAATACTAAAAAATATCGAAAGTCAAATTATAAACGAAAAAAATACTAAAAAATATCGAAAAGTCAAATTATAAACGAAAAAAATACTAAAAAATATCGGAAAGTCAAATTATAAACGAAAAAAATACTAAAAAATATCGAAAAGTCCAATTATAAACGAAAAAAATACTAAAAAATATCGAAAGTCAAATTATAAACGAAAAAAATACTAAAAAATATCGAAAAGTCAAATTATAAACGAAAAAAATACTAAAAAATATCGAAAGTCAAATTATAACCGAAAAAAATACTAAAAAATATCGAAAAGTCAAATTATAAACGAAAAAAATACTAAAAAATATCGAAAAGTCAAATTATAAACAAAAAAAATACGAAGAAATATCGAAAAGTCAAATTATAAACGAAAAAAATACTACAAAATATCGAAAAATTAAATTATAAACGAAAAAAATACTAAAAAATATCGAAAGTCAAATTATAAACGAAAAAATACTAAAAAATATCGAAAAGTCAAATTATAAACGAAAAAAATACTAAAAAATATCGAAAAGTCAAATTATAAACGAAAAAAATACTAAAAAATATCGAAAAGTCAAATTATAAACGAAAAAAATACTAAAAAATATCGAAAAATTAAATTATAAACGAAAAAAATACTAAAAAATATCGAAAGTCAAATTATAAACGAAAAAATACTAAAAAATATCGAAAAGTCAAATTATAAACGAAAAAAATACTAAAAAATATCGAAAAGTCAAATTATAAACGAAAAAAATACTAAAAAATATCGAAAGTCAAATTATAAACGAAAAAAATACTAAAAAATATCGAAAAGTAAAATTATAAACGAAAAAAATACTAAAAAATATCGAAAAGTCAAATTATAAACGAAAAGAATACTAAAAAATATCGAAAAGTGAAATTATAAACGAAAAAAATACTAAAAAATATCGCAAAGTCAAATTATAAATGAAAAAAATACTAAAAAATATCGAAAAGTCAAATTATAAACGAAAAAAATACTAAAAAATATCGAAAAATCAAATTATAAACGAAAAAAATACTAAAAAATATCGAAAAGTCAAATTATAAACGAAAAAAATACTAAAAAATATCGAAAAGTCAAATTATAAACGAAAAAAATACTAAAAAATATCGAAAAGTCAAATTATAAACGAAAAAAATACTAAAAAATATCGAAAAGTCAAATTATAAACAAAAAAAATACGAAGAAATATCGAAAAGTCAAATTATAAACGAAAAAAATACTACAAAATATCGAAAAGTCAAATTATAAACGAAAAAAATACTAAAAAATATCGAAAAGTCAAATTATAAATGAAAAAAATACTAAAAAATATCGAAAAGTCAAATTATAAATGAAAAAAATACTAAAAAATATCGAAAAGTCAAATTATAAACGAAAAAAATACTAAAAAATATCGAAAAGTCAAATTATAAACGAAAAAAAATACTAAAAAATATCGAAAAGTCAAATTATAAACGAAAAAAATACTAAAAAATATCGAAAAGTCAAATTATAAATGAAAAAAATACTAAAAAATATCGAAAAGTCAAATTATAAACGAAAAAAATACTAAAAAATATCGAAAAGTCAAATTATAAACGAAAAAAATACTAAAAAATATCGAAAAGTGAAATTATAAACGAAAGAAATACTAAAAAATATCGAAAAGTCAAATTATAAATGAAAAAAATACTAAAAAATATCGAAAGGTCAAATTATAAACGAAAAAAATACTAAAAAATATCGAAAGTCAAATTATAAACGAAAAAAATACTAAAAATATCGAAAAGTGAAATTATAAACGAAAAAAATACTAAAAAATATCGAAAAGTCAAATTATAAATGAAAAAAATACTAAAAAATATCTAAAAGTCAAATTATAAACGAAAAAAATACTAAAAAATATCGAAAAATCAAATTATAAACGAAAAAAATACTAAAAAATATCGAAAAGTCAAATTATAAACGAAAAAAATACTAAAAAATATCGAAAAGTCAAATTATAAATGAAAAAAATACTAAAAAATATCTAAAAATCAAATTATAAACGAAAAAAATACTAAAAAATATCGAAAAGTCAAATTATAAACGAAAAAAATACTAAAAAATATCGAAAAGTCAAATTATAAACGAAAAAAATACTAAAAAATATCGAAAAGTCAAATTATAAATGAAAAAAATACTAAAAAATATCGAAAAGTCAAATTATAAACGAAAAAAATACTAAAAAATATCGAAAAATCAAATTATAAACGAAAAAAATACTAAAAAATATCGAAAAGTCAAATTATAAACGAAAAAAATACTAAAAAATATCGAAAAGTCAAATTATAAATGAAAAAAATACTAAAAAATATCGAAAAGTCCAATTATAAACGAAAAAAATACTAAAAAATATCGAAAAGTCAAATTATAAATGAAAAAAATACTAAAAAATATCGAAAAGTCAAATTATAAACGAAAAAAATACTAAAAAATATCGAAAAATCAAATTATAAACGAAAAAAATACTAAAAAATATCGAAAAGTCAAATTATAAACGAAAAAAATACTAAAAAATATCGAAAAGTCAAATTATAAACGAAAAAAATACTAAAAATATCGAAAGTCAAATTATAAACGAAAAAAATACTAAAAAATATCGAAAGTCAAATTATAAACGAAAAAAATACTAAAAAATATCGAAAAGTCAAATTATAAACGAAAAAAATACTACAAAATATCGAAAGTCAAATTATAAACGAAAAAAATACTAAAAAATATCGAAAAGTCAAATTATAAACGAAAAAAATACTAAAAAATATCGAAAAGTCAAATTATAAACAAAAAAAATACGAAGAAATATCGAAAAGTCAAATTATAAATGAAAAAAATACTACAAAATATCGAAAAGTCAAATTATAAACGAAAAAAATACTAAAAAATATCGAAAAGTCAAATTATAAATGAAAAAAATACTAAAAAATATCGAAAAGTCAAATTATAAATGAAAAAAATACTAAAAAATATCGAAAAGTCAAATTATAAACGAAAAAAATACTAAAAAATATCGAAAAGTCAAATTATAAACGAAAAAAATACTAAAAAATATCGAAAAGTCAAATTATAAACGAAAAAAATACTAAAAAATATCGAAAAGTCAAATTATAAATGAAAAAAATACTAAAAAATATCGAAAAGTCAAATTATAAACGAAAAAAATACTAAAAAATATCGAAAAGTCAAATTATAAACGAAAAAAATACTAAAAAATATCGAAAAGTGAAATTATAAACGAAAAAAATACTAAAAAATATCGAAAAGTCAAATTATAAATGAAAAAAATACTAAAAAATATCGAAAGGTCAAATTATAAACGAAAAAAATACTAAAAAATATCGAAAAATCAAATTATAAACGAAAAAAATACTAAAAAATATCGAAAAGTGAAATTATAAACGAAAAAAATACTAAAAAATATCGAAAAGTCAAATTATAAATGAAAAAAATACTAAAAAATATCGAAAAGTCAAATTATAAACGAAAAAAATACTAAAAAATATCGAAAAATCAAATTATAAACGAAAAAAATACTAAAAAATATCGAAAAGTCAAATTATAAACGAAAAAAATACTAAAAAATATCGAAAAGTCAAATTATAAATTTGTTACAACCTTTAAGCTTTCAAGCTCCCTTAATCTTGCAAAATGCCCTACGGCCGAACTATGAAGCCCATCACAAGTAACTCTGGATTTCTCTATGAAGATCACGTTGGAAATTACATTTGCAAATTCTTCTTCCCAATTTACACTCGTAACATGATTTGCTTTACTCAACGGCTGTTTATCGGCGTAATTCATTTAAATAGTATCCCTTTAGCATTATCTAACTTTTCCTTTTGAACTTCTTAAGGAAGTTGTTTTTTTAAAGAGTTTTGCGTTTAAAGTTGCCTTTTTGCAACTAAACGTTTTATTTAGCGTTGGTGGCAGGCATACATGCATTGAAAAATTTTTTTATTAAATATTTTAGTTGTTGAAATGAGGATTTCCGCTATTATATACAAAACATATTGGTATTTTTTTTAGATTAGGTCGACCTTCACACTTTTCTTTTAAATGACAACTTTTCAAGGTTTCCGACTATGCTGAATACGAAAATCGCATTGAAATTTTGCAGAAATAAGTAGTTATAGAGATATAAAAAGTTGTATTATGCTTTGTATTCTTTTCGTGCGTCATAAAGAAATCTACTCATCTTTGACTGACATTGCCACCTACCGTAAAAACTCTTCTGGGATTGCCCCCCTTCCCCTTAGCGGAAAATCCACTTTTCTGAAACTGAGAATGCCTCCCCTCCCCCCCAAAAAATGGTACCCGCAAAACTCGTCTCTGGAAAACTCGTACCCATTCAATAAGAGACCAGTTTTCTACCTAGCAAACGGGGGCAAGTTTTCCTAAATTCAAAAAGTTGGTCATTTTTATACATTAGATCCAGCAGGACAATTTTCTAAATTTCCAAAACATCATCCCCTCTCCATGTTAAGTATGTGTTGCTAAATAATATCTCCGGTTCGCAAGAAAATAAAAATTTAAAAAATAAATAAATAAACGGAGCAACACTTACCTTTTAAATTACGACTTTTATTGGTTTTCGGGTATGCTGAAACCGAACATCAAATTAAAACTTTCCACTTACTCCGGGTATTAATGTTACATGATAAGGGCTGAATTCGTTTTGAATTTGAGAATTCCAATCATAAGTTAAAATAAATACAGAATGTTATTGAAAATAAGGAATGTGGAATTGCCATTGTTTAGCTCACAAAATAGTTAAATATCTGTTTATTGAAAAAGGAATGTAATGATGAAATTTGTTTCTGTTATAAAAATGAAAATTGAAATAAGGAATTTAAAAATGGACAATGGAAAATGTTATTTGTAAAGTGGGTTACTAAAATTAGGTTAGATGGGCGGCTTTGTAAGAAATACGTGATTAACAATGTATGCTTAAACACGGAGGCATGTCATGCAATGTGTCTGAGAGGCACGTCGGTCATGCAGTGACGTAATGAGTTATGAATTTAGTTAGAGAAGTCAGAATCAGAATCAATCAGAAAAAATTAGGGGAGTCAGACCAGAGAAGCAGAGAGGTTCAGAGAGTCAAGGCACCCTCTGGAAGCGAGAGGGTTTAGAAATAACCATGTAACAACTTTGAATCTCTGAAATATAAAATCATGTCCGACCGGTCGAAGGAAGAATAAATGATCATGTTTTTTTATAACTGCCGTCTTTCTGTGTTCATCATTACAACGAGAATGGTAACGTGTTTATATTATATGTACAACTGTCAAACGTAAATGTTAAACGCACTCTCGGTCTATCTATCAAGATATTCAAAAATCTCTTCTAGTTGAATTACAGGCTTGGTGCTCTTCTAGTAACATGTACACTGTCTCGTTATATATAAGAACTGTCTTTCTTTATATGTACTCTGTTTCTATATCTCACCAATGTCTCCATTTCAGCAACAAACATGATCACACACAGGAACCTCTAAGACTTTCTACTAAGACTCTTACTAACATGAACAGCAATAAATATATAAGTCGTCATCTAAACAAGAACACTAAATAAGAACAATATAACATACTCTCATATTTGGTAATATTTTCTAAAATAACACCAAGTACATAACATTAAGATATCTTGGTCAAATAATTCGGCAAATAAGTAACAAACAAGATTTTTTTCCCCGAACAGAAAAATGTGTAAGAAAATTCAATTTTAATAAAACAATTTTGAAATTAAAGCAACATTGGATTTTTATAAAAAAAAAACTGTTTTTGTTTGTTTACTTGTTTGTTTGTTTTTTTTTGTTTGTTTTTTTTTATAAAAAATAATAACTTTTGTTTGTTTGTGTTTTTTTTTTCGAACAAATAAATAATTTCAATGAAATATTGAAAATATAAATTAAATAAAACAATTTTGGATTTTTATAAAACAGAACTGTTTTTTTTGTTTTGTTTTTCGAACAAATAAATAATTTAAATGAAATATTGAAAATATAAATTTTATAAAACAATTTTGGAATTAAAGCAACGTTGGATTTTTATAAAATAGCACTGTTTCTTTTGTTGTTTTTGTTTCGAAGAAATAAATAAGTAATAGATGCCTCTTTTTGAGAAGTGAAAGTGATAAGTCGAAGCTACTACATACAACAAGATTCTGTGGTAGAACGCATTGTCAGCGATTATTTTTATGAAAGAAAAAAATGAAATTCTTATGATAAATTATGTGCAAAAAATGTCCTGCGATTTTTTTGAAGAGAAGAGAAAAAATGAAATTCTTATGAAAATGGGAAAAGTGCTAGTGGTATTCTGTATTGATGTAACTGTTTAGGCGGAAAAATAGTTTGTTTGTGAATTTGGTTCACGCGGGCTTGTTTACGTACGCATGCGTATTCTTGTGCGCATGACCATCTGGAATTCTATAATACAGGTCTTTATATCTCGCAAACTACTTTTTTCTGTAAAATTTAAATAAGATTTTCGTCTTCAGAATAGTTAAAAACCCAATTAAGTCACAATTTTATAGAAATTTGTGGATTGTTGGTCGCGGAGAATACATTTGTTTATAGTGCAGTGGCGCTAAAACGTGTTTATTTTTGGAGCCGTGCGCGCGGAGGGCATTGAGAGAATTTCCAAACGGAATTTCGTGATCGCTGTGACAGGTCCCAACGAATGGAGAAACGATCATCTACGTGATATTCGTTTTCAGCATACCCGAAACCAATAAAAGTAATTTTAAAGGTGAGTGTTGAATGTGAATGTTCTTTTATTTTATTTACCACAATTTTCTTTAAATGGCGACTTTTAAAGGTTTTCAACTATGCTGAATACGAAAATTGCACTGATATTTTGCAGACACAAGTCATTATTGAGATATAAAGACAAAAAAAATTATCAATTCTTTGGGTGTGGGGGGCAGTATCAGTCTCAGAAAAGTGGATTTTTGGCAGACCTGTACAAAATTGCTAACCCCCTTAAAAATCCACGTTTTTCACCTTTTTCTAATTTTTTTCCGACGATGATCATAGATTACAGACTTCATCTTAACAGAAAAAATATTGACCAAAAATAAATTTAAGAGGAGGTTCTAATTACGTGACACATCGGGAAAGAAATGGACAGTAAGTCAAAGAGCAATGAAGTAGAACTTCATAAGGAGAAAAAGTTCCTTAAGAGTCATTAAATTTATTTGGTTTCAAAAAACTTAGTTTTTTTTTGTTTTTTTTAGTTCTGCGGGCACCATTTTTTGGGGGGAGGGGCATTCTCAGTTTAAGAAAAGTGGATTTTACCGCTAAGTGGAAGGGGGGTCCCAGAAAAGTGTTTCCAGTTGGTGGCAGACTTAAATGAGTAGATTTGTTTATGGCGCGCGTGCACGCGCGTAAAAAAGATGGCCACCAAAGAACACAATGCATAATGCAACATTTTATATTTCGATAACTACTGATTTATGCAAAATTTAGATGTGATTTTCGTATCCAGCATAGTCGAAAACCTAAAAAAGTTGTCATTTAAAAGAAAACTGTGGAGGTGGACCTAATCTGAAAATTTACCGAAACATTGCGTGTTCGATCTGGAAAACGGCTGGCATTTCCTGGTAGTGTTTTTAGATAGATTTTGTGTCGGAATGTCTTCGAAAAGTATCGATAATCGATAATCGAAATAATCCGATGAAAGAATGAACAGGTGATTTTGACTTTATACAGCGTAACTTCACACGTGCATTTGAGACATTTTATTAACGCATAACAAGTTATTTCAGGATTATAAAATAAAACGTAGGGTCTTAGATATGACAACGGCGCGTTCGAAATAAATGTTTCTGTTTAGAGCACAATTCAAGCATGATACTTGACTTTTACATTTTAAGGTTTAATGGAAGCTATTATATATAAACATTAATATTATAAAAAATAATATTATAAAAATAATATTGAAAATATGATAGTTATATGAAAATAATTATTCTCATATCACCAAGTATTAATTGGTCTCCTTGATGTAAATTCAATGAAACTCGCTTGAATAATCCGTATAACTTTTCTTGAGGCGTGTTCAGTGCAGGAAAGAGCTAGGTTATAGTCTGTTTATTAAACCTTATTGGTTACCTATGTGCATATATGTTTCATTTGAATCCCAATTCAAGGATATCACTCTATCAGACCTTCGGACCAAGATCACAGTGTAGGATCTTTTCTGATGATGCATTTAACTTTTTCTGTCCTCGGTCGCTTGAGACGTTCTTCATGACTGAGGCAATTTTTATTTTTGTTCTTGTCCAGAGTGCCCCTTTTGGGTTAATGGATTTTCACCACATTAAAAACCGACCTTGTATCTAACACTCTGTCCACGCGAGGAAACAAATAAATAGGAACACTTCATCAGACAAAAAAAAAAGTCGATATTGAAACAGAAGTCAAAATTACATTAGTTTTTTATAAGATATTAAGGGTGTGGTTTACGTTCTGGAAGAAAATGGAATATATACTTTGTGAAGTAGGGGTTTTGGAGGGAGGTGAGGTGAAGGGAAGGGTTAGAGGTAAGGGAGAAAGGGGGAACTACGATTTTGGTGTTAGCATTCTTTTAACTTAGCGGTAGTTTATTGTTCTTAGAGTTCGCTTGGATCTGAAATTATATTAGTCTTATCGTCGCTACGTCCCTATTTAAGGTTTTTATGGGTTTTTTCTTTTCTAGTGGCGACTTCATTTTTCTATTGACAAGAAGAGGCTAGCTTCAACAACTTAGCTAAATTAAGGGGGAAGCTGTGCCCCTCAGCACTATCTGAAGCATCACCGTTTGATACTATAAACTAAACGAGCATAAACACAATTAACTAATAATTGAATATAGGTGAGTTCATTTTGCATAGTTAATAATTAAACACCCGAAAACGATTAACTAAAATAATCGATAGGTCTGGCGCGCGTGTGATTGAAATGTTAATATATACCTACAAAAAGTATTACCGTAAAGCAACGACGCTACTTAAAAAAAATACAACCACATAATTGATCCCAAACGATAACTAAGTACTCTAACTAGAGAATCTTAGGAACGGAATGCTCCAGAAATATAGATAAATATATGCTATTTAATAGGCACCGCCAAAAATGGCCGCAAAATCAAGTTGTTGTTGTTTTTTAAAACGAAATTACGTTTATTAAAATCCATTATTTCTGAGTAACTTTTTTTTTCCAGAAAGATAAACCCCTGAATTTTATCATATAGAAAACAGAATAATGTAAAACTTTTTCTACTATTTTTAATTCAATTTTAAATGTTAAATTTTCCCAAAAAGTTAACAATTGACATTTTTTGTCTTGCACAAAAAACGTACTTAAATATTTAAAAAAAAAAAGGGTTTTTGAAATAATTAATTAATTTATTTATTGTCTAACTAAGATTTAGGATGATTTTCTAAGAGAATATGCAAAAATATTATAATATAAGTACCTGAATTTCAAATAATTCCACTTATTCATATAGGTAACCAGATATTCGCGTTGACGTAGAGTTCAGATCGACTCTGTTTACGTTTTCGTCTGATAAAAAGCAAACTATGGAAGACCAAACAGGCCAAAAAAAACTTATTTTTCAGTGACGAAAATTTCAATGTATTATTAAGCTGAGGCTGGCCAGTACCAGATGGGTGACCATTTGTATGCGTTTGGTTTTTAATGTGTATGTGTGTGGGGGCCAGACTCCCCAAAATGGGGGGGGGGCAATTTAAAGCAGAATAAAAAAAAATTATTTCAGCGCGTTTGGTCCACCATAGTCAAAGGCGGCAAACGTTTTCAAACGGGATCGAAAAAAAAGATGCTATTTTTAACACAAAGGGCACAATATTTATCGAATTTTTTTTTTTGGTATCGATTATTCAAAGCATGCCCTGTTTAATAATGGTCATGCATTATTCGGCTCGCTAAAAAAAAATTGTTAATTTATTTATCAAACATTTTAAAATAGCTTTTTTCGTATAAATATTAAAAAAATTTTTTTTTTGTTTTGCTTAACTTAAATTAATTATTTTACTTAACATATTCACCGAATTTCACACTTCAAAACTCAAAAGCGGGATAATTAAACACAATCGAAGTTCTGATATTCAGACGTCAAAATAAGGTATGCAAACAATTTTTTTTTTTTTTTTTTTTTGAATCTATAATTCTGTCCCTTACAACACAATATGTTGATTTCAGTCTCAGATGATTATTTTAAGCATATTTGTTCCCACTTCAAAACAAGGGGGGTTTTGTAAGCAAAAAAAAAATATATATATAAATAACGTTAATGAAAAATAAGTACACTGTTATAAAGTTCATTCTTCTCCTAATAATCGCTGAAAATTTCGTATTGATCGGATAATTACCTGATTTTTGGTAGATTTTTAAAAAGACGGTCCGTCAAAAAGTACTGACCTGCCCCCCCAGTTTTGGCGGTGCCTATGCTATTATGCACCTGTTTCTATGTGTAGGGTCTGAAGAACCTATTCCTAAAACGAAGCATATAAACCTATTAAATATATACATATTTTAGTGTTGGGGAAAGAATAAGCAACCCAAATGAAATATGGCGGAGTTGTGTGAGTTCGTTCACATGGATTTGATATAATAATTGATATAAATAATTGATATAAATAATTGATATAAATAATAGATATAAATAATTGATATAAATAATTGATATAAATAATTGATACAAATTATTGATATAAAGAAATAATATAAAAAATTGATATAAATAAATGATATAAATAATTGATATAAATAATTGATATAAATAATTGATATGAATAATTGATATAAATTATTGATATAAATAAATGATATAAATAATTGATATAAATAATTGATATAAATAATTGATATAAATAAATGATATAAATAATTGATATAAAGTATTGATATAAATAATTGATATAAATAAATGATATAAAAAATTAATATAAATAAATGATATAAATAATTGATATAAATAATTGATATAAATAATTGATAAAATAAATGATATAAATAATTGATATAAATAATTGATATAAATAATTGATATAAATAAATGATATAAATAATTGATATAAATCATTGATATAAATAAATGATATAAATGATTGATACAAATAATTGATATAAATAATTGATATAAATAATTGATATAAATAATTGATATAAATAATTGATATCAATAATTGATATCAATAATTGATATAAATAAATGATATAAATAATTGATATAAATAATTGATATAAATAATTGATACAAATAATTGATATAAATAATTGATATAAATAATTGATATAAAAAATTGATATAAATAATTGATATCAATAATCTATATCAACAATTGATATGAATAATTGATATATATAATTGATATAAATAATTGATATAAAAATTTGATATAAATAATTGATATAAATAATTGATATAAATAAATGATATAAATAATTGATATAAATAAATGATATAAATAATTGATATAAATAATTGATATAAATAATTGATATCAATAAATGATATAAATAATTGATATAAATAATTGATATAAATAAATGATATAAATAATTGATATTAATCATAAATATAAATCATTGATATAAATAATTGATATAAATAAATGATATAAATAATTGATATAAATAATTGATATAAATAATTCATATAAAAAATTGATATAAATAATTGATATAAATAATTGATATAAATAAATGATATAAATAATTGATAAAAATAATTGATATAAATAATTGATATAAATAATTGATATAAATAATTGATATAAATAATTGATATAAATAAATGATATAAATAATTGATATAAATAATTGATATAAATAATTGATATAAATAATTGATATAAATAATTGATATAAATCATTGATATAAATAATTGATATAAACAATTGATATAAATAATTGATATAAATAATTGATATCAATAATTGATATAAATAATTGATATAAATAATTGATATAAATAATTGATATAAAAAATTGATATAAATAATTGATATAAATAATTGATATAAATAATTGATATAAATAATTGATATAAATAATTGATATAAATAATTGATATAAATAATTGATATAAGTAATTGATATAAATAAATGATATAAATAATTGATATAAACAAATGATATGAATAGTTGATATAAATAATTGATATAAATAATTGATATAAATAATTGATATAAATAATTGATATCAATAATTGATATAAATAATTGATATAAATAATTGATACAAATAAATGATATAAATAATTGATATAAATAATTGATATAAACCATTGATATAAATAAATGATATAACTAATTTATATAATTAAATGATATAAGTAATTGATATAAATAGTTGTTTTAAAAAATTGATATAAATATTTGATATATATAATTGATATAAATAATTGATATAAATAATTGATATAAATAATTGATATAAATAAGTGATATAAATAAATGATATAAATAATTGAAATAAATAAATGATATAAATGATTGATATAAATAATTCATATAAATAAATGATATAAATAATTGATATAAATAATTGATATCAATAAATGATATAAATAATTGATATAAATAATTGATAAAAATAAATGATATAAATAATTGATATAAATAATTGATATAAAAAATTGATATAAATAAATGATATTAATAATTGATATAAATAATTGATATAAATAATTTATATAAATATTTGATATCAACAAATGATATAAATAATTGATATAAATAATTGATATAAATAAATGATATAAATAATTGATATTAATAATTAATATAAATCATTGATATAAATAATTGATATAAATAAATGATATAAATAATTGATATAAATAATTGATATAAATAATTCATATAAAAAATTGATATAAATAATTGATATAAATAATTGATATAAATAAATGATATAAATAATTGATATAAATAATTGATATAAATAATTGATATAAATAAATGATATAAATATATGATATAAATAATTGATATAAATAATTGATATAAATAATTAATATGAATAATTGATATAAATAATTGATGTAAATAATTGATATAAATAAATGATATAAATAATTGATATAAATAATTGATATAAATAATTGGTATAAATAATTGATATAAATAATTGATATCCATAATTGATATCAATAATTGATATAAATAATTGATATAAATAATTGATATAAATAATTGATATAAATAATTGATATAAATAATTGATATAAACAATTGATATAAATAATTGATATAAATAATTGATATCAATAATTGATATAAATAATTGATATAAATAATTGATATAAATAATTAATATAAAAAATTGATATAAATAATTGATATAAATAATTGATATAAATAATTGATATAAATACTTGATATAAATAATTGATATAAATAATTGATATAAATAATTGATATAAATAATTGATATAAATAAATGATATAAATAATTGATATAAATAAATGATATAAATAGTTGATATAAAAAATTGATATAAATAAATTTTATAAATAATTGATATACATAATTGATATAAATAATTGAAATAAATAATTGATATAAATAATTGATATAAATAAATGATATAAATAATTGATATAAATAATTGATATAAATAATTGATATAAATAATTGATATAAATAATTGATATAAATAATTGATATAAAAAATTGATATAAATAAATGATATAAATTATTGATATAAATAATTGATATAAATAATTGATATAAATAAATGATATAAATAATTGATATAAATAAATGATATAAATTATTGATATCAATAATTGATATAAATAATTGATATAAATAAATGATACAAATAATTGATATAAATAATTGATATAAATAATTGATATAAATAATTGATATAAATAATTGATATAAATAATTGATATAAATAATTGATATAAATAATTGATATAAATAATTGATATAAATAATTGATATAAACAATTGATATAAATAAATGATATAAATAAATGATATAAATAATTGATATAAATAATTGATATAAATAATTGATATAAATAATTGATATAAAAAAATGATATGAATAATTGATATAAAAAAATGATATAAATAGCTGATATAAATAATTGATATAAATAATTGATATAAATAATTGATATAAATAATTGATATAAATAATTGATATAAATAATTGATATAAATAATTGATATAAATAATTGATATAAATAAATGAGATAAATAATTGATATAAATAAATGATATAAATAATTGATATAAATAATTGATATAAATAATTGATAAAAATAATTGATATAAATAATTGATATAAATAATTGATATAAATAATTGATATGATTAATTGATACAAAAAATTGATATAAATAATTGATATAAATAATTGATATAAATAATTGATATAAATAATTGATATAAATAATTGATATAAATAATTGATATAAATAATTGATATAAATAATTGATATAAATAATTGATATAAATAAATGATATAAATAATTGATAAAAATAATTGATATAAATAAATGATATAAATAATTGATATAAATAATTGATATAAATCATTGATATAAATAATTGATATAAATAAATGATATAAATAATTGATATAAATAATTGATATAAATAATTGATATAAATAATTGATATAAATAATTGATATAAATAAATGATATAAATAATTGATATAAATAATAGATATAAATAATTGATATAAATAATTGATATGAATAATTGATATAAATAAACGATATAAATAATTGATATAAATAATTGATATAAATAATTGATATAAATAATTGATATAAATAATTGATATAAATAATTGATATCCATAATTGATATCAATAATTGATATAAATAATTGATATAAATAATTGATATAAATAATTGATATAAATAATTGATATTAATAATTGATATAAATAATTGATATAAATAATTGATATAAACAATTGATATAAATAATTGATATAAATAATTGATATCAATAATTGATATAAATAATTGATATAAATAATTGATATAAAAAATTGATATAAATAATTGATATAAATAATTGATATAAATAATTGATATAAATAATTGATATAAATAATTGATATAAATAATTTATATAAGTAATTGATATAAATAAATGATATACATAATTGATATAAACAAATGATATAAATAGTTGATATAAATAATTGATATAAATAATTGATATAAATAATTGATATAAATAATTTATATAAATAATTGATATAAATAATTGATATCAATAATTGATATAAATAATTGATATAAATAATTGATACAAAAAAATGATATAAATAATTGATATAAATAATTGATATAAACCATTGATATAAATAAATGATATAACTAATTTATATAATTAAATGATACAAGTAATTGATATAATTAGTTGATTTAAATAATTGATATAAATATTTGATATATATAATTGATATAAATAATTGATATAAATAACTGATATAAATTATTGATATAAATAAGTGATATAAATAAATGATATAAATAATTGATATAAATAAATGATATAAATGATTGATATAAATAATTCATATAAATAAATTATATAAATAATTGATATAAATAATTGATATCAATAAATGATATAAATAATTGATATAAATAATTGATATAAATAAATGATATAAATAATTGATATAAATAATTGATATAAAAAAGTGATATAAATAAATGATATAAATAATTGATATAAATAATTGATATAAATAATTCATATAAATAATTGATATAAATAATTGATATAAATAATTGATATAAATAAATGATATAAATAATTGATATAAATAATTGATATAAATAATTGATATAAATAATTGATATAAATAATTGATATAAATAAATGATATAAATAATTGATATAAATAATTTATATAAATAATTGATATAAATAATTGATATAAATAAATGATATAAATAATTGATATAAATAATTGATATAAATAATTGATATAAATAATTAATATAAATAATTGATATAAATAAATGATATAAATATTTGATATAAATAAATGATATAAATAGCTGATATAAAAAATTGATATAAATAATTGATATAAATAATTGATATAAATAATTGATATAAATAATTGATATAAATAATTGATATAAATAATTGATATCAAGAATTGATATAAATAATTGATATAAATAAATGATATAAATAATTGATATAAATAAATGATATAAATAATTGACAAAAATAATTGATACAAAAAATTGATATAAATAAATAATATAAAAAATTGATATAAATAAATTATATAAATAATTGATATAAATAATTGATATAAATAATTGATATAAATAATTGATATAAATAATTGATATAAATAAATGATATAAATAATTGATATAAATAATTGATATAAATAATTCATGTAAATAATTGATATAAATAATTGATATAAATAATTGATATAAATAAATGATATAAATAATTGATATAAATAATTGATATAAATAATTGATACAAATAATTGATATAAATAAATGATATAAATAATTGATATAAATAAATGATATAATTAATTGATATAAATAATTGATATAAATAATTGATATAAATATTTGATATAAATAATTGATATAAATAATTGATATAAATAATTGATATAAATAATTGATATAAATAATTGATATAAATAATTGATATAAATAATTGATATAAATAGTTGATATAAATAATTGATATAAATAAATGATATAAATAATTGGAATAAATAATTGATATAAATAATTGATATAAATAATGGATATAAATAAATGATATAAATAATTGATGTAAATAATTGATGTAAATAATTGATATAAATAATTGATATAAATAAATGATATAAATAATTGATATAAATAATTGATATAAATCAATTGATATTAATAAATGATATAAATAATTGATATAAATAATTGATATAAATAATTAATATAAATAATTGATATAAATAATTGATATGAATAATTGATATAAATAATTGATATAAATAAGTGATATAAATAATTGATATAAATAATTGATATAATTAAATGATATAAGTAATTGATATAAATAGTTGATTTAAATAATTGATATAAATAAATGATATAAATAATTGATATAAATAATTGATATAAATAATTGATACAAATAATTGATAAAAATAATTGATATAAATAAATGATATAAATAATTGATATAAATAATTGATATAAATAATTGATATAAATAATTGATATAAATAATTGATATAAATAAATGATATAAATATTTGATATAAATAAATGATATAAATAGCTGATATAAAAAATTGATATAAATAATTGATATAAATAATTGATATAAATAATTGATATAAATAATTGATATAAATAATTGATATAAATAATTGATATCAAGAATTGATATAAATAATTGATATAAATAAATGATATAAATAATTGATATAAAAAATGATATAAATAATTGACAAAAAAATGATATAAAAAAATGATATAAATAATTGATATAAATAATTGATATAAACCATTGATATAAATAAATGATATAACTAATTTATATAATTAAATGATATAAGAAATTGATATAAATAGTTGATTTAAATAATTGATATAAATATTTGATATATATAATTGATATAAATAATTGATATAAATAACTGATATAAATTATTGATATAAATAAGTGATATAAATAAATGATATAAATAATTGATATAAATAAATGATATAAATGATTGATATAAATAATTCATATAAATAAATTATATAAATAATTGATATAAATAATTGATATCAATAAATGATATAAATAATTGATATAAATAATTGATATAAATAAATTATATAAATAATTGATATAAATAATTGATATAAAAAAGTGATATAAATAAATGATATAAATAATTGATATAAATAATTGATATAAATAATTCATATAAATAATTGATATAAATAATTGATATAAATAATTGATATAAATAAATGATATAAATAATTGATATAAATAATTGATATAAATAATTGATATAAATAATTGATATAAATAATTGATATAAATAAATGATATAAATAATTGATATAAATAATTTATATAAATAATTGATATAAATAATTGATATAAATAAATGATATAAATAATTGATATAAATAATTGATATAAATAATTGATATAAATAATTGATATAAATAATTGATATAAATAAATGATATAAATATTTGATATAAATAAATGATATAAATAGCTGATATAAAAAATTGATATAAATAATTGATATAAATAATTGATATAAATAATTGATATAAATAATTGATATAAATAATTGATATAAATAATTGATATCAAGAATTGATATAAATAACTGATATAAATAAATGATATAAATAATTGATATAAATAAATGATATAAATAATTGACCAAAATAATTGATACAAAAAATTGATATAAATAAATAATATAAAAAATTGATATAAATAAATTATATAAATAATTGATATAAATAAAATAAATGATATAAGTAATTGATATAAATAGTTGATTTAAATAATTGATATAAATATTTGATATATATAATTGATATAAATAATTGATATAAATAACTGATATAAATTATTGATATAAATAAGTGATATAAATAAATGATATAAATAATTGATATAAATAAATGATATAAATGATTGATATAAATAATTCATATAAATAAATTATATAAATAATTGATATAAATAATTGATATCAATAAATGATATAAATAATTGATATAAATAATTGATATAAATAAATGATATAAATTGTTGATATAAATAAGTGATATAAATAAATGATATAAATAATTGATATAAATAAATGATATAAATGATTGATATAAATTATTCATATAAATAAATTATATAAATAATTGATATAAATAATTGATATCAATAAATGATATAAATAATTGATATAAATAATTGATATAAATAAATGATATAAATAATTGATATAAATAATTGATATAAAAAAGTGATATAAATAAATGATATAAATAATTGATATAAATAATTGATATAAATAATTCATATAAATAATTGATATAAATAATTGATATAAATAATTGATATAAATAAATGATATAAATAATTGATATAAATAATTGATATAAATAATTGATATAAATAATTGATATAAATAATTGATATAAATAAATGATATAAATAATTGATATAAATAATTTATATAAATAATTGATATAAATAATTGATATAAATAAATGATATAAATAATTGATATAAATAATTGATATAAATAATTGATTAAAATAATTGATATAAATAAATGATATAAATAAATGATATAAATATTTGATATAAATAAATGATATAAATAGCTGATATAAAAAATTGATATAAATAATTGATATAAATAATTGATATAAATAATTGATACAAATAATTGATAAAAATAATTGATATAAATAAATGATATAAATAATTGATATAAATAATTGATATAAATAATTGATATAAATAATTGATATAAATAATTGATATAAATAAATGATATAAATATTTGATATAAATAAATGATATAAATAGCTGATATAAAAAATTGATATAAATAATTGATATAAATAATTGATATTAATAATTGATATAAATAATTGATATAAATAATTGATATAAATAATTGATATAAATAAATGATATAAATAATTGATATAAATAATTGATATAAATAATTCATGTAAATAATTGATATAAATAATTGATATAAATAATTGATATAAATAAATGATATAAATAATTGATATAAATAATTGATATAAATAATTGATACAAATAATTGATATAAATAAATGATATAAATAATTGATATAAATAAATGATATAATTAATTGATATAAATAATTGATATAAATAATTGATATAAATATTTGATATAAATAAATGATATAAATAATTGATATAAATAATTGATATAAATAATTGATATAAATAATTGATATAAATAATTGATATAAATAATTGATATAAATAATTGATATAAATAATTGATATAAATAAATGATATAAATAATTGGTATAAATAATTGATATAAATAATTGATATAAATAATGGATATAAATAAATTATATAAATAATTGATGTAAATAATTGATGTAAATAATTGATATAAATAATTGATATAAATAAATGATATAAATAATTGATATAAATAATTGATATAAATCAATTGATATTAATAAATGATATAAATAATTGATATAAATAATTGATATAAATAATTAATATAAATAATTGATATAAATAATTGATATGAATAATTGATATAAATAATTGATATAAATAAGTGATATAAATAATTGATATAAATAATTGATATAATTAAATGATATAAGTAATTGATATAAATAGTTGATTTAAATAATTGATATAAATAAATGATATAAATAATTGATATAAATAATTGATATAAATAATTGATACAAATAATTGATAAAAATAATTGATATAAATAAATGATATAAATAATTGATATAAATAAATGATATAAATAATTAATATAAATAATTGATATAAATAATTGATATAAATAAATGATATAAATATTTGATATAAATAAATGATATAAATAGCTGATATAAAAAATTGATATAAATAATTGATATAAATAATTGATATAAATAATTGATATAAATAATTGATATAAATAATTGATATAAATAATTGATATCAAGAATTGATATAAATAATTGATATAAATAAATGATATAAATAATTGATATAAATAAATGATATAAATAATTGACAAAAATAATTGATACAAAAAATTGATATAAATAAATAATATAAAAAATTGATATAAATAAATTATATAAATAATTGATATAAATAATTGATATAAATAATTGATATAAATAATTGATATAAATAATTGATATAAATAAATGATATAAATAATTGATATAAATAATTGATATAAATAATTCATGTAAATAATTGATATAAATAATTGATATAAATAATTGATATAAATAAATGATATAAATAATTGATATAAATAATTGATATAAATAATTGATACAAATAATTGATATAAATAAATGATATAAATAATTGATATAAATAAATTATATAATTAATTGATATAAATAATTGATATAAATAATTGATATAAATATTTGATATAAATAAATGATATAAATAATTGATATAAATAATTGATATAAATAATTGATATAAATAATTGATATAAATAATTGATATAAATAATTGATATAAATAATTGATATAAATAGTTGATATAAATAATTGATATAAATAAATGATATAAATAATTGGTATAAATAATTGATATAAATAATTGATATAAATAATGGATATAAATAAATGATATAAATAATTGATGTAAATAATTGATGTAAATAATTGATATAAATAATTGATATAAATAAATGATATAAATAATTGATATAAATAATTGATATAAATCAATTGATATTAATAAATGATATAAATAATTGATATAAATAATTGATATAAATAATTAATATAAATAATTGATATAAATAATTGATATGAATAATTGATATAAATAATTGATATAAATAAGTGATATAAATAATTGATATAAATAATTGATATAATTAAATGATATAAGTAATTGATATAAATAGTTGATTTAAATAATTGATATAAATAAATGATATAAATAATTGATATAAATAATTGATATAAATAATTGATACAAATAATTGATAAAAATAATTGATATAAATAAATGATATAAATAATTGATATAAATAATTGATATAAATAATTGATATAAATAATTGATATAAATAAATGATATAAATAATTGATATAAATAAATGATATAAATAATTGATATAAATAATTGATATAAATAATTGATATAAATAATTGATATCAAAAATTGATATGAATAATTGATATAAATAATTGATATAAATAATTGATATAAATAAATGATAAAAATAATTGATATAAATAATTGATATAAATAATTGATATAAATAATAGATATAAATAATTGATATAAATAATTGATATAAATAATTGATATAAATAATTGATATAAATAGTTGATATAAAAAATTGATATAAATAAATGATATAAATAATTGGTATAAATAATTTATATAAATAATTGATATAAATAATTGATATAAATAAATGATATAAATAATTGATGTAAATAATTGATGTAAATAATTGATATAAATAATCGATATAAATAATTGATACAATTAATTGATATAAATAATTGATATAAATAATTGATAGAAATAAATGATATAAATAATTGATATAAATAAATGATATAAATAGCTGATATAAAAAATTGATATAAATAATTGATATAAATAATTGATATAAATAATTGATATGAATAATTGATATAAATAATTGATATAAATAATTGATATCAAGAATTGATATAAATAATTGATATAAATAAATGATATAAATAATTGATATAAATAAATGATATAAATAATTGACAAAAATAATTGATACAAATAATTGATATAAATAAATAATATAAAAAATTGATATAAATAAATTATATAAATAATTGATATAAATAATTGATATAAATAATTGATATAAATAATTGATATAAATAATTGATATAAATAAATGATATAAATAATTAATATAAATAATTGATATAAATAATTCATGTAAATAATTGATATAAATAATTGATATAAATAATTGATATAAATAAATGATATAAATAATTGATATAAATAATTGATATAAATAATTGATACAAATAATTGATATAAATAATTGATATAAATAATTGATATAAATAAATGATATAAATAATTGATATAAATAATTGATATAAATAATTGATATAAATAATTGATATAAATAAATGATATAAATAATTGATATAAATAATTGATATAAATAATTGATACAAATAATTGATATAAATAAATGATATAAAAAATTGATATAAATAAATTATATAAATAATTGATATAAATAATTGATGCAAATAATTGATATAAATAATGGATATAAATAATTGATATAAATAAATTATATAAATAATTGATATAAATAATTGATATAAATAATTGATATAAATAATTGATATAAAGAATTGATATAAATAATTGATATAAAGAAATGATATGAATAATTGATATAAATAATTGATATAAATAATTGATATAAATAAATGATATAAATAATTGATATAAATAAATGATATAATTAATTGATATAAATAATTGATATAAATAATTGATATAAATAATTGATATAAATAAATGATATAAATAATTGATATAAATAATTGATATAAATAATTGATATAAATAATTGATATAAATAATTGATATAAATAGTTGATATAAATAATTGATATAAATAAATGATATAAATAATTGGTATAAATAATTGATATAAATAATTGATATAAATAATTGATATAAATAAATGATATAAATAATTGATGTAAATAATTGATGTAAATAATTGATATAAATAATTGATATAAATAATTGATACAATAAATTGATATAAATAATTGATATAAATAATTGATATAAATAATTGATATAAATAATTGATATAAATAATTGATATAAATAATTGATATAAATAATTGATATAAATAATTGATATAAATAATTGATATAAATAAATGATATAAATAATTGATAAAAATAATTGATATAAATAAATGATATAAATAATTGATATAAATAATTGATATAAATCATTGATATAAATAATTGATATAAATAAATGATATAAATAATTGATATAAATAATTGATATAAATAATTGATATAAATAATTGATATAAATAATTGATATAAATAAATGATATAAATAATTGATATAAATAATAGATATAAATAATTGATATAAATAATTGATATGAATAATTGATATAAATAAATGATATAAATAATTGATATAAATAATTGATATAAATAATTGATATAAATAATTGATATAAATAATTGATATAAATAATTGATATCCATAATTGATATCAATAATTGATATAAATAATTGATATAAATAATTGATATAAATAATTGATATAAATAATTGATATTAATAATTGATATAAATAATTGATATAAATAATTGATATAAACAATTGATATAAATAATTGATATAAATAATTGATATCAATAATTGATATAAATAATTGATATAAATAATTGATATAAAAAATTGATATAAATAATTGATATAAATAATTGATATAAATAATTGATATAAATAATTGATATAAATAATTGATATAAATAATTTATATAAGTAATTGATATAAATAAATGATATACATAATTGATATAAACAAATGATATAAATAGTTGATATAAATAATTGATATAAATAATTGATATAAATAATTGATATAAATAATTGATATAAATAATTGATATAAATAATTGATATCAATAATTGATATAAATAATTGATATAAATAATTGATACAAAAAAATGATATAAATAATTGATATAAATAATTGATATAAACCATTGATATAAATAAATGATATAACTAATTTATATAATTAAATGATACAAGTAATTGATATAATTAGTTGATTTAAATAATTGATATAAATATTTGATATATATAATTGATATAAATAATTGATATAAATAACTGATATAAATTATTGATATAAATAAGTGATATAAATAAATGATATAAATAATTGATATAAATAAATGATATAAATGATTGATATAAATAATTCATATAAATAAATTATATAAATAATTGATATAAATAATTGATATCAATAAATGATATAAATAATTGATATAAATAATTGATATAAATAAATGATATAAATAATTGATATAAATAATTGATATAAAAAAGTGATATAAATAAATGATATAAATAATTGATATAAATAATTGATATAAATAATTCATATAAATAATTGATATAAATAATTGATATAAATAATTGATATAAATAAATGATATAAATAATTGATATAAATAATTGATATAAATAATTGATATAAATAATTGATATAAATAATTGATATAAATAAATGATATAAATAATTGATATAAATAATTTATATAAATAATTGATATAAATAATTGATATAAATAAATGATATAAATAATTGATATAAATAATTGATATAAATAATTGATATAAATAATTAATATAAATAATTGATATAAATAAATGATATAAATATTTGATATAAATAAATGATATAAATAGCTGATATAAAAAATTGATATAAATAATTGATATAAATAATTGATATAAATAATTGATATAAATAATTGATATAAATAATTGATATAAATAATTGATATCAAGAATTGATATAAATAATTGATATAAATAAATGATATAAATAATTGATATAAATAAATGATATAAATAATTGACAAAAATAATTGATACAAAAAATTGATATAAATAAATAATATAAAAAATTGATATAAATAAATTATATAAATAATTGATATAAATAATTGATATAAATAATTGATATAAATAATTGATATAAATAATTGATATAAATAAATGATATAAATAATTGATATAAATAATTGATATAAATAATTCATGTAAATAATTGATATAAATAATTGATATAAATAATTGATATAAATAAATGATATAAATAATTGATATAAATAATTGATATAAATAATTGATACAAATAATTGATATAAATAAATGATATAAATAATTGATATAAATAAATGATATAATTAATTGATATAAATAATTGATATAAATAATTGATATAAATATTTGATATAAATAAATGATATAAATAATTGATATAAATAATTGATATAAATAATTGATATAAATAATTGATATAAATAATTGATATAAATAATTGATATAAATAATTGATATAAATAGTTGATATAAATAATTGATATAAATAAATGATATAAATAATTGGAATAAATAATTGATATAAATAATTGATATAAATAATGGATATAAATAAATGATATAAATAATTGATGTAAATAATTGATGTAAATAATTGATATAAATAATTGATATAAATAAATGATATAAATAATTGATATAAATAATTGATATAAATCAATTGATATTAATAAATGATATAAATAATTGATATAAATAATTGATATAAATAATTAATATAAATAATTGATATAAATAATTGATATGAATAATTGATATAAATAATTGATATAAATAAGTGATATAAATAATTGATATAAATAATTGATATAATTAAATGATATAAGTAATTGATATAAATAGTTGATTTAAATAATTGATATAAATAAATGATATAAATAATTGATATAAATAATTGATATAAATAATTGATACAAATAATTGATAAAAATAATTGATATAAATAAATGATATAAATAATTGATATAAATAATTGATATAAATAATTGATATAAATAATTGATATAAATAATTGATATAAATAAATGATATAAATATTTGATATAAATAAATGATATAAATAGCTGATATAAAAAATTGATATAAATAATTGATATAAATAATTGATATAAATAATTGATATAAATAATTGATATAAATAATTGATATAAATAATTGATATCAAGAATTGATATAAATAATTGATATAAATAAATGATATAAATAATTGATATAAAAAATGATATAAATAATTGACAAAAAAATGATATAAAAAAATGATATAAATAATTGATATAAATAATTGATATAAACCATTGATATAAATAAATGATATAACTAATTTATATAATTAAATGATATAAGAAATTGATATAAATAGTTGATTTAAATAATTGATATAAATATTTGATATATATAATTGATATAAATAATTGATATAAATAACTGATATAAATTATTGATATAAATAAGTGATATAAATAAATGATATAAATAATTGATATAAATAAATGATATAAATGATTGATATAAATAATTCATATAAATAAATTATATAAATAATTGATATAAATAATTGATATCAATAAATGATATAAATAATTGATATAAATAATTGATATAAATAAATTATATAAATAATTGATATAAATAATTGATATAAAAAAGTGATATAAATAAATGATATAAATAATTGATATAAATAATTGATATAAATAATTCATATAAATAATTGATATAAATAATTGATATAAATAATTGATATAAATAAATGATATAAATAATTGATATAAATAATTGATATAAATAATTGATATAAATAATTGATATAAATAATTGATATAAATAAATGATATAAATAATTGATATAAATAATTTATATAAATAATTGATATAAATAATTGATATAAATAAATGATATAAATAATTGATATAAATAATTGATATAAATAATTGATATAAATAATTGATATAAATAATTGATATAAATAAATGATATAAATATTTGATATAAATAAATGATATAAATAGCTGATATAAAAAATTGATATAAATAATTGATATAAATAATTGATATAAATAATTGATATAAATAATTGATATAAATAATTGATATAAATAATTGATATCAAGAATTGATATAAATAACTGATATAAATAAATGATATAAATAATTGATATAAATAAATGATATAAATAATTGACAAAAATAATTGATACAAAAAATTGATATAAACAAATAATATAAAAAATTGATATAAATAAATTATATAAATAATTGATATAAATAAAATAAATGATATAAGTAATTGATATAAATAGTTGATTTAAATAATTGATATAAATATTTGATATATATAATTGATATAAATAATTGATATAAATAACTGATATAAATTATTGATATAAATAAGTGATATAAATAAATGATATAAATAATTGATATAAATAAATGATATAAATGATTGATATAAATAATTCATATAAATAAATTATATAAATAATTGATATAAATAATTGATATCAATAAATGATATAAATAATTGATATAAATAATTGATATAAATAAATGATATAAATTATTGATATAAATAAGTGATATAAATAAATGATATAAATAATTGATATAAATAAATGATATAAATGATTGATATAAATTATTCATATAAATAAATTATATAAATAATTGATATAAATAATTGATATCAATAAATGATATAAATAATTGATATAAATAATTGATATAAATAAATGATATAAATAATTGATATAAATAATTGATATAAAAAAGTGATATAAATAAATGATATAAATAATTGATATAAATAATTGATATAAATAATTCATATAAATAATTGATATAAATAATTGATATAAATAATTGATATAAATAAATGATATAAATAATTGATATAAATAATTGATATAAATAATTGATATAAATAATTGATATAAATAATTGATATAAATAAATGATATAAATAATTGATATAAATAATTTATATAAATAATTGATATAAATAATTGATATAAATAAATGATATAAATAATTGATATAAATAATTGATATAAATAATTGATATAAATAATTGATATAAATAATTGATATAAATAAATGATATAAATATTTGATATAAATAAATGATATAAATAGCTGATATAAAAAATTGATATAAATAATTGATATAAATAATTGATATAAATAATTGATACAAATAATTGATAAAAATAATTGATATAAATAAATGATATAAATAATTGATATAAATAATTGATATAAATAATTGATATAAATAATTGATATAAATAATTGATATAAATAAATGATATAAATATTTGATATAAATAAATGATATAAATAGCTGATATAAAAAATTGATATAAATAATTGATATAAATAATTGATATTAATAATTGATATAAATAATTGATATAAATAATTGATATAAATAATTGATATAAATAAATGATATAAATAATTGATATAAATAATTGATATAAATAATTCATGTAAATAATTGATATAAATAATTGATATAAATAATTGATATAAATAAATGATATAAATAATTGATATAAATAATTGATATAAATAATTGATATAAATAATTGATATAAATAATTGATATAAATAATTGATATAAATAAATGATATAAATAATTGGTATAAATAATTGATATAAATAATTGATATAAATAATGGATATAAATAAATTATATAAATAATTGATGTAAATAATTGATGTAAATAATTGATATAAATAATTGATATAAATAAATGATATAAATAATTGATATAAATAATTGATATAAATCAATTGATATTAATAAATGATATAAATAATTGATATAAATAATTGATATAAATAATTAATATAAATAATTGATATAAATAATTGATATGAATAATTGATATAAATAATTGATATAAATAAGTGATATAAATAATTGATATAAATAATTGATATAATTAAATGATATAAGTAATTGATATAAATAGTTGATTTAAATAATTGATATAAATAAATGATATAAATAATTGATATAAATAATTGATATAAATAATTGATACAAATAATTGATAAAAATAATTGATATAAATAAATGATATAAATAATTGATATAAATAAATGATATAAATAATTAATATAAATAATTGATATAAATAATTGATATAAATAAATGATATAAATATTTGATATAAATAAATGATATAAATAGCTGATATAAAAAATTGATATAAATAATTGATATAAATAATTGATATAAATAATTGATATAAATAATTGATATAAATAATTGATATAAATAATTGATATCAAGAATTGATATAAATAATTGATATAAATAAATGATATAAATAATTGATATAAATAAATGATATAAATAATTGACAAAAATAATTGATACAAAAAATTGATATAAATAAATAATATAAAAAATTGATATAAATAAATTATATAAATAATTGATATAAATAATTGATATAAATAATTGATATAAATAATTGATATAAATAATTGATATAAATAAATGATATAAATAATTGATATAAATAATTGATATAAATAATTCATGTAAATAATTGATATAAATAATTGATATAAATAATTGATATAAATAAATGATATAAATAATTGATATAAATAATTGATATAAATAATTGATACAAATAATTGATATAAATAAATGATATGAATAATTGATATAAATAAATGATATAATTAATTGATATAAATAATTGATATAAATAATTGATATAAATATTTGATATAAATAAATGATATAAATAATTGATATAAATAATTGATATAAATAATTGATATAAATAATTGATATAAATAATTGATATAAATAATTGATATAAATAATTGATATAAATAGTTGATATAAATAATTGATATAAATAAATGATATAAATAATTGGTATAAATAATTGATATAAATAATTGATATAAATAATGGATATAAATAAATGATATAAATAATTGATGTAAATAATTGATGTAAATAATTGATATAAATAATTGATATAAATAAATGATATAAATAATTGATATAAATAATTGATATAAATCAATTGATATTAATAAATGATATAAATAATTGATATAAATAATTGATATAAATAATTAATATAAATAATTGATATAAATAATTGATATGAATAATTGATATAAATAATTGATATAAATAAGTGATATAAATAATTGATATAAATAATTGATATAATTAAATGATATAAGTAATTGATATAAATAGTTGATTTAAATAATTGATATAAATAAATGATATAAATAATTGATATAAATAATTGATATAAATAATTGATACAAATAATTGATAAAAATAATTGATATAAATAAATGATATAAATAATTGATATAAATAATTGATATAAATAATTGATATAAATAATTGATATAAATAAATGATATAAATAATTGATATAAATAAATGATATAAATAATTGATATAAATAATTGATATAAATAATTGATATAAATAATTGATATAAAAAATTGATATGAATAATTGATATAAATAATTGATATAAATAATTGATATAAATAAATGATAAAAATAATTGATATAAATAATTGATATAAATAATTGATATAAATAATAGATATAAATAATTGATATAAATAATTGATATAAATAATTGATATAAATAATTGATATAAATAGTTGATATAAAAAATTGATATAAATAAATGATATAAATAATTGGTATAAATAATTTATATAAATAATTGATATAAATAATTGATATAAATAAATGATATAAATAATTGATGTAAATAATTGATGTAAATAATTGATATAAATAATCGATATAAATAATTGATACAATTAATTGATATAAATAATTGATATAAATAATTGATAGAAATAAATGATATAAATAATTGATATAAATAAATGATATAAATAGCTGATATAAAAAATTGATATAAATAATTGATATAAATAATTGATATAAATAATTGATATGAATAATTGATATAAATAATTGATATAAATAATTGATATCAAGAATTGATATAAATAATTGATATAAATAAATGATATAAATAATTGATATAAATAAATGATATAAATAATTGACAAAAATAATTGATACAAATAATTGATATAAATAAATAATATAAAAAATTGATATAAATAAATTATATAAATAATTGATATAAATAATTGATATAAATAATTGATATAAATAATTGATATAAATAATTGATATAAATAAATGATATAAATAATTAATATAAATAATTGATATAAATAATTCATGTAAATAATTGATATAAATAATTGATATAAATAATTGATATAAATAAATGATATAAATAATTGATATAAATAATTGATATAAATAATTGATATAAATAATTGATATAAATAATTGATATAAATAATTGATATAAATAAATGATATAAATAATTGATATAAATAATTGATATAAATAATTGATATAAATAATTGATATAAATAAATGATATAAATAATTGATATAAATAATTGATATAAATAATTGATACAAATAATTGATATAAATAAATGATATAAAAAATTGATATAAATAAATTATATAAATAATTGATATAAATAATTGATGCAAATAATTGATATAAATAATGGATATAAATAATTGATATAAATAAATTATATAAATAATTGATATAAATAATTGATATAAATAATTGATATAAATAATTGATATAAAGAATTGATATAAATAATTGATATAAAGAAATGATATGAATAATTGATATAAATAATTGATATAAATAATTGATATAAATAAATGATATAAATAATTGATATAAATAAATGATATAATTAATTGATATAAATAATTGATATAAATAATTGATATAAATAATTGATATAAATAAATGATATAAATAATTGATATAAATAATTGATATAAATAATTGATATAAATAATTGATATAAATAATTGATATAAATAGTTGATATAAATAATTGATATAAATAAATGATATAAATAATTGGTATAAATAATTGATATAAATAATTGATATAAATAATTGATATAAATAAATGATATAAATAATTGATGTAAATAATTGATGTAAATAATTGATATAAATAATTGATATAAATAATTGATACAATAAATTGATATAAATAATTGATATAAATAATTGATATAAATAATTGATATAAATAATTGATATAAATAAATGATATAAATAATTGATATAAATAATTGATATAAATAATTGATATAAATAATTCATGTAAATAATTGATATAAATAATTGATATAAATAATTGATATAAATAAATGATATAAATAATTGATATAAATAATTGATATTAATAATTGATACAAATAATTGATATAAATAAATGATATAAATAATTGATATAAATAAATGATATAATTAATTGAAATAAATAATTGATATAAATAATTGATATAAATAATTGATATAAATAATTGATATAAATAAATGATATAAATAATTGATATAAATAATTGATATAAATAAATGATATAAATAATTGATATAAATAATTGATATTCATAATTGATATAAATAATTGATATAAATAATTGATATAAATAATTGATATAAATTAAAAATATGCCCAAACTTTGCGTATGGGAAAGCCATAATATATGCATGCGATAATTCTTATAAGTTACTTTTTCATTCCATTTGAGCATATCATGATAAAGTAACTAGACTATTTTCCCTTAAATCAATTTCTCCTTAAACACCTAAAGCCAAAGGAATTTTCGAGAAAAAACACACACACAGTAAATATTGATCATATATTGAATAAAAACTTAAAACGTATGATTAAGCAGAATTCTATCTTAATCTTAATAAAAGAGAATTAATTTGTCCTTGAACAAAAGTCTTTCTCGTCTCAAAATAGTGAATACGTTTAACTTATTTTTAAATAGGATTTAAAAATCAGTAATTAAATGCGCCGCTAAAATAAATTTATAAACAAGGATTTTATTTACTGTTTCATCTTTTTAACATATTACGCTTCTAAATAATCAGCCTATTTTATCTTTCTAAAGTACTAGGTTTCTAAATAATCAGCCTATTTTATCTTTCTAAAGTACAAGGCTTCTAAATAATCGGCATATTTAATCTTTCTAAAGTACTAGGTTTCTAAATAATCGGCCTATTTAATCATTCCAAAGTACAAGGTTACTAGATAACCGGCCTATTTAATCTTTCTAAAGAACTAGGCTTTGAAGTAATCAGCCTATTTTATCTTTCCAAAGTACTAGGCTTCTAAATAATCGACCTATTTAATCTTTCCAAAGTAGAAGGCTTCTAAAAAATCGGCCTATTTTATCTTCCCAAAGTACTAGGCTTCTAAAAAATCGGTCTATTTAGTCTTTCCAGATACTAGGCTTCTAAACAATTGCTCTATTTATTCGTTCCTACTATGCTTCTAAATAAAGTAGACTATTTTTCTTTCTTTTGTTAGAGAACAGTCGACTGTTCTTGTAAGTGAGTAAAGAGGAGGCAGGATAGTCCGAGAAAAAGTTAAAAAAAAAAATAAATATATAATACAGATGTTTTATTGAAAAGGAATTCGCTGTTAGTAATGTTATTGAAAAAGGAATTTGATGATGTAATTTTGTTAATGAAATGAAATGAAATTAAAATTGAGGTTATCTAGATCCGAACAATAGAAAATGTTAAACATTATTGTAAAATAGGTTAGTCGGAAATAAGCTTAGAGAATTTTTCTTTGCAAGCATGTGTGGTCGATGCACGTGTTTTGGGCATGTTTTCGACAACGTGAGGCATGTCAGTTTGTTTGGTCGTGCAATGACATCATGAGTAAGAGATAAGTTCTCAATATAGTTAGAGCTTTAGGAGAGGAGTCAGTTCGAGAGAAGAAGTGAAGGTTAGAAGAAGGAAATAATGTAGAAACTTTGAATTCCTTGATGCGAAGCCATTGACAGGTCGAATGAAATAAACGAACATCATCATATTTTTGTAACTGTCGTCTTCGTGTTATGTCATTACTCAACAAAGGTATTGTGAATTTGTATTATAAGAACTGTGTGTATAAACTCATCTAAGAATGTGTCTCTATCATCTTAAGAATGTGCCTCACTCTCAGTATCAAGAAATAATGAATGGTCTTTCATTATGATAAAAGATTGAAAATCCTCATCTCCTCATCTCAAAAATATGTGTAAAGAAAGATAGTGTTTATAAAAACATTCTTAGAATTGTAAAACTGTAAAAATGTCAACCTCTCTTCTATCTTTATATCTATTCCTCTCATCCAAAGTGTAACACATGTCTCTATTGAAATTACCTGTCATTATATTAAAAAAGTGCCCTCCTACTATATACCCTATCTATATCTCCATTATAGACAAGAAACAACAAATATAGCATATGTCATATCTTCTAATATAACACCTATGCAACACTTTCCTACTATGCTTTTAAATAAAGTGGACTATTCTATCTTTCCTTCCTACAACGCTTCCAAATGAAGTAGAATATTCTGCCTGTCCTTCCTACTATGCTTCTATACAAAGTAGATTATTCTATCTTTCTTTCCTACTATGCTTCTAAGTAAACTAGACTATTATATATTTCTTTCCTACTATGCTTCTATACCAAGTAGATTATTATATCTTTTTTGCTACTATGCTTTTAAATAAAGTTGACTATGCTATCTTCCCTTCCTACTATGCTTCTAAATAAAGTAGACAATTCTATCTTTCTTTCCTGCTATGCTTCTAAGTAAAGTACTCTTTCATTTTGCTTTTACTTATAAGTTGCATAGTTTATTTCAGTTAATGACGTATTAGTTAAGACAATTCTTGTGAGCGCATCTTTCACTTTTGTAACATGAGCCTTGAAGGCTTTGTTACCATTCATTTTCACCAGTCTGGGGCAGCAAGACAACGTTCAGTTTCTATTCAGTTAGTCAGTTCTTAGTCTAGTTCTACCTCATCTGCATCCAGTGGCATATGTACAAGTGGGGTTTTGAAGTTTTGTTTTTGCCCAGGTTTTAGTTGGAATATTTTCGAGGATGTGAGATATTGTTATTTAGCGAATGTCTTTAATCATGCTAGAAATCTGCTCCATAGGGAAGGCATTGTGTAATTAAATATGCTTATGTTCGTGTGGCATAGTAGATTTTTGTGCGTACGTTGCTAAGCGAATCATATCATCAGCTAATTCGAAATATAATTAAATAAGACAACGAGATAAATGTTTGTAGTTAAACTGAGAAGAAATGATGTCATTCATTTCACAAACAAGAAAACTTATTAGCATATTTCTATTTCAGGAGATTTTAGCATCTCAGATTAGTCTGTTGGCAAATTATAGCGTCCGTTTTGACTATGTGAGTCTACCTAGATAACAGATTCTGTTACAATTGTCATAGATGTTGGTAGTGTGTGACTCTGAAAACTCTGTTTATACTCTTTGTGTTACATTGTTGCTTTATAATAAAGTGCTGAGTGTTTGTTGCGTCATCTCTAATAATGGATTAGAAGAGATGACGTGTTATTTTATATATTTATGCTGTATAATAAAGGGAATCGTGTGTGAGTGACATGTATTTTCAGAACCTACCTCTGCTTCTTCGATGTTGGACCATCTGGAATTTCTCGTCCTGGAGGGAGACTTGATACCTGTTTTTGGATGAAGATTCAATCACTGCAAGTCAAGGAATTAGTTCTATAGTTTATTTCACTTTTCCCAGATGTCCTGCAGAAGGTGGAAAGTGAAATCGGCCTGTGTGGGTTCTTCTACACACGTCAGCATTCGTCCCCCCCATTGAAGAGGAGGAGACAACGGGAAGCCGTCCGTTGTCTTCTGAGTCCAAATCAAATCTCAACGATTCAGCTAACCTGATCAGATGACTCGCACGCAATCCAATCAGCTGATCTTAACTTCCGGTCAACGTGTCTACACTATAACTCACCTCTTCCTCTCTCTCTCTCTCTCTCTTTTTCTCTCTCTCTCTCTCTATTCCTTAACATTCCTTCCACCATTATTTATAAAAATGTATGACGAAGACATACATTTTTTTACTACCCACGTTTTCTAAGGAAATCCTAAGCTCACCCCACTGGCAAAGAAACTGTCATACCATTATTCAATAAATCATAATTCAAATAAATAAAATTACATCTACAAATAATACCATGTGGCGCGAATCCTTGCGCCCTCGAAGGTCAACAACTCTCTGTGACCCCATGGCCTCCATCTCGCATCTTAGAATCATGCAGAGATCGATATATCTCTCGTCACACTATAACGTGTTTCCACAAGCACATGACTCATACGAGATAAAAGATTTTTCTTATAACATTACGAGAGCATTTTCCTATGTCTCCCGCCGAATTACGCATCCGGTGAAAAATCCCACGAAAAAACGACAAAAAAAAAATTAATTCTACAACCATTTCGAAAATAAATATCGACTGAACTTTGACTCTTCCAAACTTAAGAACTAGTTGACCCCTTATTCAACCCAGTAGTGTATCTTTTTTTCTCCTACACTGCTTAAATCTTATTTCTTCCTCTTTTTTTAACATTTTATCATTATTATTACTATCATTATTGATTAATTAACAATATGTTCTTATAAATTAATCATTATCTCAATAAATTCCACAAGGCAAATTTCACTCCTCCTCCTGCGAAAAAAAATGCATGTCCAAGAACAAGAAAAAACCTGCACAATTCTGCTGTGAGAAAACATCAATCGCATGAAAATAAAAATTTAAAAAAAAAATTCTTACAATCATTCACAAAGTTACAAATAACAAAAACATAGATTCGTGGAAACCCAAAATTGTTCACGTCAGCACATTTTGAGGTCAGGTTACATAACATTTGACCACCTCACAGAATCTCAAAAATATATTTTTTTTAAATCAGTCGTTTACAAAAAATACATAGACATTTACAATTAAAATACATAGTCGTTTCCAAAAACAAAAAAAAAAACGACTCACTTAAAATTTTCAGACAATCCTTCAAAAACAAAAATTCAACACAAAATAACAATCGATGGAAACTAAATTTGTCCACGTCAACCAATACTTGGGGTGTGCTGAAAAAAATATACCACCTTTTACTTATCCGAGTGATTTTTATTATGGCCTTTTCTGCCATTTTCTCTACTGCCACTTACGCCACGTTAGGGGAACTCCATCTGTTCCCTGACGCTGGACAGAAACACATTTCGCTTTGCTATATTGGAAAAACTTTTTTTTTTCCAGGTCGGTAACCGCGACTGCCTTTTAATGCATATAGCTCACCGAAATATATCGGGATTCCATCCATGGATTTTTCCATGTTGATCCTACTCGAAATCACAGAATCCCATCACCTTAAGACAACACTTGTGTTTTTTTCTTTTTTTTAATCTAAAAAAAACATACATTTTAACATTTCATAAAACAGTTTACATACAATAACATTTTTCCACACCAGAAAAAAAATTTTCACGAAAAAAACGCGTACAATTAGAGAAATAAACAATCCCACATTAGCAGAAAGTATCCATTGTTTCTTAACAAACAAACAAAAAATACACATTGTCCTTTCCCTAAAAGTACGCAAAGCTTTTACAATTTTGCAACATTTTAACTTTATAATTGTTTAACCTATAAATTCATAACAAATATTTGATTGATGTGTTTCTCGCAACAGTGACAGTAATCTCATTCACCTCCGTAACTCAAGTTTATGTGTTCTATTTCTTCTTTTTTTTTCCTTCTTTTTGTTTTTATCAGTATGTCGATTTAGCTATCTGGTTTTTCTTATTTCTCTTAATTTAGCATATAATATCTAACTATACATAATTTTAATATGTCTTTTTTTCCGTTGTGTCTATATTTTTTTTTATCGTTGTTTACTGAAAGGACCCTACGTTGTTGTTGTTTTCTTTCTTTAATTTTCTTTATCTTTTCTGTTTTTATGTGTAGTGTACAATATTTTTTCTTCTTTCTTTTCGTCGTGTCTATATAATATAATATAATATATATATATATATATATATATATATATATATATATATATATATATATATATATATATATATATTCTTTATGGTAACCACCAGGTTCGAGATTTTTCTTTTTTTTTCACACTCACGACACCAAATGAGCGTTTGTTGTTTTCACCCCAGGTTCGGTATCGCATCGTGTATGCAAACTGGTGAACGGACACCAAATGAGTGTTTGTTACGTTGTTGCTCTATAATAAAGGGTTGAGTGTTTGTTGCGTCATCTCTAATAATGGATTAGAAGAGATGACGTGTTATATTATATATTTATGTTTATAAAGGGAATCGGGTGTGAGTGACATGTATTTTCAGAACCTACCTCTGCTTCTTCGATGTTGGACCATCTGGAATTTCTCGTCCTGGAGGGAGACTTGATACCTGTTTTTGGATGAAGATTCAATCACTCCAAGACAAGGAATTAGTTCTATAGTTTATTTCACTTTTCCCAGATATCCTGCAGAAGGTGGAAAGTGAAATCGGCCTGTGTGGGTACTTCTTCTTCTACACACGTCAGCGTTCGTCCCCCCACCAGTGAAGAGGAGGAGACAACGGGAAGCCGTCCGTTGTCTTCTGAGTCCAAATCAAATCTCAACGATTCAGCTAACCTGATCAGATGACTCGCACGCAATCCAATCAGCTGATCTTAACTTCCGGTCAACGTGTCTACACTATAACTCACCTCTTCCCCCCCTCTCTCTCTCTCTCTCTCTCTCGCTCTCTCTCTCTATTCCTTAACATCTGTTGTCTGTATGTTCTCCTCTCTTTTCACTGCAGGTCTCTACTCTCTTCATTCCTCTTGTTCTCTAACAACTACGGTCTCCAACCACCTTTCAGCCTGCTGACTCAATATCACCTGCCCTTGTGTCTCACATGCAGCATAGCGTAGGATATATCTTCATGTTGATCTAGACCGATTGTGAGCGCACCTTTGAGATAATCGCATCGCCTATTCTAGCATCTTATAAACATTATATGTGTTAAAGGTGTCCGAATTTATCTGTATCACTTTAACCCACGTTACTGTACATGTGCAGCTATTTATGGTTTATTTAAGTTCATATTTTCTAGTAACTAATCCTGATACGCAAGAACAAGGAGAGGGGGTATCATGTCTTTTATTGAATTAGTGTTCATTTTACAATTTCTTTCCGAAAGATGAAATTCAATATGGTGTCAAAATTTAACGCAGGAGAAAATTTATCAAATATCGCGATAAGCAACGAAGAAAATAAACAGAAAAGGATTAACAAACTTTTTTTTTTATATTTTGATTGTATAATTTTACAGCAAGCATATTAATGGCGCGGATAAAAGAATGTTTATCATTGGCTTCTGATTACGCATAAAGTTACTTGTTAATTACAAGGAAAGAAAACATAATATTGGAAATATTATTTTTTAACGGATTTTATTTGCACATGAGAACTACAAGAGACACGCGGGAAAATGTTGTAAACATGAATATAAATGTTATTAGAATAATTCGATCGCAATACGTTTGGTGTAAAAATATTTTTTTACTTTATCTATATATTAATATGATAGTGTGTATGTTATTTGTGTGTCACACTTCTTTTTTTCTTTAGAGTGTTAATTGTTATAACCTTCTATTTAATAAATACTTTTACCACAAATTCTTCATAAGTTTTGGTTTCGGTTTCGATTATAGCTGAATGAATTCAAGTGATATCGATATGTTTTTTTTTAAATCACAACTTTATAATATATGAGAATCGATAGAAAATTGACTCGATAATAATATATACGAAATATGCATGAATTAAAATCTAATATTAAAGCGTATTTCACGACCGGGCTCTGCAGGGTATCCCTGCTAGCTGAGATCAATGCAGTTTTAACAAATAGAACTACTATACTATCAAGGCGTCCCCATTTATGCTGAACATTCACAGAATGCTAACACCAATGTATCACATATAAAAGAGCCTGCTGTAGAATTTCCAGGGGTCTCTCTAGTTATAATTTGAAATATATAGAAAGTTAAAATGAACAGATATAATCGAAATAAGTTTGGTTACTTGTTAATTGCAAGGCAATGATAGTTGCGCCTGCCAATCTCTCTCTTCCTTTTATATATATATATATATATATATATATATATATATATATATATATATATATTAGTGATGGGACGATTCCAATACAATTACCCAGTCCGTACGAGATTCCCGATTCCGATACAATTACCGATTCCGTTTCTTTATAAAGCTCTAAATATTTTACTATAAAGTTTTGTCCCGATTACTTAAATGTGCATGCATTTTCGCAAACGTAAAAACACACTTGTAAGAGTGTGATCAAAAGATTTAGTCTTACTGAAAGTTTAAATCAAGAAATATTTATTATTTTATACTACTGCAAGCAATGGAACACGTCTTATAAAAACAAAATAAAATAGATTATTAAAGGAATCGGTTTTGACATCGGAAAAATTTCCTGATTTTGATTTCAATTCCGATACCCCTAAAATCTCCAATTTTTCCGATTCCCGATTTCGATTCTGATTAATTGTCCAACCACTAATATATATATATATATATATATATATATATATATATATATATATATATATATATATATATATATGTATAACGAATGTTTTCGATTCTACGTTGAATCGTCATTAAATGAAAATATAAATAAACAAAAACAAAACGGAGAGATAATGTATATATGCAACTGGAGTGTGGAGTGAGTAAAATATTAAGAGAACGCGTTCACACTGTTTCATGAAAAGGCGTTAACAATTCCGTGGTGCAATAATTAGCGTCGCAAGATACAATTTGCCTTTACTTATTGCAATATCAATCCTAAAGTTAATACATCGATTGCCTGTTGAAATATGAATGGTGCAACAGTTACCCTCAAACGTTAATCTTTCAATTGTGTATAAGCTTTATGGATATTGATATACAGTAGTTTTGAGCAATTCTCGACCACCGGTATTTGTGACTACTTAAGTCAACTTGCGAAATGTGAAGAGAAGTTTCAGGGCTAAACTATTGAATAACTGTATTGTTTTAACAAATGTATGTTATATTTTGTGATCAGATATAATTGAAACATTTAGTATATTCAACCATATAATGGAAAAATGGATTATTTCTAATTAAATTTTTGCTTTAGGTAAGAAATGACTGATGTAGTTGCCATAGTTACTGTGGTACAAGTACTTTCAGATCGGTCCAGATTTATCATCAGAGATAATAAATCCAAAACATTTTTAATAGTAATATAAGTATGCTTTATGTCAACGTTTTATAGATGCTTCTCCTATTGACGTTGAAGAGTTTTCAGATGTAGTGAACATAAAAAGCATTGAATCTGCTGAAAAGGTCCCGCCTAATGTTAAGCAACCAGTTTCACAGTGGATTCAGCCCAATACCAGGAGAGCAACTGATAAGAAGAAAAGCTATTGTATTAATTATGGCGCCAATTCAACTCAATACAAAGTATCAAGGACAAAAATGAAAAAAAAAAACTAGTCAAACGGAATAAAATCAACCAACTAAATTATGACTTTGATGAAATTCCAAATTCACCCCCGGATAAAGAATTTTCCATCGCTATAAAAAACAAAAACCTACAAACGTAATATTATCTGGGGCATCAAAAATAAAAACGAAAATTTTAGCTTCCAGGATAGAAATTTTACGAAGATTTATATGATGACCCTAAAACTTGTGATCTACATCCAACTTCAGGAAAATTACATACTCCATATATAATAAAAGAAGAAATCGTAAAAGCTATGAACAAGATATCCACCGGCAAAATCCCTGGTATCGAAAACATTTACTCCGAGTTTTTCAAAGCTGGAGGTTATGAAATGGCCCTAGTTCTACATAATCTGTTCAATCTTATTTTAGAAACTAGTAAAATTTCTTCACATTTCAAGAAGGCATTAATAGTTGTTTTATACGAAAAGGGTTCTAAAAACTATAGACCTATCAGTTTGTTGAGCCATGTTTATAAACTCTTTATGACTATCATTAGCGACATCAGTACAGTTGATCTTTATTCCTGTCTCCATGATTCTCAAGCGACCTATCAACGTGAAAGGAGCACAGTCGAACAGAATTGTGCCTTTAGCCAATGGATTGAAAAGTCAATCGGTTTTATTAACCATAAAATTAAAATCAATCGAGTTTTATAAACCATTAGAACCACATTAAACTATTAAACCATAATTTTATCGATTTTACAAAAGCTTTCGATAGTATCAAATAAGACAGTTTGGTTAATTTTAGACAAAATCCCTCTTAAACAGAAACTCCATTAATCTTCGAAAATCTTTTTACGACGCGTCACATGGTATTTATAAAAACTGACCGCTGTGTAAACATCAAAAAAGGCGCCCAGCAAGGAGATATATTCAGCAATCCCGTTCTGTGTTCACTAGCTGCTGTTATGATTAATACAGAAGAGACTTGCCAAAGCGGTTTTTCAAAAGGTGGATAAATCGTCTCCAATCTCTCCTACGCTCATGAAATCGCTCTTGTTAATGAATGCACACATAAACTGCAAGTCTTTGTTAATGTGTGAGCAAAGAATGCATAGAACATAGGATAAGAAATAAACATAGAAAGAACAGAATGTATGTCTACAGCTAAATCACAGTGTAACCTAAATATGATTATTCACAGTAAACCCATAAAACAGGTCAACCAATTCATTTTTAGGGCATAAACTGACGTTCTCCAGTGATCACGAGACGACATTGAAATACAGAATCGGGCTGTGTTAGACGGTCGCACAATTCTTTTAAGAAAAAAGCGTGCCGATAAGAGTTGAAGTAAAAGTTTATTTAATTTATGTCCTCCCAGTAATTGTATATGACCTTGATTGTATCACATTGACTAAACAATTAACTGATCGCATTAACGTGTTTCAAAATCACGTAATGCATTTCATGACGAGACATCGCCTAATCCAGAAAAACAAAAGAGCCACCCTCCGTCAAATTACTTCCCTACCCTGTATTTGATAAAATCAAAAGTAAAATCCTTAATCTTCTTGTCCACATCAAACGATCAAACACTGGCCTGTCAAATTTATGTTTGAGGCTATGTTAGAGGGTAAAAGAGGCCGAGGAAAGCCAAGGAGAAGGTAGGGAGAAAATGTCTTTGATCAGAAGGAGAGCGAAAAATAAATCATGTGGGTTCGCAATACGCACTAGACGGAAGATGCGACCCAGGATGATTAATGTTATTAGCAATGAACTTGTTATTTGATAGGTTAAATTATTCTTGGCGTCAAATACCAAACATTTTAGGCTGTTATTTCAGTAATTATAACCAAAATTTGGTTCCATAAACCCAATGCACAGAGAACTATGAGTAGACAAAATGTTTATTCAGAACGATCTACTAATCCTCGAAATAGTAAAAGCATTATCATGTAAAACAAAAAAAAAAACAAATATCAATAAAATAAATTTTAATAACAGACATGTTTTTTTTTATATTTTCACGATTGTAATATTATCTTAATAAGATTCTGAACCACTCAGCGAGAGAAAATTGTAATATGAGGAAAATATTTACATTTTTATGTAAGCAAAAAACATGACAAAGTTTTTTTCTTGTCCAGCTTTCAAAACGTCGTACATTACCATACAAAAATTCTACTTCTGAAACAAAACGGAATCATTTTGACTTAATAAGACAATATTGTAGATGTATTTTAGTACCTTTCTCAAAAGTCGTAATTATTTTGACTGAATAATATGCGTATATATTGTATTTATATATTCGTCCAATTCACCTGAGGTTTTTGATATAACTTTGAAGTGGATTCGATAGTATGGCTCTAAGTATTCCATTTATTTGTCATTGCTCGAAGTGGGAGAAGATTTCAATACCCATTTATGTGTTTTATATATATATATATATATATATATATATATATATATATGTGTGTGTGTGTGTGTGTGTGTGTGTGTGTGTGTGTGTGTGTGTGTGTGTGTGTGTACTGGTAGGTCGCCAGGCGTTACCTCGTCGTAAAATACGCTTAAATATGATACTTTGATTCATGACGATTTCGTAATTAATATCATAGAGTAAATTATCGCCTTATTATTCTATTGTACCCAAGAAGTAAGGATTTCAAAATGTAAAAAAATGACTTTAGTGCCATCAGCTGGAATAGAAACAAAACTTTCAGCGCTTCAGACAGTCATGATGATTTAGAGCTTCAGTTTCTGGTGTTTCCTTCTTAGCTATTGCAGCAGAGATAAAAAGGCTAAAATGTATATGACGCATGCTAAAAAGTTAGTCGATTTACTCCTGCGAAGGACAACTGTTTCTTTTTTAATCTTTCGCATCTATTTTATAGGCTAGAAACCTTCGATCTTATTTCTAATAACCTTGACCTCTTATTTCATATAACCTTGAGCTTTTTATCCACTAATTCTAAAACTCTATCCCTGAATATTTTTTTCATATGTTTATGCTTAATTAGGTATCTTTTTTCAATATATATTCATATGTTTGCCAAAATTTCCTTCTTGCTCTCTCTTTCTCTCTGTCAATGCATCTTCATCTACACGCGCATGCGCACCGACGAATGCATCAAAGGAAAACAAAAAGTAGAAGGTGCAATGTTTGGATTAACCCATCATTTTTCTTAAACTCATTTTGGCTTAGATTCAAATAAAGTTTTTCTTTAATAACAGTTAAAAGTGTCGAATGGTAGCACTAAGTAAAAATGAATTTTGCTTTTAGTGCTATGTGTCTGTAATTTCCAAATGAGAAATAGATTCGGTAGATAGTTCCCATTTTTTAATCATATCCATGAAAGTGAAATCATTTTGAACAATTATTTAGCTTTAATGTATGAACTGGCTGACGGCCATATGATATTAAGATTACAATAACAAGAACGAATTTTCATATGAACGTATCCTTTCTGTGATTTTACGTGGCAAAGTAAAAACGATTAAACGTAAACGTTAGTCATATGAAAATGATTAAACGTAAACGTTAGTCATATGAAAATGATTAAACGTAAACGTTACAGTCATATGAAAATGATACGACGTAAACGTTACAGTCATATGAAAATGATACAACGTAAACGTTACAGTCATATGAAAATGATTAAACGTAAACGTTACAGTCATATGAAAATGATTAAACATAAACGTTACAGTCATATGAAAATGATTAAACATAAACGTTACAGTCATATGAAAATGCTATTTTAATTTAAACCATGACAAATTGACAGAAACTCCTATTGTACATGGTACACCTAAGAACTGTTTTATTCAAGATTTAAATCTGATAGACATACTAAAATGCAATTTAAAATTTAGGCATGACAGATATATAGAAATTATCTTTTACACTTATACATGATAATCTGGCGAGAATTCTATTACAAACTTAAACGTGACAGATCAACGAAATTATATTCCACATTTTAATATATTGCAGGTCAATAAAATGCCATTTAAAAGTGTGACAGATTGGCAAAATATTGGAAAAATAAACGTGACAAAACAGAAATAAAATATACTTGCAAAAGAACAATAATAAATTTAAAACTAAAACATTATCGAGAGGCAAAAATGTGATATCACGATGGACGTTAACCAACAAGCAAAGCATCTCACACTAAGTACTTGGACACGTCTAAAGTAAGATGTGTCGATTTAATCTTCGCTTTTGGCGATTGAATTCCTATTTTTAACCGAATCTTTTACTAACCGACTGGGATCGTAAGTCGTTGAAATAAAAATAATTTCCAGGTTCCTAAAATTCGTACTAGAATTGTCCGCAGGACCCGTTGTGCAGTGGTTAGAGTACTGGGAAAAATCAGTTGTAAAATGGATATTCTTCTTAAGGTTCAATCCTCAGTGTGGGCGGCCGAAAAATACATTTGCGAATCACTTAGGACCTCTATCCAGTCATGGCTGATGGGAGAAGAGCACGCTACCCCCGTGAAGTAAATGAAGGGTTGCGCTCGAAATTTTGTCCAAATTCCTGAGTTCGACAAGATACACATGAAGGAGGTCGGAGATTATATCGACCGAAACGTTGTCAAAATCACACTCAAGATAAGAACAGATGTCCCATGAATAATAATACAAAAGGTATATCGTATTTGTGTATGTGTGAATCTCATGTAAGAAAATAAAAAATATTATTTCAAGGTCAGGAACTATATAAGTGTTTGATTTCGATCCAGAAAAAAGAAACATCACTTATGGAATAAGCGATAAATACGATAATGTCGAAAGTAACCACTAGGTCCAATTTTTACTCTCCTGAAAAACTTATTCAGTGGGAAAATCATTAGCAAATATATGACCCTCTAGTAGTAAATGTTAAGTCTCCTGACAACAGGACATAAACTACACAAGCCTTTCAAAAGCAATGGTTAATAGGGTGGTACTATTACTACTGAAAGTATGCTAGACTACGCTCTTTCGTATAATATTAGAAAGAACAACTTTCATTTATAAATGTAAATGCTTTTTTGGCGAATGTAACCCATAGAAATAATTAAGCTAACAGCAACGTCAGTTTCATAACCATTACTTTGTCCCCGCTGTGTCACTGTGCATCCTAATTTACCAACATCAACAAAAACATAACTGCACTCTGTGCTTTAAGACAAATCTAAGTTAATAAGAGAAAATAATGTACATCTAAACCAATTTTTTAAAAATAAAAATATTACAAGGTATATTTATTTTTTTTTTTAAATATTCTACTCATTTTTGCAGCTTTTTTTATTCAGTGTATTTTTCTATTCAGACATGTTTATATCGTTTTTAATTATTTAAAAAAAAAAGAGTATTCCATATTTTTTTAGAAAGGTATAATCAAGCAGTTAAATTCTACTTTTAACACTGTGTGCTTACACACACACACACACACACATATATATATATATATATATATATATATATATATGTATGTGTGTGTGCGTGTGTGTATATATATACATATATATACATATGCATATATATATACACATACATATATATATATATATATATATATATATATATATATATATATATATATATATATATATATATATATATATATACTAGTAGTATTTACCGGCATTGCGCGAGGGTTTCTTTTATGCATTTTTCATGCATTTTTTATCTGTATCTTATATAATTCCAATATTTTTTTTTGTGATCCTAAAATTATTTTAGTAAATTTTGGTTTTATTAACACCTTCTTGATCAACGTAGCCTCACATAGTGGATGCCACATGCCAGCAACAATCCAAATTCTCTGATTTGTCCCCTTAGTATCTATCTTTCCAGCGGCTTTGGTGAAGTTTTTTTTTGAGGGGGGGCATGATTTCTTGAACCGTATGTGAAAGAAATCACAGGATCAACATCAACTATCTATTTGTTGTAAGAATTTATATGGTTGTCGCTGTGTAGTCCTTCAATTAGTCAACTGTGTCGAAAAATTCCTTATCTTATGTTGCCGGGCATACTACTTGTGCTTGGTTGTTGGGGCCCATGTTTTGTTAAACCGACATATAAGAAACCTTTGAATTACATTTTCACTAGATATATGTGTAGACTGTTTTGCTGTTTCTTCAGGATCACGCAAATTTTCCAATCTTATAAATAAACTTCTTTCTAGTTAACGAAAAAAGAAAACATTAAGGAATTTACGTGCGGGTTTTGAATCTTATGCAAAAAAAAAGACACGTAATTTTTAAAGTCTTATAAAATTCGTTGCAGTTTATGAAAAAAAAGAAATTTACGTGCGGAGTTTAAACCTACAGACTACATCATTAAACAAAAAAAAAAACACGCTATAAACTTACACACAGTATAATTTTCACGGCCCGTTGTCTATCATTGTTCGCTAAGCGACAACATGGAAAAATGGCTTTATCGATTAGAGATAAATTAAATAACGGTTTCGATTATCGATTATCGGTAATCATCGGGGTATTCTGAAAAAAAAACTAAACTAAGATCAATCCCAGACTGTAAATTTTAAAGAAAATCTGTTTAGATGTTTCGAAGTCTATAAGGAACGAACTCATACACACAGAGACAACAAAGTTGCATTTATATAATTGCACAGATATACATGTGTGTATGTATTTTATCAAAAGTTATATTTCATCAAAACTACACTAGTAGAATACTTAACATCAGTTAGGGTCCTACACCAGGAGGTACTGCTCTCTTTGAACAATCTAACTGCTGTAATATAGTCCTGAGGATCGTTCAAAATCAAATGCGTTGAACTGAGTACTTACTGAGGATGAGACATGATAGTATAGCGAAACAACTGTTTTATGGTGAGCTTTCCATAGGAAAGAGACCACAGCATAATCCTACGAATGTATTGAGGACTTACCTGAAGTTGCTAGTATTCTTACGTTGTGAGGTACTAAACCAACGTGCGTTACGTTGTCACTAAATCGATACGTGTTATATAATCGTACCAACAGACATATGTTATGTAATCACTAAACAGACATATGTAATGTAGTGGAGTGGTTGTCACATCAATGTCGTCTGCTTGTGTGTGATCTGTTACTAATGATTCTGTGTAAATATAGACGTTTTAAAGAGAGACGAAGACGCTGCGTATTTTTACATTTTATTTCCCACAGATATTCGATATTTGCAGAGGAGTGATCGATGGTCTTTGTTTGGGTGTTTAGATTTTACACGTCCTATATTCCTTAATTGTATTTAGTGTTTAGTTTTTACACGTCCTTTATTCCTTAATTTTATTCCATGAGGTATTTTTAATTTTATTTTTTTATTGTTTATCCCTTAATTTTATATACCTTTTCGCTATTATAATTATTATTAGTAGTATTAGAAGTAGTAGTAGTAGTATCATTATTATTATTATTATTATTATTATTATTATCATTATTATCATTATTATTATTATTATTATTAATAGTATATTTTTCTCCCTATTAACCCCCTACGCCAATCATCCACATCCTAAAATTTCTTACGTCTTTTTATCCACCTCCATAAAATTTGCTAACCTATCCTTATACCTCTGCCGTATACTCCCTGTATATCTAATAAGAAGGTAAACCCTAGGAGTATTACTACAGATTATCTAATATATATTTGTATTCTGAAATTTATTATTATAGCCTGACAACTAGCCACCCATACCCACCCCATGACTTGCTCCTTTAACTCACCTCTGGAGCCTCCCTCGCCTCACTAAATTAAAATCCTGGTGCACGACACCAATGTAATCACTTTTGCTTAGAATACATCCTCTCTCCTTAAGTCATCATCATAATATACCTCCTGGAATTATACACCGCCTCAAAAGGCACCTTACATACCAATAAAATAGAATCACCACGCATCCACAATATATATCCCCCTAAGCCTTAAGACATATACTACATACACTTGACTATGATAGGGACCCTATACACCTTTTGACATTACACTCTATATAATACGCTACTCCTTTATCTTAGAATTCGATAACCCCCGAACATCATCTATAATTTTATTGATTTATTTCGTTCCTGATAAATCCCACGCTAGACATCGCATCCTCATTATGTTACCTAGCATCTTCTCTATTCTTCTGATGAGAAGCATTAGGTTTCATTAGTTTTTTTTTTGTTTTTACCCGCAAGAAGCGCTGAGTGAAATTTGAAGAATAAAACATGTATAGATACATTTGAAGCCAAAACTGCAACGCGAAATTTTTTTTATAAATAAACGGGTGTTTATTTTTAAGGAAATATATTTCGGAGTAAGACTCCTTTGTCAATCTTTTTTTTTTCCTCTTCTTCCTCAACATAATGTAGTGGAAGGTACCTTTTTTCCTCTTCTTCCTCAACATAATGTAGTGGAAGGTATTGACAAATGAGTCTTACCCCGAAATATATTTCTTTAAAAATAAACACCCGTTTATTTATAAAAAAAAAAATTCGCGTTGCAGTTTTGACTTCAAATGTATTTATACATGTTTTATTCTTCAAATTTCACTCAGCGCTTCTAACGGATATAAACAAAAAAACTACCCAGATTTTCAAAATGCGCGACCACGCGTCACCTATTCGGCTTCATAAAAACCCAGCAGTTAACAACATCACGCGGACTCTTCATCGAACTACCTTCCACTACATTATGTTGAGGAAGAAAAGGTGGGGGGGGGGGAAAGATTGACAAAGGAGTCTTACTCCGAAATATATGTTTTTAAAAACAAACACCCGTTTATTTATAAAATATTTCGCGCTGCAGTTTTGGCTTCAAATGTATTTATACATGTTATATATATATATATATATATATATATATATATATATATATATATATATATATGTGTGTGTGTGTGTGTGTGTGTGTGTGTGTGTGTGTGTGTGTGTGTGTGTGTTTTATGTGCGTTTGTATATATGGATATATGTATGTATATGCGTATATATATATATATATTCTTTTTTTTTACTTTATTTTGTACGGGATCACTTTCCCCTCACTCCTGAACCCCATTTCCTGCTCCTCTGACCCCCCCCCCCACTTATCTGTATCCTTTTGTTTTACGCACCCCTAATAATTAGTATTAACAGTATTTTCATTATTATTAGTAGTAGTACTGGTGGTGATGGTGGAGGTAGTGGTAGAAGTATTGTTACTACTATCTTTATTATTATCATTATTATTACTGCACTATTTTTAACGCTATTATTATAGTTGTTATTATTGTTTTTATCATTATTATTATTATAAACATCATTATAATTGCTGTTATTATTATTATCCCCGTTATTATCCCCGTCATTGCTACCATAAACGCTACCATTATCTTCATTTTCACTGTTATTAACAGTAATTTTGAATTTACTTTTATCACAATTATTGGTAATATTATCTTTAATGGTTATTTTTAATGTTTATCTTTAATTTTGTCTTTACCTTTATCTTTATTTTTATCTTCAATTTTACTGCTATTTTATTTTCATTTTTATTATTACTGCTATTATTATAATTTTCATTATTATTCTTCGTACTATTATAATTACTCGACTATTATTTGGTATATTTTTACCACTATCATAAGTAGTAATGTTTTCCTTACTCCTCCACTTTGACATCTATATGTATACTTAACCTTTTACATCAAGTTAAACGCACTCATAGTCATTGCCATCCTAATCTCCGACCGCCTCCTTATAATCATACTCCCTATACCATGACAGAAGAAACTTATAAGTATATTGCCGCATATTACTTTTAAGTTTTACAATCTTGCATAAGCCCCCCCCCCCAATTATAAGCGATTTTATAGCCGCCATTTGCCGTTTAGGTGGCACCAATCAAAATTACCCACTCCATAGAAAATAGACACCCCACAAACCGTTAAAATAAATTACACTCAGCAGCAATACACCCCCTATTTAACCATAATACATATATCCCTTAACACTATGTTAAAGACCTTATACAATCTTATATATCTTACTATATATAAAAAGCTTCTTCTTATTTATTTAGAATTCAGTAAAGCTTCCCCCAACATTCTATAATTCCTCTTAATTTTCTTCGTCCCTAATGAACCTTACGCTTGACGCCGTATCTTCCCCATGCTACCTAGCACCTTCTCTACTCTTCCGATTAGAAGCATTAAGCTTCCAAATGCCCTGGCATAAAGAGTCCCTTCTGTCCCTCAAATTTTTCCTGTATTCCATTATTCAATAAATGATCCATTCTATATCTACCAATATATAGTTTTGTGTCTTCATTTCATACTCTTGCTGTCCTATTGTATAAGCTCCAATAATTATTGTTGAGCTTGGCATTATCCGGATAATTCTCCTTTTGTGGAATTGAAATTTCTCTTTTCCTTTTACATTAAGTTATATATATATAGCTAAAAGAAGAAACAAAACACATACTTAGCCGAATTTCATTAAAACGTTATTTCAACCCGCCAGGGCTTTTTTCAAATGAAGAGAGCTAGTCGACTCAGCATCTGACTGAGATAATATATGATATTTACTACAGTGTTTATACTTATTCGGAAAAACAGAAATAGAAACGAAACGGGTGTAATGTAAAAAGAGGAATAGTAGTGAAAAAAGTAGAAAAAGAAAGCAATGATGTGGAATGATGGAGGACTTGTAGGTAAGGAAAGGGAGTGACAAAATAGGTTAGTGTTTTAAGAAAGAGAATAAATAGAACTAGAAGACTAGTTTGCGATTCCAAATTGAAAATTGAACAAAATTGCACTATAATTTGATATTGCCTTTTTAAAAATATTTATAAAATACTGTTAGCTCTGGAAATGAACGAATAGATATAATAAACGGCTTCGTTTTGATTGGTAAGATACAAAATATTTTAAAGGCTTATACCGTGAGTTAGCTAAAATTTAATTTTCCTTCTACTCATTCTGCGAATTCTGCAAATAATCCGAAAATGGGTATCTAATTCATAACAGCAAGTACAAATTCCACCGAAAATAAATTAGGATTCAGACAATTATATTTATTTCCTAAATTTCATTATTTTGTAATTATATTATCGTTATCTCATTAAGAATCAATTATTTTTCAAGTTTTAAAAAGAAATAAACTACAAAGGTCATATTTGTTAATAGAAACTTGTTTTCCCTTTTTTATTTCGTTATATAATTTCGAATATTGTTTCTCACAAAAATGAAGAAAAGTATTTTTCTTTCTTACGAATATGTTTTTATTTACCGAATTCCTACGCGTATGTTACCAGAACAAACAACTACCTAATTGGCAGGTATAGTTACCTTTACAAATCCCCCCTATTATTTTCCTATGCCTTACCCTCCCCTTCCCAACATTTATCTATTACACTGTACCTATACGAACTCAAGTGTTAATATTAATGTTGCACTATATTATTTATATCTGGCGCTAGAAACTAATGCCTATCTATATTCTTCATTCTTGGTTTTTAATAGAAGTCTCATCACTTTCGTTATTTAAAGAATTAATAATGCTTGTTTTTTATATCGTTACTGATATACATGCCAAATAATTTTAAATAAATGAAAAATATATTTGCATATTAATTTATTCATGGATACTTTTTTTTGAAAATTGTTACTAAAAATAAATCAGTTAAATATGTTTAATAAATAAAACGAATGCAATTTTTATAAGTAGACGATAACAACATAATTCTATAGATGACGGTTTATTCGATTTCGGAAAATTCATTTTCAGAATTGTAATCTTTGCTAACCGTCGACATCAGATTATCGACAAATACTTTGGCGATTAGATACTCTCACGTTACAAAATGGCCGCAAACGGTGCAACCGAATACACACACATATTATTACACCGATAATTCTAACGATGCTGTAGCTCTACTGAAGAACTTGTAGCTAATGCCCACCTTGCGTTCATTCTGTTGCTAATAAAATTATTATCAAAGTATTATTTTTTCTTATTTTTCATACAAAGATTTTAAAAACATTTCGTTGTTCTACGTAATTAGATTGCTGTCAGTTATTCCAGAATCTCCTTGGCGATTCTCCTTGGATCAGAAAGACCCGAAGAGAAGCGTGTTCGGTGTCTTCTCTTAAGTTCATCACTATTCGCTTCTCAGCGATATTACAAGTTGGAGAGCCATTAAATTGATAATTAGAGAAAGATGATCTCTTCAGTCCACTCAACGACGATTTTTTTGTACAACTGTCATATTTATTGATTGTTAGATTTGCAGCGTCTTTAAGTTATTTCATTAACTTTTTCCTTTTACATTTTTTTATATAATGTGGTGGGTAAGCTGGAGGAATAGCCCGGCTTCCTAATGGAGTCGTACACTTTTCGTTAAACTATTTCAAGAGATTGTTGAAATTTTTCACGTGAATTGATCTGCATGTATTCGAGCTCAACTGATGAGTGAAAATGTTAGGCATTCAGTTTTAAACTTTTGGTGATCAAATATTCCGGAAATGTTGGTTATTAATCAATATGAGTACCGAAACTGAAAACTATATTTTGAGCTAGCACTAATTGAGCAGTTAATTTACAGATAATCTAATAAAGATACATTAGAAATCTTGCTTAGAAACATATTTATATCAATGTTCAATTTTCCATAGTTGATCATTTGAATATTGGTGTGTTAATTCGAGCATCGGTTTTGGATATATGTTTTCAATTAAGATGGAAAACACTTGTATGTTATCTAAAAGCATTTTCGATTCCTAGTTAAACATTTAAATATTTTACACACTTTTTACACGTGTAAATAGATTAAAAACTATAAAACTTTGTAATAAAATGATGAATAGATTCTTATCTAGATATGTTGCTACTTAAAATTCGAGTCGAAAATATCCAGAAATTCAATAAATATTTAAACGATCTGTAAATTTATTTGTGAAAATAATTACTACAATTACGTCATCTATTTTGAAGATCATTTTGTGAAAGACTTTTTTTTCATGAAAATGTTTGATATTTAGAAAAGTTATGCAGTTTATGTTGTTATTTAACATTCCACCATTTCTAGGGGAAGAAGTAGGGAGCATATTCTATTGTAAGGAAACCATCTTTGCAGACATTGTCTTTTTCTGAGAGGATAGTGTAGAATCTATTCTGTTGTGACGAGACTATTCTTACAAGCATTACTTTATAATGTCGGGGACAGTCAAGTACATGTTCGTTATGAAACCATGGCCCAAAAATTATACCCTCTTTTGGAGTATATGTTCTTTCATCAACATACCCTTAATGAATAATTATTTAAAAAAAACAATAATTTTGACAGATCTCAAAACACATTCATACAATACGAACTTCAAAGTATATTAAAATAAATATATTTATATAGATCTCAAAATAAAAATATTTTAATAGATTTCAATGTACAATCATTTTGACAGTGTTCAAAGTATATTTATTTTGATAGACCTCTATGTATTTTAATTATATACGTATATATTGCCTTTATCTCTTTGAGTTCCTTGTGAGCCTTCTTATGTTGTTCTTAAAATTCGACTCGAAAATTTGGAAAGCTTAGGCAATAGAGATTTCTTACCTTAACAGAAGCGAGGATTTACTTTTATCTACTGCAGAAATTATAACTTTAAAGCAGCAAAAAAAAAAACAATAAAATAAAAAAAATGCAATCTGTTGTTATTTATAAGTTAAGAAAAAGCTAGAATCTTTAGAATCTTTTGAATCTTTTGAATCTTTTAAAATTCTTGAAAGCTAGAATCTGCTCTATCCCCCCCAAGCTGCCACTAAACTCCTACATTGCACACGCCTTTGTAGTGGAATCTTTAACTTGCAGCCTTCACATGCTAACTGCTTAATAGTCATCACTAAACATCTATACATTTCTACATGCATTAGAGTTCATTCCTATCCAGTTAGGTACTTAACAGCTAAAGTATGTACTCAGAAGCAAAACGACCTGCATTAAATAACTATGTCTCCTCCTAGATAGTTTTGCAACGCTTAATACGAAACTGAACCGATACTCCTTGTTATGCAAAATGTCCCATGACTCTTAACTGAAAGCTGAAATTATTTTTTAATACACATACTTAATACCTACAACTTCAGTTTATTCGCATCTATTGAAAACCTGTCCATATATCTATTTACCTAATTACACATGACGCAAAACTTACCTGCTGTTTTATCCGTACTGTATTGCACTTATATCTTAACCCTCCTGTCATCTAAAATATACAGAGATTATGCACAACTCTTAGTTCAATTTTTAATACCTACTCATACTGTAACGTTATCCTATACCTAAGCTAACATATAAATAAAATAAAATAAAGGAAAAAGCCTCAAACCACATTAACTCCTAATAAGCCTGCTTACAAACTTAGTTGCTTACATTGCATGAGCTTTACTTACCCCCTTTATCCAGTAACAATGATATAGCAATGTCCCTTAATCACTTTGTCAAAATGTGCCTTGTTTGGGGTGAAACTGTAATTTAAAATAAATGTACATTTATTTTGACAAATGTTCCAAACGTTAATAAATGAAAAACCTTTATCTTACGGTTTGTAATGATTAAATGTTTGAAAACGCCTTCGCTTCTAGATTTCTCACTCTTTTAATGCATGGTTCTACTTCGCTACATTTGGATCTAACTTCCATGATTTCTTATTGGAAGTTTCATATCATCTGTCTGATCACGTGACAATTTGTTTTTCACCAATAATCGCACAGATTATACAGACGCATCTTAAAAATGGTTCTTGTTATTTTGTGTTGTATACAATGCATTAATTGGTTTTATATCCATCTTCATCGCTTTAAACGCGTAACACGGAAATCCATGAAATCCTTGAGGCAAAATTGGATTGTAGAAACATTACTTCCTCCAACATCTTAGAAAATTGAGAACCGAAAAAATATTTTCGATATTTGCTTTGTGAAACGAAAAGTTACATACAACTGAAGTAGATTTTACATCGACACATTCAGAAAGATATCGATTTATCTTGTCTTTTACAATTCCATCAAGTAAAGAGTTTTGCTTGTTTTTACCAGACGTACTTTAATGAAACTATCATCACAGACGAAAATAGCATTTCGTTCTCTCAACTGCATATCAACCTGTTTTAAAAGTGGATCTACTATATCCTATTAAAGACAATGCGATTGAACGGCATATCAACTTTGTTTGGCAGGATAAGGGTTAAAGCACAGAAACAATGCACCAATCATAAACTATATGGAGAGAGTAGAAACAAAAACGCCAATTGTTGTAGTAGCGTGTTATATATTGGTCTAGTATCAATAAGAAGAGAAGAGAAGAGATAGAAAGCGTGCGTGAGAGAGTAAGAAATTGTGTTTAGCAAATGCTTTTTTGGTATTACTTAATATGTCGTAAATCATATAAAACTTAGAACTAATATCTTGTTCATACTAACTATTGTATTTGGCATATTAATGAACGTCATTTAATGATATTGCAAATGATTTTTTCGCTTTTTCCTTGTTTATTACGCATGCAATGTGTTGGTGGATATTTAATGCCAAACATGATACTCGGTATGGATAATGTTATTTAGATACATTAAGACAATGGTACTTATGATGTTGGTGTTTTTGATACAGTAATCTCATGATGCACACGTCGTCGTCGTCATCATCATCATCATCATCATCAGCATCATATTGATACCCAATAAAAATCTGAGTTTAGAAAACAGTGAGTAACATAGGTTATAGATTAGGAATTAGTACTTACAGACAAACGTAAATGAGCTTTATAAATAATTTACTTGATCGACTATTGTATAAGAAAAATGTTTACATTATAGTGATCTGTCTCTCTTTACCATTGGTAAAACATTTCGTTTAGAGACATGTCCTCCTTTATCATGATTAAGTTGATTGCATCGCTTTCTAGGCTTTTAGCAGTAAACATTTAGTTTTCGTTAATAGTTTCTTTCCATTATGAGATGAAAGATTGAATAGTTATTGACGCAGTGTTTAGTATAAAATATTCAATTTGGCCAGTGCGTCATTCATGCTGATTCTGAGTAAATTTACTGTCACCAGTGTAACAAAATGACTCAAAGTGGTGTAAAATTATTATATCTCAGATGCTGACGAGATGTAGGTTAGAGGTTTGAGTAAATATCGCATTTGGAATGCGATTGTGATTTTGATAATTGCAAGATTGCGATGAAAATGTACATTTAAAAACATTTTACATTTGAGCAATATATTAAAACTATTGCAGAATTACGTCAGAAAACTCTAAGTCAAACTTGATAATATAACTAGGATTTCCAATTGGGTTGCACTTATAAAGCCGAGTGTGCTAAGTCGACATTCTACTTTAAATTAATTGTAAGTCATCTTCCTTGTTTCGATATGTTCAATTCTTTTGCATTTAGAGACCAGTAAAAAGCAAAGCGTCAATCTTACCCAAGATCAACGAGACATAATTTTATCCAGAAACCAAGAATCTGTAGAGGTTGTTGATCTTTTGACTGACAACCGTTATGTTTTTAGTATTTATACATTTGAACGGGGAAAAGGGAGATAAATGTGTTCTATTTCACTCGGAAAACAGAAATCACTAAAAGACAAAAAAGTTTACATTTTTTTTTTTGTGACTTCTTTTGATTAAGTGATTGGCGACATATTATATAGCTATAAGGATAATTGTTAAAGAAATATTTTGAGTAAACGTCTTTGCCTGTAGTTTCTGAATGTATCTCCTGTTTTCACATAACATATAACATTATGTCTATGTTTACAAGGGGAAAAGAACTTCAGCAAATAAGAAAATATAACATTGCCTATTTTTCATTTGAATTTCTTGTTTTCTAAAAGTTTGATGCATTCAAGTAAATAATGATTACTAACAATAATACTTTCCGCGTATATTGAAATGCCTTGGAGAAAAAGATAGTTTCGATTTTCGATTTCTCTTTCTAGATTTTCTAAAGAAGAATCTTTCCTTTTTATTTTAGACTTCGATTGTATCTTCTTTTACGCTTGTATTTTATTCTATAATAAAGCTGGTGTTGAAAGGAAGACATTTTTCAGATGCATGGATTTTTTTTTTTTTTTTTTTTTTTTGCATTTAGTGAAGGTAAAATAGACCTGCACGCTGTGACAGAAACAAACGAAATATTTTCATCGTCATCGTCTTCTACGATACTATGAGTATAAAAGATTCGATGAACGTACCAAGGGATTCATTACAGGCTTTATAACCGACAGAAACAACTGTTGGTTCTTCATGTAGTAGTTGGTTCAATAATGTATTCGTTTGGTATTTGTTATAGTGACATCTATATATATATAAATCTCAAACGTCTGTTAGTGTATGTATGTTTGTATGTTCGCCTAAACCTTTCGACAGACCCAACAAACATTGACAAATTTGGTGTCATATTGAAGCTCCAAACCTTCGGACGAAAAATATCGAAATTTTGGACCTAACGATCAACTCTAAGTTGGTCATCTGGCCGTTTTTCTGCATGGGAGGGGGTCATCGAATTTAGTGACAGTTTAACGTTAAATACTACGTAATTCTCTATAATTTAAAATAGACTCTTATGTTATCTAATGATATTTATACGTAATTGAAAAAACGCTTAGTAATGTGATGTGATGTGACGTCATCACGATGTAATGGCGATGTCTGTATACAAAACAATGTATATAATAAGAGATTCTTATCGGTAAAATATGAGTATCATACAAGTTAAAATATTAACTTACACGTTATGAAAACGTTACCAACGTTATTATCGGGTTAAAAGTAGTAAAATACGAGAGTTAAACGAAAAATGACAAGCAAAAATGATAAGTGCAAAAAAATTACGCTTAAAAATATTTAGCGATGAGAGGAACGATCGCTATGTTTACAAAAGACAAAAACAAACGGCCATTTTCTTTTTAGTATTAGTAACAATATGATCTAATTCTGTTTAGAGAGAGAGAGGGCGAAAGATGTGCTCGCTTCAATTCTAAGAACAGATACTATACTTTGATCTTAGGCAAAAGACCAAGTAACCACTCTGTTGTATCAATTAAGATAAAAATGAAATGTAATAAGTCCCCAGACGTACCTCTCCATCGTACAGTATATCGATACACTAAGGCTGACTGGGATAGCTTCCGTACATTTATATCTGATCTACCTCTGCATTCCATGTTTAAAAAGGATGTGTCCTCTATAGTATTAGACCTGACTGAATGGTTAATTGTAGGTATTGACCATTTCATACCCTCGAAAAAGTTTCAGCAAAAAACTATCAGCCAGCCATGGTTCTCTCCAGAATGTGCTGCTGCCATTGCGCACAGAAATCACTTTTTCCACTGCTTCAAACGTAATAGATGTATGGAAACCAAAGCCGTTTTCAGGACTGCCAGCAACCATTGTAAGAAAGTAATAAGGAACGCAAGAGAGTTGTATGCTCAATCTGTTAAGTCCAAAGTAGCTGAGCAGCGGCTTGGTTCCCACCAGTTTTGGCAAATAGCAAACAGAATCCTGAACAGAAGCGTGTGCTCCATCCCAACTATTATCAATGGACCTGAGGTAATCTCGTCAGCATCAGACAAAGCCAAACTCTTTGTCAAGAACTTTGCAGCTAATTCTACCTTTTGCGACCAAGGCCGCCAACCCCCAATATTTCCTCCTGTATCAGAAAACACGCTATGTGATATACGTATATCTGTACGTGATGTTGCCAAGCTTATCAAAAACCTTGATTCCAGTAAAGCAACTGGCCCTGACGGTATTCCAATTATAGTACTCAAAAAACTTCAACCTGAACTAGCGCCCATACTTACAAAACTGTTTAAACGTTGTCTTAAGGAGAATAGTTTCCCATCTCCCTGGAAAATCTCATCAGTATGCCCTGTATTTAAGAATTCAGGTGATCGCTCATCCCCTTCTCAGTACAGGCCAATAAGTCTCCTGTGCGTCATGCGTAAGTTGCTAGAATCTGTGTTAAATACAGAAGTAATCAACCATCTCAACAAAATAACCTTCTTAGTGACACTCAATATGGTTTCCGTTCTGCTAGATCTACAGCAGATGTGCTTACAGTTATATCGCATAGGATTAGCAAATCTCTCGACGGTGGCAATCTTTCTAGGGCAATTGCTCTTGACATATCTAAAGCCTTTGATAGGGTATGGCATAAAGGTTTACTTCATAAGATCGCTAGCTATGGTATAGCTGGAAAAGTCTTCTCAATTATTAAATCATTTCTTTCTGATAGGTTCATAAGTGTAGTAGTTGAGGGGCAAAAATCAGAAGCTCACAGTATTAATGCCGGTGTCCCTCAGGGGTCCATCCTGGGCCCAACTCTTTTCCTAATCTACATTAATGATCTTCCAAATCACATCCTTACATCATTTGTAGACATTTATGCTGACAACACTACCATTTATGGTAGCACATCTAAGACAGTAAACGACCAAGTTCTCTCCAATTCTCTCTCCTCTGATCTTGAGCACGTAGTACAATGGGGAAAGGAGTGGCTGGTTACTTTTAATGCATCTAAAACCAAGCTTCTTTCCTTACATCATCAACATTCTAATCCACATTTGGCATCAATTGAAATGAATGGCTCTCGTCTTCTGGAGGCCTCAAGTTTTGACAAGCTTCTGGGCTTGACCATTACTCCTGATCTTAAATGGAACACGTACATCAAATCTGTTGCCAAGGCCGCTGGGAAAATGGTGGGATCTTTCTATCGATCCGGTAAATATCTCACTGCTGATGCTATTCTCTATCTATATAAGAGTCAGGTACGTCCAAGGATGGAATACTGTTGCCACATCTGGGCAGGAGCTGCTAGAAAGGACTTGTCCTGCCTTGATAGAGTTCAAAATAGACTTCGTAGCCTCGTAGGAGATGTCCTTTTCTCCTCCTTGCAACCTCTATCTCACAGAAGAGATGTTGCGAGTTTGTCTCTGATGTATCGTTATTTTCATGGAAAGTGTTCGACTGAACTTCAATCTATGGTTCCCCCTCGCCAAACTTTCACAAGAAACACTCGTCTAGCTGTAAACACTATCAATAATTTCCCCCACTCTTTATCTGTGCCTAAACCTAAACGTAGATTCCATGAACAAAGCTTCTTTCTTAGAACTGCACGCCTGTGGAATTGTCTTCCGTTTTCCTGCTTTCCGGCTGACTACAATATGGTTGTGTTCAAGTCTAAAGTAAATAAGTTCTTGATGAGCCGTTCCATATAAGTTATCAGATTTACCAAATTTTCATTACTAATAATTACTATATTGTCCAATTTCTACTGTACACTCTTTAACCCTTATCCTTGAGTAGCCTCTGGGCCTTGATAATGTGGTGATGCCTATGTAAAAAAAACAAACTGTATTATACAGCCTAATTTCCTACTGAACATTATCTTCTATTAAAAAAGATGCATATTTTTATATTTGTCGTGTACTAAATTGAGACAAGATGTCATATTCCAAAAATCACATCGCTGAACTGCTGATTCCAAAAATCAAGTGAATGAATCAGTGCATGCTGAGTGCTTATTTGTAACATTTCAGAAATAACGTAAAGGGCGCCTCGCTATGTTTACAAAACAGACGGACATTTTCTTTTTAGTATTAGTAACAATATGATCTCCTAATTCTGTTTAGAGAGAGGGGGCGAAAGATGTGCTCACTTGAATTCTAAGAACAGATACTACACTTTGATCTTAGTCAAAAGACCAAGTAACCGCATTATACAGCATAATTTCCTACCGAACATTATCTTCTATTAAAAAAAGATGCATATTATATATTTATCGTGTACTAAATTGACACAAAATGTCATATTCCAAAAATCATATCTGAAATAAAAACATGTCTTTTTTTTATATAATCCTGGGTTAAGGAGGATGGGCATTAAAGTCAATTGAATGCTGAGACATACTACACTAAGGAATTCATGTTAAAGTAATGTGTACTAGCAGATTACCCCGGCGTCGCCCGGGATTGGATGACATAAGTGGATATATGTACAAGCAGAATATCTGGCATAGTCTGGAAATGGATGAAATGGGTAGATATATGTACTAGCAGAATACCCGGCGTCAACCAGGATTGGACAAAATAGGTGAAATGTTCCCTAACAGAATACCCAGCGTCGCCTGGGATCGGATAAGATAGGTGGATATATGTACTAGCAATATACCCGGCGTCGCCGGGGATTGGATGACACAGGTGGATATATGTACTAGCAGAATACCCAGCGTTGCCCAGGATTGGATGAAATAAGCAGAATGTTCCCTATAGTATAGTATGGGTAGGTGGATATATTTACAAGCAAAATACCCGACGTATCCTGGGATTGGATGAGAGGTGTAATGTTTCCTAGCAGAGTACCTGGAATCGGATAAGATAGGTGAGTATCTGTGCTAGCAGATTAACCTATAGAGTAAGAGGGAACGCGATTATGTAGTTTAAATCATGAAAAATGATTGTCGAAATAAGTAACATATTTAAGAATTATGAAAAATTATGAAATGTGATTGGTGTGTTTGTAATAAAATAATCAACCGGACAATGTCTGAAAGTTATTTTTTGTAAGAGGAAGGGGATAGTGTGGGTTAAATTATGAAAAATGATTGTCAAAACTAGTGACATATCCAAAAATTATGAAAAATGATGAAATGTGAGTTGATCGGTGGGTTTGTAATGAAATAACCAGTCAGAAAATGTTTGAAAGGTATTTTTTCAGTAAAAGGAAGGGAATTATGTGGATTAAATCATGAAAAATGATTGTCGAAATTAGTAACAGATCCAATAATTATGAAAAATGATTTAATGTGATTTAGTTGATTGGTGTGTTTGTAATAAAATAACCAGCCGAATAATGTCTCAAAGTTATTATTTAAGAAATAGGGTGTCGATTATTTGGGTTAAATCATGAAAAATGATTGTCGAAATTAGTAACATATCCAAGAATTATGAAAAGTGATAAAATGTAAGTTATTTGATTGGTGTGTTTATAATAAAAAAAGAAAAGCAGCACAGCCATAGTCTCAAAGTTATTATGTTAGTAAGAGTGGGTCGATTAAGTCTGTTAAATCATAAAAAATGATGATTGTCGGAATTAGTAACATATCCAAGAATAATGAAAAATGATGAAATGTGAGTTATTTGATTGGTGTGTTTGTAATGAAATAACCAGCCAGACAATGTCTGAAAGTTATTTTTTTAGTAAGAGGAAGGAGATTATGTGGGTGAAATCATGAAAAATGATTGTCGAAATTAGTAACACATCAAAAAATTATGAAAAGTGATGAAATGTAAGTTATTTGATTGACGTGTTTATAATAAAACAGCCCAGACATAACTTCAGAGTTATTATTTTAGTAAGGGGGTCGATTATTTGGGTTAAATCATGAAAAATGATTGTCAAAATTAGTAGCATATCTAAGAATTATGAAAAATAATGAAATGTGAGTTATTTGATTGGTCTAGTTATAATGAAATAAACAGTCAAGGCATTGTCTCAAAGTTATTATTTAAGAAACAGGGGGTCGATTATATGGGTTAGATCATGAAAAATGATTGTCGAAATTAGTAACATATCCAAGAATTATGAAAAGTTATGAAATGTAAGTTATTTGATTGGTGTGCTTATAATGAAAAATTGCACCGACATCGTCTCAAAGTTAATATTTTAATAAGAAGTGGTGGATTAAGTGTGTTGAATCATCAAATATGATTGTCGAAATAACTAACATATACAAGGAAAAAGGATGAAATGTGAATTACTTGATTGGTGTATTTGTAATGAGCTAAACAGCCCACCAATGCAGCAAAGTTTTTTTTTTATTTTAGTAAGAGGAAGGCGATTGTGTCGGTTAAATCATAAAAAAATATTGTCGAAATAAGTAACATATCTAAGAATTATGAAAAATTGTGAAATGTTAGTTACCTGATTGGTGTGTTTGTAATGAAATAGACAGCCAGGACAATGTCTCAAAGTTATGTTTTAATATATGGTGGGCGATAATGTGATTTAAATCATGAAAAATTATTGTATAAATTCGTAACATATCCAAGAATTACGAAAAAATGATGAAATGTGAGCTATTTGATTGGTGTGTTTGTAATGAAATAACCAGCTGAGACAACCTATCAAAGTTATTATTTTAGTAAGAGGGGGTAATTAGGTGCGTTAAATCATGAAAAATATTGTCGGAATTAGTAGCATATCCAAGATTTAGGAAAAATAATGAAATGCGAGTTATTTGATTTGTAAGTTTGTAATGAAATGACTAGCTCACACAATGTCTAAAAAGTAATTATTTTAGTAAGAGGGGAACAATAATGTGGGTTTACTCATGAAATATGATTGTCGAAATTAGTAACATATCCAACAATGATGAAATGTGAATTATTTTATTGGTGTGTTCGTCATGTAATAAACAGCTCGGGCAATGTATCAAAGTTAATATTTTAGTAAGAGCAAGTCGATTATGTAGGTTAAATTATGAAAAATGATTGTCGAAATTAGTAACATATTCAAGAATTATGAAAAATGATGAAATGGGCGTTGTTTGATTAGTGTGTTTGTAACGAAATAACTAGCCCAGACAATGTGTCAAAGTTGTTAGTGTAGTAAGATTATCTGCTGGGTTACTCCATTAAAAATAATTGTCAAAATAAGTAACATAACCAAGAATTATGAAAAATGATAAAATGTGATTTATTTTGATAATGTGTTTGTAATTAAATAACCAGCCCAGACAATGTCTCAAAGTTGTTATTTAATAAGAAGGGGGCGATACTGTGGGTTAACTCATGAAAAGTGATGGTGGAAATAAGTAACATATCTAAGAATTATGAAAAATTAAGAAATGTGACTTACTTGATTGGTGTGTTTGTAATTAAATAAACAGCCATGACAATGTCTCACATTTATTATTTTAGTAAGAGAAGGGCGATTATGTTGGTTACTTCATTTAAGTGATTGTCGACATTAGTAATATATCCAATAAATATAAAAAATGATGAAATGTGAGTTATTTTGATGCTGTGTTTGTAATGAAATAACTAGCCTAGACAATGTCTCAAAGTTATTATTTTAGTAGTGTAGTAGTATTATTTTAGTAGTGTAGTAGTATTATTTAGTGAGGGGAGCGATAATGTGATGTAACTCATAAAAAATGATTGTCGACATTAGTAACATATCCAAGAATTATGAAAAATGATGAAATATGAGTTATTTGATTGGTGTGTTTGTAATGAAATAACCAGCCCAGACAATGTATCAAATTTATGATTTTAGTAAGAGGGGGCGATTACGTGGGTTAACTCATGAAATATGGTTGTCTAAATAAGTAACATATCTAATAATTATGAAAAATGATTAAATGTAAGTTAATTGATTGGTGTGTCTGTAATGAAATAAACAGCCCAGAGAACGTATCAAAGTTATAATTGTGGTAATAGGAGGCGATAATATGGGTTAAAGCATACAAAATTATTGTCGAAATTAGTAACATATCCTAAAATTATGAATAATGATGAAATGCGAGTTAATTTCATGTTGTGTTTGTAATTAAATAAACAGCCAAGACAATGTATCAAAGTTATTATTTTAGTAAGCGTTGGGCGATAATGTGGGTTGAATTATGAAAAATGATTGTCGAATTATGGGATTTAATGATATACGTTCAAATATATACTAGCAGATTACCCGGAGTCACCCGGGATTGTAAGAGATACATGTAAATGTATGCAAGCAGAATACACGGGCGCCTGGGATTAAATGAGATAGACGCAAATATATACTAGCAGAATAACTGGCGTTGCCTTGGATTGAATTAGATTGATTGAAATATATACTAACAGAATACCTTTGTCGCCCAGGATTTAATGAGATTGATGGAGATATATACTAGCAGAATACCGGGTGTTGCCCGGGATTGAATGAAATAGGTGAGAATATATATTAGCAAAATACCTGACGTCGCTTGGGATTGAATGAGATAGGTGGAATTACATATTAGCAGAATAGCATGCATCACCCCGAATTGAATGAGATAGGTGGAAATATATAGAAGCAGAATACCAGGCATCGCCCGGAATTTGATAATGCAGGCGCAAATAAATACAAACAGAATAGCTGGCATCGCCTGAGATTAAATTATATAGTTACAAATACAGAATAGACGACCACTTGGCGTCGCCCGGGATTGCATTATATAGCTTCACTTATACTCTAGTAGAATACCCGGCGTTACTCAAGCTTGAATGAGATACGTGAGATAATTCACTAGCAATATCCCCGGCGTCGCCCGGGATGGTAGGAGATTGATATTAGCAAAATACCTGGCGTTTCCGGGGTAAATATATATTGTCAGAATAATCAGCGTCGCTCTGGATTAAATTAGGGTGGTAGAATATAAAGTTTGTACCGGAAACGGCTTAAACAATTTACTATCTCAAAATTACTTTATTTGTGAAGTCGATTCCGGATATGGTTTTATTAGTTTAGGCTCTCAAAATTAAATTAATGCATATATATATTGTTGGTTTTCTATGAAAGTTTCCTAGGCCAGTTTCTATAGGGGGTGATCTATATTTGTTAAAATATTTTATGTACTCATCCGGGAATGATGTGATGGTTGTAGTAGTGGGTAAAAAGAAGCATGATTATGTTAATTTTAAACGTGCTCTTGAGTTTTCTTTTGGGGGTTAAGTTGGAGAATGTAATCTCCGTTTTGAGGTTAAAAAAGTATGTAAAGTTGTTTCATATATCTATTTAAATTACCCGTCTTAGTGTAGGTAAAATTAGTTTAAATAGGTTTTGCATATTACCCGTCCTTGCAAAGGTAAAATTATTTCATATACATGCTGTAAATTATCTACCCTAGATAAGATAAAATTATTTCATACGTCTAATACCCGTCTTAGGCAGGTAAAATATTATTTTGCTCGAAATAGCAAATGATACATAGTCATTAAAATTCCCCTCTCCTAAGAATAATAAATATATTCAAAAATCAAATTGAATTTTCTCAGGTAGCCCCGCTAGTCTTATAATAAAAACGTCAACACCTATTTTCTTCATAGTGTCGTTTTTATTGTTTTATTTTTTTTTTTACATATTACGCGACATCTGCAACGTCATCCGCTCACCAAGAAGAGAGGGGACAAATGAACACAGAGCTTTAAAAAAAAGTGTCTTCATACATCTAACTCATGAGGCAAAAATACATATATCTCTTCTTCATCTCGTCTCATATCCAACTGGCTGTCCGTACGTATCATGCTACGTATTTATAATTTCTACACGAATGTGGTTATAAACATAACAGTAAACAATAATACGAACATTGACGATAAGGAAGGTAGAAGACTATGCGCTCTGAAAAGTTGCATATGCTGGTCGGCAATGGCCTAGTAGGCCTAGTATATAATTTTATACAATATGGGAATAATTTATCATTAATACATAAAATGAGCACACAAATAAGTCAAATATCCACGATTAAAAATATATATCATTTTATATAATATGGGAATAATTTATCATTAATACATAAAATGAGCACACAAATAAGTCAAATATCCACGATTAAAAATATATTTCATTTTATATAATATGGGAATAATTTATCATTAATACATAAAATGAGCACACAAATAAGTCAAATATCCACGATTAAAAATATATATCATTTTATATAATATGGGAATAATTTACCATCAATATATAAAATGAGCACACAAATAAGTCAAATATCAACGATTTAAAATATATATCATTTTATATAATATATGAATAATTTATCATTAATACATAAAATGAGCACACAAATAAGTCAAATATCCACGATTAAAAATATATTTCATTTTATATAATATGGGAATAATTTATCATTAATACATAAAATGAGCACACAAATAAGTCAAATATCCACGATTAAAAATATATATCATTTTATATAATATGGGAATAATTTACCATTAATATATAAAATGAGCACACAAATAAGTCAAATATCCACGATTAAAAATATATATCATTTTATATAATATGTGAATAATTTACCATTAATATATAAAATGAGCACACAAATAAGTCAAATATCCACGAATAAAAATATATATCATTTTATATAATATGGGAATAATTTACCATTAATATATAAAATGAGCACACAAATAAGTCAAATATCCACGATTAAAAATATATATCATTTTATATAATATGTGAATAATTTACCATTAATATAAAAAATGAGCACACAAATAAGTCAAATATCCACGATTAAAAATATATATCATTTTATATAATATGTGAATAATTTACCATTAATATATAAAATGAGCACACAAATAAGTCAAATATCCACGATTAAAAATATATATCATTTTATATAATATGTGAATAATTTACCATTAATATATAAAATGAGCACACAAATAAGTCAAATATCCACGATTAAAAATATATATCATTTTATATAATATGTGAATAATTTACCATTAATATATAAAATGAGCACACAAATAAGTCACATATCCACGATTAAAAATATATATCATTTTATATAATATGTGAATAATTTACCATTAATATATAAAATGAGCACACAAATAAGTCAAATATCCACGATTAAAAATATATATCATTTTATATAATATGTGAATAATTTACCATTAATATATAAAATTAGCACACAAATAAGTCATATATCCACGATTAAAAATATATATCATTTTATATAATATGCGAATAATTCACCATTAATATATAAAATGAGCACACAAATAAGTCAAATATCCACGAATAAAAATATATATCATTTTATATAATATGTGAATAATTTACCATTAATATATAAAATGAGCACACAAATAAGTCAAATATCCACGAATAAAAATATATATCATTTTATATAATATGTGAATAATTTACCATTAATATATGAAATGAGCACACAAATAAGTCATATATCCACGATTAAAAATATATATCATTTTATATAATATGGGAATAATTTACCATTAATATAAAATGAGCACACAAATAAGTCAAATATCCACGAATAAAAATATATATCATTTTATATAATATGGGAATAATTCACCATTATTATATAAAATGAACACACAAATAAGTCAAATATCCACGATTAAACATATATATCATTTTATATAATATGTGAATTATTTACCATTAATATATAAAATGAGCACACAAATAAGTCAAATATCTACGATTAAAAATATATATCATTTTATATAATATGGGAATAATTTACCATTAATATATAAAATGAGCACACAAATAAGTCAAATATCCACGATTAAAAATATATATCATTTTATATAATATGTGAATAATTTACCATTAATATATAAAATGAGCACACAAATAAGTCAAATATCCACGAATACAAATATATATCATTTTATATAATATGGGAATAATTTATCATTAATATATAAAATGAGCACACAAAAAAGTCAAATATCAACGATAAAAAATATATTTCATTTTATATAATATGGGAATAATTTATCATTAATATAAAATGAGCACACAAATAAGTCATATATCCACGATTAAAAATATATTTCATTTTATATAATATGGGAATAATTTATCATTAATATATAAAATGAGCACACAAATAAGTCAAATATCAACGATTAAAAATATATATCATTTTATATAATATGGGAATAATTTATTATTAATATATAAAATGAGCACACAAATAAGTCATATATCCACGATTAAAAATATATTTCATTTTATATAATATGGGAATAATTTATCATTAATACATAAAATGAGCACACAAATAAGTCAAATATCCACGATTAAAAATATATTTCATTTTATATAATATGGGAATACTTTATCATTAATATATAAAATGAGCACACAAATAAGTCAAATAACCACGATTAGAAATATATTTCATTTTATCTAATATGGGAATAATTTATCATTAATACATAAAATGAGCACACAAATAAGTCAAATATCCACGATTAACAATATATTTCATTTTATATAATATGGGAACAATTTATCATTAATATATAAAATGAGCACACAAATAAGTCATATATCCACGATTAAAAATATATTTCATTTTATATAATATGGGAATAATTTATCATTAATACATAAAATGAGCACACAAATAAGTCGAATATCCACGATTAAAAATATATATCATTTTATATAATATGTGAATAATTTATCATTAATATATAAAATGAGCATCAAATAAGTCCTATATCCACGATTAAAAATATATTTCATTTTATATAATATGGGAATAATTTATCATTAATATATAAAATGAGCACACAAATAAGTCATATATCCACGATTAAAAATATATTTCATTTTATATAATATGGGAAAAATTTATCATTAATATATAAAATGAGCACACAAATAAGTCAAATATCTACGATTAAAAATATATATCATTTTATATAATATGGGAATAATTTACCATTAATATATAAAATGAGCACACAAATAAGTCAAATATCCACGATTAAAAATATATATCATTTTATATAATATGGGAATAATTTACCATTAATATATAAAATGAGCACACAAACAAGTCAAATATCCACGAATAAAAATATATATCATTTTATATAATATGGGAATAATTTACCATTAATATATAAAATAAGCACACAAATAAGTCAAATATCAACGATTAAAAATATATATCATTTTATATAATATGTGAATAATTTACCATTAATATATAAAATGAGCACACAAATAAGTCAAATATCCACGAATAAAAATATATATCATTTTATATAATATGGGAATAATTTACCATTAATATATAAAATGAGCACACAAATAAGTCAAATATCCACGAATAAAAATATATATCATTTTATATAATATGGGAATAATTTACCATTAATATATAAAATGAGCACACAAATAAGTCAAATATCAACGATTAAAAATATATTTCATTTTATATAATATGGGAATAATTAATCATTAATATATAAAATGAAACCACAAATAAGTCAAATATCCACGATAAAAAATATATATCATTTTATATAATATGGGAATAATTTACCATTAATATATAAAATGAGCACACAAATAAGTCAAATATCCACGATTAAAAATATATATCATTTTATATAATATGTGAATAATTTACCATTAATATATAAAATGAGCACACAAATAAGTCAAATATCCACGAATACAAATATATATCATTTTATATAATATGGGAATAATTTATCATTAATATATAAAATGAGCACACAAAAAAGTCAAATATCAACGATAAAAAATATATTTCATTTTATATAATATGGGAATAATTTATCATTAATATAAAATGAGCACACAAATAAGTCATATATCCACGATTAAAAATATATTTCATTTTATATAATATGGGAATAATTTATCATTAATATATAAAATGAGCACACAAATAAGTCAAATATCCACGATTAAAAATATATTTCATTTTATATAATATGGTAATAATTTATCATTAATATAAAATGAGCACACAAATAAGTCATATATCCACGATTAAAAATATATTTCATTTCATATAATATGGGAATAATTTATCTTTAATATATAAAATGAGCACACAAATAAGTAAAATATCCACGATTAAAAATATATTTCATTTTATATAATATGGGAATAATTTATTATTAATAAATAAAATGAGCACACAAATAAGTCATATATCCACGATTAAAAATATATTTAATTTTATATAATATGGGAATAATTTATCATTAATACATGAAATGAGCACACAAAAAAGTCAAATATCCACGATTAAAAATATATTTCATTTTATATAATATGGGAATAATTTATCATTAATATATAAAATGAGCACACAAATAAGTCAAATATCCACGATTAAACATATATTTCATTTTATCTAATATGGGAATAATTTATCATTAATACATAAAATGAGCACACAAATAAGTCAAATATCCACGATTAAAAATATATTTCATGTTATATAATATGGGAACAATTTATCATTAATATATAAAATGAGCACACAAATAAGTCATATATCCACGATTAAAAATATATTTCATTTTATATAATATGGGAATAATTTATCATTAATATATAAAATGAGCACACAAATAAGTCAAATATCCACGATTAAAAATATATTTCATTTTATATAATATGGGAATAATTTATCATTAATATATAAAATGAGCACACAAATAAGTCATATATCCACGATTAAAAATATATATCATTTTATATAATATGGGAATAATTTATCATTAATACATAAAATGAGCACACAAATAAGTCAAATATCCACGATTAAAAATATATTTCATTTCATATAATATGGGAATAATTTATCATTAATATAGAAAATGAGCACACAAATAAGTCATATATCCACGATTAAAAATATATTTCATTTTATATAATATGGGAATAATTTATCATTAATATATAAAATGAGCACACAAATAAGTCATATATCCACGATTAAAAATATATTTCATTTTATATAATATGGGAATAATTTATCGTTAATACATAAAATGAGCACACAAATAAGTCAAATATCCACGATTTAAAATATATATCATTTTATATAATATGGGAATAATTTATCATTAATATATAAAATGAGCACACAAATAAGTCATATATCCACGATTTAAAATATATTTCATTTTATATAATATGGGAATAATTTATCATTAATATATAAAATGAGCACACAAATAAGTCATATATCCTCGATTAAAAATATATTTCATTTTATATAATATGGGAATAATTTATCATTAATATATAAAATGAGCACACAAATAAGTCATATATCCACGATTAAAAATATATTTCATTTTATTAAGTATAGGTATAATGTATCATTAATATATAAAATGAGCACACAAATAAGTCATATATCCACGATTAAAAATATATTTCATTTTATATAATATGGGAATAATTTATTATTAATATATAAAATGAGCACACAAAAAAGTCAAATATCCACGATTAAAAATATATATAATTTTATATAATATGGGAATAATTTACCATTAATATATAAAATGAGCACACAAATAAGTCATATATCCACGATTAAAAATATATATCATTTTATATTATATGGGAATAATTTATCATTAATATATAAAATGAGCACACAAATAAGTCAAATATCCACGATTAAAAATATATTTCATTTTATATAATATGGGAATAATTTATCATTAATATATAAAATGAGCACACAAATAAGTCATATATCCACGATAAAAAATATATTTAATTTTATATAATATGGGAATAATTTATCATTAATATATAAAATGATCACACAAATAAGTCATATATCCACGATTAAAAATATATTTGATTTTATATAATATGGGAATAATTTATAATTAATATATAAAATGAGCACACAAATAAGTCATATATCCTCGATTAAAAATATATTTCATTTTATATAATATGGGAATAATTTATCATTAATATATATAATGAGCACACAAATAAGTCATATATCCACGATTAAAAATATATTTCATTATATATAATATGGGAATAATTTATCATTAATATATAAAATGAGCACACAAATAAGTCAAATATCCACGATTAAAAATATATTTAATTTTATATAATATGGAAATAATTTATCATTAATACATAAAATGAGCACACAAATAAGTCAAATATCCACGATTAAAAATATATATTATTTTATATAATATGGGAATAATTTATCATAATTATATATAATATGAGCACACAAATAAGTCATATATCCACGATTAAAAATATATTTCATTTTATATAATATGGGAATAATTTATCATTAATATATAAAATGAGCACACAAATAAGTCCAATATCCACGATTGAAAATATATATCATTTTATATAATATGGGAATAATTTACCATTAATATATAAAATGAGCACACAAATAAGTCAAATATCCACGATTAAAAATATATATCATTTTATATAATATGGGAATAATTTATCATTAATATATAAAATGAGCACACAAATAAGTCCAATATCAACCACTAAAAATATATTTCATTTTATATTATATGGGAATAATTTATCATTAATATATAAAATGAGCACACAAATAAGTCATATATCCACGATTAAAAATATATTTCATTTTATATAATATGGGAATAATTTATCATTAATATACAAAATGAGCACACAAATTAGTCAAATATCCACGATTAAAAATATATATCATTTTATATAATATGGGAATAATTTATCATTAATACATAAAATGAGCACACAAATAAGTCAAATATCCACGATTAAAAATATATATCATTTTATATAATATAGGAATAATTTATCATTAATATATAAAATGAGCACACAAATAAGTCATATATCCACGATTAAAAATATATTTCATTTTATATAATATGGTAATAATTTATCATTAATATATAAAATGAGCACACAAAACAGTCAAATATCCACGATTTAAAATATATATCATTTTATATAATATGTGAATAATTTACCATTAATATATAAAATGAGCACACAAATAATTAAAATATCCACGAATAAAAATATATATCATTTTATATAATATGGGAATAATTTATCATTAATATATAAAATGAGCACCCAAATAAGTCATATATCCACGATTAAAAATATATTTCATTTTATATAATATGGGAATAATTTATTATTAATATACAAAATGAGCACACAAATAAGTCATATATCCACGATTAAAAATATATATCATTTTATATAATATGGGAATAATTTATCATTAATATATAAAATGAGCACACAAATAAGTCAAATATCCACGATTAAAAATATATATCATTTTATATAATATGGGAATAATTTATCATTAATATATAAATGAGCACACAAATAAGTCATATATCCACGATTAAAAATATATATCATTTTATATAATATGGGAATAATTTATCATTATATATAAAATGAGCACACAAATAAGTCAAATATCCACGATTTAAAATATATATCATTTTATATAATATGTGAATAATTTACCATTAATATATAAAATGAGCACACAAATAAGTCAAATATCCACGAATAAAAATACATATCATTTTATATAATATGGGAATAATTTATCATTAATATATAAAATGAGCACACAAATAAGTCAAATATCCACGATTAAAAATATATTTCATTTCATATAATATGGGAATAATTTATCATTAATATAGAAAATGAGCACACAAATAAGTCAAATATCCACGATTAAAAATATATTTCATTTTATATAATATGGGAATAATTTATCATTAATATATAAAATGAGCACACAAATAAGTCATATATCCACGATTAAAAATATATTTCATTTTATATAATATGGGAATAATTTATCATTAATACATAAAATGAGACCACAAATAAGTCAAATATCCACGATTTAAAATATATATCATTTTATATAATATGGGAATAATTTATCATTAATATAGAAAATGAGCACACAAATAAATCAAATATCCACGATTAAAAATATATTTCATTTTATATAATATGGGAATAATTTATCATTAACATATAAAATGAGCACACAAATAAGTCATATATCCTCGATTAAAAATATATTTCATTTTATATAATATGGGAATAATTTATCATTAATATATAAAATGAGCACACAAATAAGTCATATATCCACGATTAAAAATATATTTCATTTTATAAAGTATGGGTATAATGTATCATTAATATATAAAATGAGCACACAAATAAGTCATATATCCACGATTAAAAATATATTTCATTTTATATAATATGGGAATAATTTATTATTAATATACAAAATGAGCACACAAATAAGTCATATATCAACGATTAAAAATATATATCATTTTATATAATATGGGAATAATTTATCATTAATACATAAAATGAGCACACAAATAAGTCAAATATCCACGATTAAAAATATATATCATTTTATATAATATGGGAATAATTTATCATTAATATATAAAATGAGCACACAAATAAGTCATATATCCACGATTAAAAATATATTTCATTTTATATAATATGGGAATAATTTATCATTAATATATAAAATGAGCACACAAAAAAGTCAAATATCCACGATTAAAAATATATATAATTTTATATAATATGGGAATAATTTACCATTAATATATAAAATGAGCACACAAATAAGTCAAATATCCACGATTAAAAATATATATCATTTTATATTATATGGGAATAATTTATAATTAATATATAAAATGAGCACACAAATAAGTCAATTATCCACGATTAAAAATATATTTCATTTTATATAATATGGGAATAATTTATCATTAATATATAAAATGAGCACACAAATAAGTCATATATCCACGATTAAAAATATATTTAATTTTATATAATATGGGAATAATTTATCATTAATATATAAAATAAACACACAAATAAGTCATATATCCACGATTAAAAATATATTTCATTTTATATAATATGGGAATAATTTATAATTAATATATAAAATGAGCACACAAATAAGTCATATATCCTCGATTAAAAATATATTTCATTTTATATAATATGGGAATAATTTATCATTAATATATATAATGAGCACACAAATAAGTCATATATCCACGATAAAAAATATATTTTATTTTATATAATATGGGAATAATTTATCATTAATATATAAAATGAGCACAAAAATAAGTCAAATATCCACGATTAAAAATATATTTAATTTTATATAATATGGAAATAATTTATCATTAATACATAAAATGAGCACACAAATAAGTCAAATATCCACGATTAAAAATATGTATTATTTTATATAATATGGGAATAATTTATCATAATTATATATTATATGAGCACACAAATAAGTCATATATCCACGATTAAAAGTATATTTCATTTTATATAATATGGGAATTATTTATCATTAATATACAAAATGAGCACACAAATAAGTCAAATATCCACGATTAAAAATATATATCATTTTATATAATATGGGAATAATTTACCATTAATATATAAAATGAGCACACAAATAAGTCAAATATCCACGATTAAAAATATATATCATTTTATATAATATGGGAATAATTTATCATTAATATATAAAATGAGCACACAAATAAGTCAAATATCAACAACTAAAAATATATTTCATTTTATATAATATGGGAATAATTTATCATTTATATATAAAATGAGCACACAAATAAGTCATATATCCACGATTAAAAATATATTTCATTTTATATAATATGGGAATAATTTATCATTAATATACAAAATGAGCACACAAATTAGTCAAATATCCACGATTAAAAATATATATCATTTTATGTAATATGGGAATAATTTATCATTAATACATAAAATGAGCACACAAATAAGTCAAATATCCACGATTAAAAATATATATCATTTTATATAATATAGGAATAATTTATCATTAATATATAAAATGAGCACACAAATAAGTAATATATCCACGATTAAAAATATATTTCATTTTATATAATATGGTAATAATTTATCATTAATATATAAAATGAGCACACTAATAAGTCAAATATCCACGATTAAAAATATATATCATTTTATATAATATGTGAATAATTTACCATTAATATATAAAATGAGCACACAAATAATTAAAATATCCACGAATAAAAATATATATCATTTTATATAATATGGGAATAATTTATCATTAATATATAAAATGAGCACACAAATAAGTCAAATATCCACGATTAAAAATATATTTCATTTTCTATAATATGGGAAAAATTTATCATTAATATATAACATGAGCACACAAGTAAGTAATATATCCACGATTAAAAATATATATCATTTTATATAATATGGGAATAATTTATCATTAATATATAAAATGAGCACACAAATAAGTCATATATCCACGATTAAAAATATATATCATTTTATAAAATATGGGAATAATTTATCATTAATATATAAAATGAGCACACAAATAAGTCAAATATCCACGATTAAAAATATGTATCATTTTATATAATATGGGAATAATTTACCATTAATATATAAAATGAGCACACAAATAAGTCAAATATCCACGATTAAAAATATATATCATTTTATATAATATGGGACTAATTTATCATTAATATATAAAATGAGCACACAAATAAGTCAAATATCCACGATTAAAAATATATTTCATTTTATATAATATGGGAATAATTTATCATTAATATATAAAATGAGCACACAAATAAGTCATATATCCACGATTAAAAATATATTTCATTTTATATAATATGAGAATAATTTATCATTAATACATAAAATGAGCACACAAATAAGTCAAATATCCACGATTAAAAATATATTTCATTTTATATAATCTGGGAATAATTTATCATTAATATATAAAATGAGCACACAAATAAGTCATATATCCACGATTAAAAATATATTTCATTTTATATAATATGGGAATAATTTATCATTAATATATAAAATGAGCACACAAATAAGTCATATATCCTCGATTAAAAATATATTTTATTTTATATAATATGGGAATAATTTATCATTAATATGTATAATGAGCACACAATAAGTCATATATCTACGATTAAAAATATATTTCATTTTATATAATATGGGAATAATTTATCATTAATATATAAAATGAGCACACAAATAAGTCAAATATCCACGATTAAAAATATATTTCATTTTATATAATATGGGAATAATTTATCATTAATATATAAAATGAGCACACAAATAAGTCAAATATCCACGATTAAAAATATATATCATTTTATATAATATGGGAATAATTTATCATTAATACATAAAATGAGCACACAAATAAGTCATATATCCTCGATTAAAAATATATTTCATTTTATATAATATGGGAATAATTTATCATTAATATATATAATGAGCACACAAATAAGTCATATATCCACGATTAAAAATATATTTCATTTTATATAATATGGGAATAATTTATCATTAATATATAAAATGAGCGCAAAAATAAGTCAAATATCCACGATTAAAAATATATTTCATTTTATATAATATGGAAATAATTTATCATTAATACATAAAATGAGCACACAAATAAGTCAAATATCCACGATTAAAAATATATATCATTTTATATAATATGGGAATAATTTATCATTAATATATAAAATGAGCACACAAATAAGTCATATATCCACGATTAAAAATATATATCATTTTATATAATATGGGAATAATTTATCATTAATATATAAAATGAGCACACAAATAAGTCAAATATCCACGATTAAAAATATATATCATTTTATATAATATGGGAATAATTTACCATTAATATATAAAATGAGCACACAAATAAGTCAAATATCCACGATTAAAAATATATATCATTTTATATAATATGGGACTAATTTATCATTAATATATAAAATGAGCACACAAATAAGTCAAATATCCACGATTAAAAATATTTTTCATTTTATATAATATGGGAATAATTTATCATTAATATATAAAATGAGCACACAAATAAGTCATATATCCACGATTAAAAATATATTTCATTTTATATAATATGAGAATAATTTATCATTAATACATAAAATGAGCACACAAATAAGTCAAATATCCACGATTAAAAATATATTTCATTTTATATAATATGGGAATAATTTATCATTAATATATAAAATGAGCACACAAATAAGTCATATATCCACGATTAAAAATATATTTCATTTTATATAATATGGGAATAATTTATCATTAATATATAAAATGAGCACACAAATAAGTCATATATCCTCGATTAAAAATATATTTCATTTTATATAATATGGGAATAATTTATCATTAATATGTATAATGAGCACACAAATAAGTCATATATCTACGATTAAAAATATATTTCATTTTATATAATATGGGAATAATTTATCATTAATATATAAAATGAGCACACAAACAAGTCAAATATCCACGATTTAAAATATATATCATTTTATATAATATGGGAATAATTTATCATAAATACATAAAATGAGCACACAAATAAGTCAAATATCCACGATTAAAAATATATATCATTTTATATAATATAGGAATAATTTATCATTAATATATAAAATGAGCACACAAATAAGTCATATATCCACGATTAAAAATATATTTCATTTTATATAATATGGTAATAATTTATCATTAATATATAAAATGAGCACACTAATAAGTCAAATATCCACGATTAAAAATATATATAATTTTATATAATATGTGAATAATTTACCATTAATATATAAAATGAGCACACAAATAATTAAAATATCCACGAATAAAAATATATATCATTTTATATAATATGGGAATAATTTATCATTAATATATAAAATGAGCACACAAATAAGTCATATATCCACGATTAAAAATATATTTCATTTTATATAATATGGGAATAATTTATCATTAATATATAAAATGAGCACACAAAAAAGTCAAATATCCACGATTAAAAATATATATAATTTTATATAATATGGGAATAATTTACCATTAATATATAAAATGAGCACACAAATAAGTCAAATATCCACGATTAAAAATATATATCATTTTATATTATATGGGAATAATTTATCATTAATATATAAAATGAACACACAAATAAGTCAAATATCCACGATTAAAAATATATTTCATTTTATATAATATGGGAATAATTTATCATTAATATATAAAATGAGCACACAAATAAGTCATATATCCACGATTAAAAATATATTTAATTTTATATAATATGGGAATAATTTATCATTAATATATAAAATGAGCACACAAATAAGTCATATATCCACGATTAAAAATATATTTCATTTTATATAATATGGGAATAATTTATAATTAATATATAAAATGAGCACAAAAATAAGTCATATATCCTCGATTAAAAATATATTTCATTTTATATAATATGGGAATAATTTATCATTAATATATATAATGAGCACACAAATAAGTCATATATCCACGATTAAAAATATATTTCATTTTATATAATATGGGAATAATTTATCATTAATATATAAAATGAGCACAAAAATAAGTCAAATATCCACGATTAAAAATATATTTCATTTTATATAATATGGAAATAATTTATCATTAATACATAAAATGAGCACACAAATAAGTCAAATATCCACGATTAAAAATATATATTATTTTATATAATATGGGAATAATTTATCATAATTATATATAATATGAGCACACAAATAAGTCATATATCCACGATTAAAAATATATTTCATTTTATATTATATGGGAATAATTTATCATTAATATATAAAATGAGCACACAAATAAGTCCAATATCCACGATTGAAAATATATATCATTTTATATAATATGGGAATAATTTACCATTAATATATAAAATGAGCACACAAATAAGTCAAATATCCACGATTAAAAATATATATCATTTTATATAATATGGGAATAATTTATCATTAATATATAAAATGAGCACACAAATAAGTCAAATATCAACAACTAAAAATATATTTCATTTTATATAATATGGGAATAATTTATCATTTATATATAAAATGAGCACACAAATAAGTCATATATCCACGATTAAAAATATATTTCATTTTATATAATATGGGAATAATTTATCATTAATATACAAAATGAGCACACAAATAAGTCAAATATCCACGATTAAAAATATATATCATTTTATATAATATGGGAATAATTTATCATTAATACATAAAATGAGCACACAAATAAGTCAAATATCCACGATTAAAAATATATATCATTTTATATAATATAGGAATAATTTATCATTAATATATAAAATGAGCACACAAATAAGTCATATATCCACGATTAAAAATATATTTCATTTTATATAATATTGTAATAATTTATCATTAATATATAAAATGAGCACACTAATAAGTCAAATATCCACGATTAAAAATATATATCATTTTATATAATATGTGAATAATTTACCATTAATATATAAAATGAGCACACAAATAATTAAAATATCCACGAATAAAAATATATATCATTTTATATAATATGGGAATAATTTATCATTAATATATTAAATGAGCACACAAATAAGTCAAATATCCACGATCAAAAATATATTTCATTTTCTATAATATGGGAAAAATTTATCATTAATATATAACATGAGCACACAAGTAAGTCATATATCCACGATTAAAAATATATATCATTTTATATAATATGGGAATAATTTATCATTAATATATAAAATGAGCACCCAAATAAGTCATATATCCACGATTAAAAATATGTTTCATTTTATATAATATGGGAATAATTTATTATTAATATACAAAATGAGCACACAAATAAGTCATATATCCACGATTAAAAATATATATCATTTTATATAATATGGGAATAATTTATCATTAATACATAAAATGAGCACACAAATAAGTCAAATATCCACGATTAAAAATATATATCATTTTATATAATATGGGAATAATTAATCATTAATATATAAAATGAGCACACAAATAAGTCATATATCCACGATTAAAAATATATATCATTTTATATAATATGGGAATAATTTATCATTAATATATAAAATGAGCACACAAATAAGTCAAATATCCACGATTAAAAATATATATCATTTTATATAATATGGGAATAATTTACCATTAATATATAAAATGAGCACACAAATAAGTCAAATATCCACGATTAAAAATATATATCATTTTATATAATATGGGACTAATTTATAATTAATATAAAAAATTAGCACACAAATAAGTCAAATATCCACGATTAAAAATATATTTCATTTTATATAATATGGGAATAATTTATCATTAATATATAAAATGAGCACCCAAATAAGTCATATATCCACGATTAAAAATATATTTCATTTTATATAATATGGGAATAATTTATTATTAATATACAAAATGAGCACACAAATAAGTCATATATCCACGATTAAAAATATATATCATTTTATATAATATGGGAATAATTTATCATTAATACATAAAATGAGCACACAAATAAGTCAAATATCCACGATTAAAAATATATATCATTTTATATAATATGGGAATAATTTATCATTAATATATAAAATGAGCACACAAATAAGTCATATATCCACGATTAAAAATATATATGTCATTTTATATAATATGGGAATAATTTATCATTAATATATAAAATGAGCACACAAATAAGTCAAATATCCACGATTAAAAATATATATCATTTTATATAATATGGGAATAATTTACCATTAATATATAAAATGAGCACACAAATAAGTCAAATATCCACGATTAAAAATATATATCATTTTATATAATATGGGACTAATTTATCATTAATATATAAAATGAGCACACAAATAAGTCAAATATCCACGATTAAAAATATATTTCATTTTATATAATATGGGAATAATTTATCATTAATATATAAAATGAGCACACAAATAAGTCATATATCCACGATTAAAAATATATTTCATTTTATATAATATGAGAATAATTTATCATTAATACATAAAATGAGCACACAAATAAGTCAAATATCCACGATTAAATATATATTTCATTTTATATAATATGGGAATAATTTATCATTAATATATAAAATGAGCACACAAATAAGTCATATATCCACGATTAAAAATATATTTAATTTTATATAATATGGGAATAATTTATCATTAATATATAAAATGAGCACACAAATAAGACATATATCCTCGATTAAAAATATAGTTCATTTTATATAATATGGGAATAATTTATCATTAATATGTATAATGAGCACACAAATAAGTCATATATCTACGATTAAAAATATATTTCATTTTATATAATATGGGAATAATTTATCATTAATATATAAAATGAGCACACAAATAAGTCAAATATCCACGATTAAAAATATATTTCATTTTATATAATATGGGAATAATTTATCATTAATATATAAAATGAGCACACAAATAAGTCAAATATCCACGATTAAAAATATATATCATTTTATATAATATGGGAATAATTTATCATTAATACATAAAATTAGCACACAAATAAGTCAAATATCCACGATTAAAAATATATATCATTTTATATAATATGGGAATAATTTATCATTAATATATAAAATGAGCACACAAATAAGTCATATATCCACGATTAAAAATATATATCATTTTATATAATATGGGAATAATTTATCATTAATATATAAAATGAGCACACAAATAAGTCAAATATCCACGATTAAAAATATATATCATTTTATATAATATGGGAATAATTTACCATTAATATATAAAATGAGCACACAAATAAGTCAAATATCCACGATTAAAAATATATATCATTTTATATAATATGGGACTAATTTATCATTAATATATGAAATGAGCACACAAATAAGTCAAATATCCACGATTAAAAATATATTTCATTTTATATAATATGGGAATAATTTATCATTAATATATAAAATGAGCACACAAATAAGTCATATATCCACGATTAAAAATATATTTCATTTTATATAATATGAGAATAATTTATCATTAATACAAAAAATTAGCACACAAATAAGTCAAATATCCACGATTAAAAATATATTTCATTTTATATAATATGGGAACAATTTACCATTAATATATAAAATGAGCACACAAATAAGTCATATATCCACGATTAAAAATATATTTCATTTTATATAATATGGGAATAATTTATCATTAATATATAAAATGAGCACACAAATAAGTCATATATCCTCGATTAAAAATATAGTTCATTTTATATAATATGGGAATAATTTATCATTAATATGTATAATGAGCACACAAATAAGTCATATATCTACGATTAAAAATATATATCATTTTATATAATATGGGAATAATTTATCATTAATATATAAAATGAGCACACAAATAAGTCAAATATCCACGATTAAAAATATATTTCATTTTATATAATATGGGAATAATTTATCATTAATATATAAAATGAGCACACAAATAAGTCAAATATCCACGATTAAAAATATATTTCATTTTATATAATATGGGAATACTTTATCATTAATATATAAAATGAGCACACAAATAAGTCATATATCCACGATAAAAAATATATTTCATTTTATATAATATGGGAATAATTTAACATTAATATACAAAAATGAGCACACAAATAAGTCATATATCCACGATTAAAAATATATATCATTTTATATAATATGGGAATAATTAATCATTAATACATAAAATGAGCACACAAATAAGTCAAATATCCACGATTAAAAATATATATCATTTTATATAATATGGGAATAATTTACCATTAATATATAAAATTAGCACACAAATAAGTCAAATATCCACGATTAAAAATATATTTCATTTTATATAATATGTGAATAATTTACCATTAATATATAAAATGAGCACACAAATAAGTCATATATCCACGATTAAAAATATATATCATTTTATATAATATGGGAATAATTTATCATTAATATATAAAATGAGCACACAAATAAGTCAAATATCCACGATTAAAAATATATATCATTTTATATAATATGGGAATAATTTACCATTAATATATAAAATGAGCACACAAATAAGTCAAATATCCACGATTAAAAATATATATCATTTTATATAATATGAGAATAATTTATCATTAATATATAAAATGAGCACACAAATAAGTCAAATATCCACGATTAAAAATATATTTCATTTTATATAATATGGGAATAATTTATCATTAATATATAAAATGAGCACACAAATAAGTCATATATCCACGATTAAAAATATATTTCATTTTATATAATATGAGAATAATTTATCATTAATACATAAAATGAGCACACAAATAAGTCAAATATCAACGATTAAAAATATATTTCATTTTATATAATATGGGAATAATTTATCATTAATATATAAAATGAGCACACAAAATAAGTCATATATCCACGATTAAAAATATATTTCATTTTATATAATATGGGAATAATTTATCATTAATATATAAAATGAGCACACAAATAAGTCATATATCCTCGATTAAAAATATAGTTCATTTTATATAATATGGGAATAATTTATCATTAATATGTATAATGAGCACACAAATAAGTCATATATCTACGATAAAAATATATTTCATTTTATATAATATGGGAATAATTTATCATTATATATAAAATGAGCACATAAATAAGTCAAATATCCACGATTAAAAATATATTTCATTGTATATAATATGGGAATAATTTATCATTAATATATAAAATGAGCACACAAATAAGTCAAATATCCACGATTAAAAATATATATCATTTTATATAATATGGGAATAATTTATCATTAATACATAAAATGAACACACAAATAAGTCAAATATCCACGATTAAAAATATATATCATTTTATATAATATGGGAATAATTTATCATTAATATATAAAATGAGCACACAAATAAGTCAAATATCCACGATTAAAAATATATATCATTTTATATAATATGGGAATAATTTATCATTAATATATAAAATGAGCACACAAATAAGTCAAATATCCACGATTAAAAATATATATCATTTTATATAATATGGGAATAATTTATCATTAATATATAAAATGAGCACACAAATAAGTCAAATATCCACGATTAAAAATATATTTCATTTTATATAATATGGGAATAATTTATCATTAATATATAAAATGAGCACACAAATAAGTCATATATCCACGATTAAAAATATATTTCATTTTATATAATATGAGAATAATTTATCATTAATACATAAAATGAGCACACAAATAAGTCAAATATCAACGATTAAAAATATATTTCATTTTATATAATATGGGAATACTTTATCATTAATATATAAAATGAGCACACAAATAAGTCATATATCCACGATTAAAAATATATTTCATTTTATATAATATGGGAATAATTTATCATTAATATATAAAATGAGCACACAAATAAGTCATATATCCTCGATTAAAAATATAGTTCATTTTATATAATATGGGAATAATTTATCATTAATATGTATAATGAGCACACAAATAAGTCATATATCTACGATTAAAAATATATTTCATTTTATATAATATGGGAATAATTTATCATTAATATATAAAATGAGCACACAAATAAGTCAAATATCCACGATTAAAAATATATTTCATTTTATATAATATGGGAATAATTTATCATTAATATATAAAATGAGCACACAAATAAGTCAAATATCCACGATTAAAAATATATATCATTTTATATAATATGGGAATAATTTATCATTAATACATAAAATGAGCACACAAATAAGTCAAATATCCACGATTAAAAATATATATCATTTTATATAATATGGGAATAATTTATCATTAATATATGAAATGAGCACACAAATAAGTCAAATATCCACGATTAAAAATATATTTCATTTTATATAATATGGGAATAATTTATCATTAATATATAAAATGAGCACACAAATAAGTCATATATCCACGATTAAAAATATATTTCATTTTATATAATATGAGAATAATTTATCATTAACACATAAAATGAGCACACAAATAAGTCATATATCCTCGATTAAAAATATAGTTCATTTTATATAATATGGGAATAATTTATCATTAATATGTATAATGAGCACACAAATAAGTCATATATCTACGATTAAAAATATATTTCATTTTATATAATATGGGAATAATTTATCATTAATATATAAAATGAGCACACAAATAAGTCAAATATCCACGATTAAAAATATATTTCATTTTATATAATATGGGAATAATTTATCATTAATATATAAAATGAGCACACAAATAAGTCTAATATCCACGATTAAAAATATATATCATTTTATATAATATGGGAATAATTTATCATTAATACATAAAATGAGCACACAAATAAGTCAAATATCCACGATTAAAAATATATATCATTTTATATAATATGGGACTAATTTATCATTAATATATGAAATGAGCACACAAATAAGTCAAATATCCACGATTAAAAATATATTTCATTTTATATAATATGGGAATAATTTATCATTAATATATAAAATGAGCACACAAATAAGTCATATATCCACGATTAAAAATATATTTCATTTTATATAATATGAGAATAATTTATCATTAATACATAAAATGAGCACACAAATAAGTCAAATATCCACGATTAAAAATATATTTCATTTTATATAATATGGGAATAATTTATCATTAATATATAAAATGAGCACACAAATTACTCATATATCCACGATTAAAAATATATTTAATTTTATATAATATGGGAATAATTTATCATTAATATATAAAATGAGCACACAAATAAGTCATATATCCTCGATTTAAAATATATTTCATTTTATATAATATGGGAAAAATTTATCATTAATATGTATAATGAGCACACAAATAAGTCATATATCTACGATTAAAAATATATTTTATTTTATATAATATGGGAATAATTTATCATTAATATATAAAATGAGCACACTAATAAGTCAAATATCCACGATTAAAAATATATTTCATTTTATATAATATGGGAATAATTTATCATTAATATATAAAATGAGAACACAAATAAGTCAAATATCCACGATTAAAAATATATTTCATTTTATATAATATGGGAATACTTTATCATTAATATATAAAATGAGCACACAAATAAGTCATATATCCACGATAAAAAATATATTTCATTTTATATAATATGGGAATAATTTAACATTAATATACAAAATGAGCACACAAATAAGTCATATATCCACGATTAAAAATATATATCATTTTATATAATATGGGAATAATTTATCATTAATACATAAAATGAGCACACAAATAAGTCAAATATCCACGATTAAAAATATATATCATTTTATATAATATGGGAATAATTTACCATTAATATATAAAATGAGCACACAAATAAGTCAAATATCCACGATTAAAAATATATTTCATTTTATATAATATGGGAATAATTTATCATTAATATATAAAATGAGCACACAAATAAGTCAAATATCCACGATTAAAAATATATTTCATTTTATATAATATGGGAATACTTTATCATTAATATATAAAATGAGCACACAAATAAGTCATATATCCACGATAAAAAATATATTTCATTTTATATAATATGGGAATAATTTAACATTAATATACAAAATGAGCACACAAATAAGTCATATATCCACGATTAAAAATATATATCATTTTATATAATATGGGAATAATTAATCATTAATACATAAAATGAGCACACAAATAAGTCAAATATCCACGATTAAAAATATATATCATTTTATATAATATGGGAATAATTTACCATTAATATATAAAATGAGCACACAAATAAGTCAAATATCCACGATTAAAAATATATTTCATTTTATATAATATGTGAATAATTTACCATTAATATATAAAATGAGCACACAAATAAGTCATATATCCTCGATTAAAAATATATTTCATTTTATATAATATGGGAATAATTTATCATTAATATATATAATGAGCACACAAATAAGTCATATATCCACGATTAAAAATATATTTCATTTTATATAATATGGGAATAATTTATCATTAATATATAAAATGAGCACACAAATAAGTCATATATCCACGATTAAAAATATATATCATTTTATATAATATGGGAATAATTTATTATTAATATACAAAATGAGCACACAAATAAGTCATATATCCACGATTAAAAATATATATCATTTTATATAATATGGGAATAATGTATCATTAATACATCAAATGAGCACACAAATAATTCAAATATCCACGATTAAAAATATATATCATTTTATATAATATGGGAATAATTTATCATTAATATATAAAATGAGCACACAAATAAGTCATATATCCACGATTAAAAATATATTTCATTTTATATAATATCGGAATAATTTATCATTAATATATAAAATGAGCACACAAATAAGTCAAATATCCACGATTAAAATTATATTTCATTTTATATAATATGGGAATAATTTATCATTAATATATAAAATTAGCACACAAATAAGTCAAATATCCACGATTAAAAATATATATCATTTTATATAATATGGGAATAATTTACCATTAATATATAAAATGAGCACACAAATAAGTCAAATATCCACGATTAAAAATATATATCATTTTATATAATATGTGAATAATTTATCATTAATATATAAAATGAGCACACAAATAAGTCAAATATCCACGATTAAAAATATATATCATTTTATATAATATGGGAATAATTTACCATTAATATATAAAATGAGCACACAAATAAGTCAAATATCCACGATTAAAAATATATATCATTTTATATAATATGGGAATAATTTATCATTAATATATAAAATGAGCACACAAATAAGTCAAATATCCACGATTAAAAATATATTTCATTTTATATAATATGGGAATAATTTATCATTAATATATAAAATGAGCACACAAATAAGTCATATATCCACGATTAAAAATATATTTCATTTTATATAATATGAGAATAATTTATCATTAATACATAAAATGAGCACACAAAAAAGTCAAATATCAACGATTAAAAATATATTTCATTTTATATAATATGGGAATAATTTATCATTAATATATAAAATGAGCACACAAATAAGTCATATATCCACGATTAAAAATATATTTCATTTTATATAATATGGGAATAATTTATCATTAATATATAAAATGAGCACACAAATAAGTCATATATCCTCGATTAAAAATATAGTTCATTTTATATAATATGGGAATAATTTATCATTAATATGTATAATTAGCACACAAATAAGTCATATATCTACGATTAAAAATATATTTCATTTTATATAATATGGGAATAATTTATCATTAATATATAAAATGAGCACACAAATAAGTCAAATATCCACGATTAAAAATATATTTCATTTTATATAATATGGGAATAATTTATCATTAATATATAAAATGGGCACACAAATAAGTCAAATATCCACGATTAAAAATATATATCATTTTATATAATATGGGAATAATTTATCATTAATACATAAAATGAGCACACAAATAAGTCAAATATCCACGATTAAAAATATATATCATTTTATATAATATGGGAATAATTTATCATTAATATATAAAATGAGCACACAAGTAAGTCATATATCCACGATTAAAAATATATATCATTTTATATAATATGGGAATAATTTATCATTAATATATAAAATGAGCACACAAATAAGTCAAATATCCACGATTAAAATTATATATCATTTTATATAATATGGGAATAATTTTCCATTAATATATAAAATGAGCACACAAATAAGTCAAATATCCACGATTAAAAATATATATCATTTTATATAATATGGGACTAATTTATCATTAATATATGAAATGAGCACACAAATAAGTCAAATATCCACGATTAAAAATATATTTCATTTTATATAATATCGGAATAATTTATCATTAATATATAAAATGAGCACACAAATAAGTCATATATCCACTATTAAAAATATATTTCATTTTATATAATATGAGAATAATTTATCATTAATACATAAAATGAGCACACCAATAAGTCAAATATCCACGATTAAAAATATATTTCATTTTATATAATATGGGAATAATTTATCATTAATATATAAAATGAGCACACAAATTAGTCATATATCCACGATTAAAAATATATTTAATTTTATATAATATGGGAATAATTTATCATTAATATATAAAATGAGCACACAAATAAGTCATATATCCTCGATTAAAATATATTTCATTTTATATAATATGTGAATAATTTATCATTAATATGTATAATGAGCACACAAATAAGTCATATATCTACGATTAAAAATATATTTCATTTTATATAATATGGGAATAATTTATCATTAATATATAAAATGAGCACACAAATAAGTCAAATATCCACGATTAAAAATATATTTCATTTTATATAATATGGGAATAATTTATCATTAATATATAAAATGAGCACACAAATAAGTCAAATATCCACGATTAAAAATATATTTCATTTTATGTAATATGGGAATACTTTATCATTAATATATAAAATGAGCACACAAATAAGTCATATATCCACGATAAAAAATATATTTCATTTTATATAATATGGGAATAATTTAACATTAATATACAAAATGAGCACACAAATAAGTCATATATCCACGATTAAAAATATATATCATTTTATATAATATGGGAATAATTTATCATTAATACATAAAATGAGCACACAAATAAGTCAAATATCCACGATTAAAAATATATATCATTTTATATAATATGGGAATAATTTACCATTAATATATAAAATGAGCACACAAATAAGTCAAATATCCACGATTAAAAATATATTTCATTTTATATAATATGGGAATAATTTATCATTAATATATAAAATGAGCACACAAATAAGTCAAATATCCACGATTAAAAATATATTTCATTTTATATAATATGGGAATACTTTATCATTAATATATAAAATGAGCACACAAATAAGTCATATATCCACGATAAAAAATATATTTCATTTTATATAATATGGGAATAATTTAACATTAATATACAAAATGAGCACACAAATAAGTCATATATCCACGATTAAAAATATATATCATTTTATATAATATGGGAATAATTAATCATTAATACATAAAATGAGCACACAAATAAGTCAAATATCCACGATTAAAAATATATATCATTTTATATAATATGGGAATAATTTACCATTAATATATAAAATGAGCACACAAATAAGTCAAATATCCACGATTAAAAATATATTACATTTTATATAATATGTGAATAATTTACCATTAATATATAAAATGAGCACACAAATAAGTCATATATCCTCGATTAAAAATATATTTCATTTTATATAATATGGGAATAATTTATCATTAATATATATAATGAGCACACAAATAAGTCATATATCCACGATTAAAAATATATTTCATTTTATATAATATGGGAATAATTTATCATTAATATATAAAATGAGCACACAAATAAGTCATATATCCACGATTAAAAATATATATCATTTTATATAATATGGGAATAATTTATTATTAATATACAAATGAGCACACAAATAAGTCATATATCCACGATTAAAAATATATATCATTTTATATAATATGGGAATAATGTATCATTAATACATAAAATGAGCACACAAATAATTCAAATATCCACGATTAAAAATATATATCATTTTATATAATATGGGAATAATTTATCATTAATATATAAAATGAGCACACAAATAAGTCATATATCCACGATTAAAAATATATTTTTTTTTATATAATATGGGAATAATTTATCATTAATATATAAAATGAGCACACAAATAAGTCAAATATCCACGATTAAAATTATATTTCATTTTATATAATATGGGAATAATTTATCATTAATATATAAAATGAGCACACAAATAAGTCAAATATCCACGATTAAAAATATATATCATTTTATATAATATGGGAATAATTTACCATTAATATATAAAATGAGCACACAAATAAGTCAAATATCCACGATTAAAAATATATATCATTTTATATAATATGTGAATAATTTACCATTAATATATAAAATGAGCACACAAATAAGTCAAATATCCACGAATAAAAATATATATCATTTTATATAATATGGGAATAATGTATCATTAATATATAAAATGAGCACACAAATAAGTCAAATATCAACGATAAAAATATATTTCATTTTATATAATATGGGAATAATTTATCTTTAATATATAAAATGAGCACACAAATAAGTCAAATATCAACGATTAAAAATATATATCATTTTATATAATATGGGAATAATTAACCATTAATATATAAAATGAGCACACATATAAGTCAAATATCCACGATTAAAAATATATATCATTTCATATAATATAGGACTAATTTATCATTAATATATAAAATGAGCACACAAATAAGTCAAATATCCTCGATTAAAAATATATTTCATTTTATATAATATGGGAATAATTTATCATTAATATATAAAATGAGCACACAAATAAGTCATATATCCACGATTAAAAATATATATCATTTTATATAATATTGGAATAATTTATCATTATCCACGATTAATATATAATATGGGAATAATTCATCATTATCCACGATTAAAAATATATTTCATTTTATATAATATGAGAATAATTTATCATTAATACATAAAATGAGCACACAAATAAGTCAAATATCCACGATTAAAAATATATTTCATTTTATATAATATGGGAATAATTTATCATTAATATATAAAATGAGCACACAAATAAGTCAAATATCCACGATTAAAAATATATATCATTTTATATAATATGGGAATAATTAACCATTAATATATAAAATGAACACACAAATAAGTCAAATATCCACGATTAAAAATATATATCATTTTATATAATATGGGACTAATTTATCATTAATATATAAAATGAGCACACAAATAAGTCATATATCCACGATTAAAAATATATTTCATTTTATATAATATGAGAATAATTTATCATTAATACATAAAATGAGCACACCAATAAGTCAAATATCCACGATTAAAAATATATTTCATTTTATATAATATGGGAATAATTTATCATTAATATATAAAATGAGCACACAAATTAGTCATATATCCACGATTAAAAATATATTTAATTTTATATAATATGGGAATAATTTATCATTAATATATAAAATGAGCACACAAATAAGTCATATATCCTCGATTAAAAATATATTTCATTTTATATAATATGGGAATAATTTATCATTAATATGTATAATGAGCACACAAATAAGTCATATATCTACGATTAAAAATATATTTCATTTTATATAATATGGGAATAATTTATCATTAATATATAAAATGAGCACACAAATAAGTCAAATATCCACGATTAAAAATATATTTCATTTTATATAATATGGGAATAATTTATCATTAATATATAAAATGAGCACACAAAAAAGTCAAATATCCACGATTAAAAATATATTTCATTTTATATAATATGGGAATACTTTATCATTAATATATAAAATGAGCACACAAATAAGTCATATATCCACGATAAAAAATATATTTCATTTTATATAATATGGGAATAATTTAACATTAATATTCAAAATGAGCACACAAATAAGTCATATATCCACGATTAAAAATATATATCATTTTATATAATATGGGAATAATTTATCATTAATACATAAAATGAGCACACAAATAAGTCAAATATCCACGATTAAAAATATATATCATTTTATATAATATGGGAATAATTTACCATTAATATATAAAATGAGCACACAAATAAGTCAAATATCCACGATTAAAAATATATTTCATTTTATATAATATGGGAATAATTTATCATTAATATATAAAATGAGCACACAAATAAGTCAAATATCCACGATTAAAAATATATTTCATTTTATATAATATGGGAATACTTTATCATTAATATATAAAATGAGCACACAAATAAGTCATATATCCACGATAAAAAATATATTTCATTTTATATAATATGGGAATAATTAAACATTAATATACAAAATGAGCACACAAATAAGTCATATATCCACGGTTTAAAATATATATCATTTTATATAATATGGGAATAATTAATCATTAATACATAAAATGAGCACACAAATAAGTCAAATATCCAGTATTAAAAATATATATCATTTTATATAATATGGGAATAATTTACCATTAATATATAAAATGAGCACACAAATAAGTCAAATATCCACGATTAAAAATATATTTCATTTTATATAATATGTGAATAATTTACCATTAATATATAAAATGAGCACACAAATAAGTCATATATCCTGGATTAAAAATATATTTCATTTTATATAATATGGGAATAATTTATCATTAATATATATAATGAGCACACAAATAAGTCATATATCCACGATTAAAAATATATTTCATTTTATATAATATGGGAATAATTTATCATTAATATATAAAATGAGCACACAAATAAGTCATATATCCACGATTAAAAATATATATCATTTTATATAATATGGGAATAATTTATTATTAATATACAAAATGAGCACACAAATAAGTCATATATCCACGATTAAAAATATATATCATTTTATATAATATGGGAATAATGTATCATTAATACATAAAATGAGAACACAAATAATTCAAATATCCACGATTAAAAATATATATCATTTTATATAATATGGGAATAATTTATCATTAATATATAAAATGAGCACACAAATAAGTCATATATCCACGATTAAAAATATATTTCATTTTATATAATATGGGAATAATTTATCATTAATATATAAAATGAGCACACAAATAAGTCAAATATCCACGATTAAAATTATATTTCATTTTATATAATATGGGAATAATTTATCATTAATATATAAAATGAGCACACAAATAAGTCAAATATCCACGATTAAAAATATATATCATTTTATATAATATGGGAATAATTTACCATTAATATATAAAATGAGCACACAAATAAGTCAAATATCCACGATTAAAAATATATATCATTTTATATAATATGTGAATAATTTACCATTAATATATAAAATGAGCACACAAATAAGTCAAATATCCACGAATAAAAATATATATCATTTTATATAATATGGGAATAATTTATCATTAATATATAAAATGAGCACACAAATAAGTCAAATATCCACGATCAAAAATATATTTCATTTTATATAATATGGGAATAATTTATCATTAATATATAAAATGAGCACACAAATAAGTCATATATCCACGATTAAAAATATATTTCATTTTATATAATATGGGAATAATTTATCATTAATATATAAAATGAGCACACAAATAAGTCATATATCCACGATTAAAAATATATTTCATTTTATATAATATGGGAATAATTTATCATTAATATACACAATGAGCACACAAATAAGTCATATATCCACGATTAAAAATATATATTATTTTATATAATATGGGAATAATTTATCATTAATACATAAAATGAGCACACAAATAAGTCAAATATCCACGATTAGAAATATATTTCATTTTATATAATATGGGAATAATTTATAATTAATATATAAAATGAGCACACAAATAAGTCATATATCCACGATTAAAAATATATTTCATTTTATATAATATGGGAATAATTTATCATTAATATATAAAATGAGCACACAAATAAGTCAAATATCAACGATTTCAAATATATTTCATTTTATATAATATGGGAATAATTTATCATTAATATATAAAATGAGCGCACAAATAAGTCATATATCCACGATTAAAAATATATTTCATTTTATATAATATGGGAATAATTTATCATTAATACATAAAATGAGCACAGAAATAAGTAAAATATCCACGATTAAAAATATATTTCATTTTATATAATATGGGAATAATTTATGATTAATACATAAAATGAGCACACAAATAAGTCAAATATCCACGATTGAAAATATATTTCATTTTATATAATATGGGAATAATTTATCATTAATATATTAAATGAGCACACAAATAAGTCCAATATCCAATATTAAAAATATATTTCATTTTATAGATTATGGGAATAATTTATCATTAATACATAAAATGAGCACACAAATAAGTCAAATATCCACGATTAAAAATATATATCATTTTATATAATATGGGAATAATTTATCATTAATATATAAAATGAGCACACAAATAAGTCATATATCCACGATTAAAAATATATATCATTTTATATAATATGGGAATAATTTATCATTAATATATAAAATGAGCACACAAATAAGTCATATATCCACGATTAAAAATATATTTAATTTTATATAATATGGGAATAATTTATCATTAATATATAAAATGAGCACACAAATAAGTCATATACCAACGATTAAACATATATTTCATTTTATATAATATGGGAATAATTTATCATTAATATATAAAATGAGCACACAAATAAGTCAAATATCATCGATAAAAAACATATATCATTTTATATAATATGGGAAAAATTTATCATTCATACATAAAATGAGCACACAAATAAGTCAAATATCCACGATTAAAAATATATTGCATTTTATATAATATGGGAATAATTTATCATTAATATATAAGATGAGCCCACAAATAAGTCAAATATCCACGATTAAAAATATATTTCATTTTATATAATATGGGAATAATTTATCATTAATATATAAAATGAGCACACAAATAAGTCAAATATCCACGATTAAAAATATATTTCATTTTATATAATATGGGAATAATTTATCATTTATACATAAAATGAGCACACAAATAAGTCAAATATCCACGATTACAAATATATATCATTTTACATAATATGGGAATAATTTATCATTAATATATAAAATTAGCACACAAATAAGTCATTTATCCACGATTAAAAATATATTTCATTTTATATAATATGGGAATAATTTATCATTAATATAGAAAATGAGCACACAAATAAGTCAAATATCCACGATTTAAAATATATTTCATTTTATATATAATATGGGAATAATTTATCATTAATATATAAAATGAGCACACAAATAAGTCAAATATCCACGATTAAAAATATATATAATTTTATATAATATGGGAATAATTTATCATTAATATATAAAATGAGCACACAAATAAGTCATATATCCACGATTAAAAAGATATATCATTTTATATAATATGGGAATAATTTATCATTAATATATAAAATGAGCACACAAATAAGTCAAATATCCACGATTAAAAATATATATCATTTTATATAATATGGGAATAATTTACCATTAATATATAAAATGAGTACACAAATAAGTCAAATATCCACGATTAAAAATATATATCATTTTATATAATATGGGAATAATTTATCATTAATATATAAAATGAGCACACAAATAAGTCAAATATCCAAGATTAAAAATATATTTCATTTTATATAATATGGGAATAATTTATCATTAATATATAAAATGAGCACACAAATAAGTCAAATATCCACCATTAAAAATATATTTCATTTTATATAATATGGGAATAATTTATCATTAATATACACAATGAGCACACAAATAAGTCAAATATCCATTATTAAAAATATATATCATTTTATATTATATGGGAATAATTTATCATTAATACATAAAATGAGCACACAAATAAGTCAAATATCCACGATTAAAAATATATATCATTTTATATAATAGGGGAATAATTTATCATTAATATATAAAATGAGCAGACAAATAAGTCATATATCCACGATTAAAAATATATTTCATTTTATATAATATGGGAATAATTTATCATTAATATATAAAATGAGCACACAAATAACTCATATATCCACGATTAAAAATATATTTACTTTTATATTATATGGGAATAATTTATCATTAATATATAAAATGAGCTCACAAATAAGTCAAATATCCACGATTAGAAATATATTTCATTTTATATAATATGGGAATAATTTATAATTAATATATAAAATGAGCACACAAATAAGTCATATATCCACGATTAAAAATATATTTCATTTTATATAATATGGGAATAATTTATCATTGATATATAAAATGAGCACGCAAATAAGTCAAATATCCACGATTTAAAATATATTTCATTTTATATAATATGGGAATAATTTATCATTAATATATAAAATGAGCACACAAATAAGTCATATATCCACGATTAAAAATATATTTCATTTTATATAATATGGGAATAATTTTTCATTAATATATAAAATGAGCACACAAATAAGTCAAATATCCACGATTAAAAATATATTTCATTTTATATAATATGGGAATAATTTATCATTAATATATAAAATGAGCACACAAATAAGTCATATATCCACGATTAAAAATATATTACATTTTATATAATATGGGAATAATTTATGATTAATACATAAAATGAGCACACAAATAAGTCAAATATCCACGATTGAAAATATATTTCATTTTATATAATATGGGAATAATTTATCATGAATATATTAAATGAGCACACAAATAAGTCCAATATCCAAGATTTAAAATATATTTCATTTTATATAATATGGGAATAATTTATCATTAATACATAAAATGAGCACACAAATAAGTCAAATATCCACGATTAAAAATATATATCATTTTATATAATATGGGAATAATTTATCATTAATATATAAAATGAGCGCACAAATAAGTCATATATCCACGATTAAAAATATATTTCATTTTATATAATATGGGAATAATTTATCATTAATACATAAAATGAGCACAGAAATAAGTAAAATATCCACGATTAAAAATATATTTTATTTTATATAATATGGGAATAATTTATCATTAATACATAAAATGAGCACACAAATAAGTCAAATATCCACGATTAAAAATATATTTCATTTTATATAATATGGGAATAATTTATCATTAATATATAAAATGAGCCCACAAATAAGTCAAATATCCACGATTAAAAATATATTTCATTTTATATAATATGGGAATAATTTATCATTAATATATAAAATGAGAACACAAATAAGTCAAATATCCACGATTTAAAATATATTTCATTTTATATAATATGGGAATAATTTATCATTAATACATAAAATGAGCACACAAATAAGTCAAATATCCACGATTACAAATATATATCATTTTATATAATATGGGAATAATTTATCATTAATATATAAAATTAGCACACAAATAAGTCATATATCCACGATTAAAAATATATTTCATTTTATATAATATGGGAATAATGTATCATTAATATATAAAATGAGCACACAAATAAGTCAAATATCCACGATTAAAATATATATCATTTTATATAATATGGGAATAATTTATCATTAATATATAAAATGAGCACACAAATAAGTCATATATCCACGATTAAAAAGATATATCATTTTATATAATATGGGAATAATTTATCATTAATATATAAAATGAGCACACAAATAAGTCAAATATCCACGATTAAAAATATATATCATTTTATATAATATGGGAATAATTTACCATTAATATATAAAATGAGCACACAAATAAGTCAAATATCCACGATTAAAAATATATATCATTTTATATAATATGGGAATAATTTATCATTAATATATAAAATGAGCACACAAATAAGTCAAATATCCACGATTAAAAATATATTTCATTTTATATAATATGGGAATAATTTATCATTAATATATAAAATTAGCACACAAATAAGTCATATATCCACGATTAAAAATATATTTCATTTTATATAATATGGGAATAATTTATCATTAATATACACAATGAGCACACAAATAAGTCATATATCCACGATTAAAAATATATATCATTTTATATAATATGGGAATAATTTATCATTAATAGATAAAATGAGCACACAAATAAGTCAAATATCCACGAATAAAAATATATATCATTTTATATAATATGGGAATAATTTATCATTAATATATAAAATGAGCACACAAATAAGTCATATATCCACGATTAAAAATATATTTCATTTTATATTATATGGGAATAATTTTTCATTAATATATAAAATGAGCTTACAAATAAGTCAAATATCCACGATTAGAAATATATTTCATTTTATATAATATGGGAATAATTTATAATTAATATATAAAATGAGCACACAAATAAGTCATATATCCACGATTAAAAATATATTTCATTTTATATAATATGGGAATAATTTATCATTAATATATAAAATGAGCACACAAATAAGTCAAATATCCACGATTTAAAATATATATCATTTTATATAATATGGGAATAATTTATCATTAATATATAAAATGAGCACACAAATAAGTCATATATCCACGATTAAAAATATATTTCATTTTATATAATATGGGAATAATTTATCATTAATACATAAAATGAGCACAGAAATAAGTAAAATATCCACGATTAAAAATATATTTCATTTTATATAATATGGGAATAATTTATCATTAATATATAAAATGAGCACACAAATAAGTCATATATCCACGATTAAAAATATATTTCATTTTATATAATATGGGAATAATTTATGATTAATACATAAAATGAGCACACAAATAAGTCAAATATCCACGATTGAAAATATATTTCATTTTATATAATATGGGAATAATTTATCATTAATATATTAAATGAGCACACAAATAAGTCCAATATCCAAGATTAAAAAGATATATCATTTTATATAATATGGGAATAATTTATCATTAATACATAAAATGAGCACACAGATAAGTCAAATATCCACGATTAAAAATATATATCATTTTATATAATATGGGAATAATTTATCATTAATATATAAAATGAGCACACAAATAAGTCATATATCCACGATTAAAAATATATTTCATTTTATATAATATGGGAATAATTTATCATTAATATATAAAATGAGCACACAAATAAGTCATATATCCACGATTAAAAATATATTTCATTTTATATAATATGGGAATAATTTATCATTAATATATAAAATGAGCACACAAATAAGTCATATATCCACGATAAAAAATATATTTAATTTTATATAATATGGGAATAATTTATCATTAATATATAAAATGAGCACACAAATAAGTCAAATATCCACGATAAAAAAGATATATCATTTTATATAATATGGGAATAATTTATCATTAATATATAAAATGAGCACACAAATAAGTCAAATATCCACGATTAAAAATATATATCATTTTATATAATATGGGAATAATTTATCATTAATATATAAAATTAGCCCACAAATAAGTCAAATATCCACGATTAAAAATATATATCATTTTATATTATATGGGCATAATTTATCATTAATATATAAAATGAGCACAAAAATAAGTCAAATATACACGATTAAAAATATATTTCATTTTATATAATATGGGAATAATTTATCATTAATACATAAAATGAGCACACAAATAAGTCAAATATCCACGATTAAAAATATATTTCATTTTATATAATATGGGAATAATTTTATTATTAATATATAAAATGAGCACACAAATAAGTCAAATATCCACGATTAAAAAGATATATCATTTTATATAATATGAGAATAATTTATCATTAATATATAAAATGAGCAGAGAAATAAGTCAAATATCTACTATTAAAAATATATATAATTTTATATAATATGGGAATAATTTATCATTAATATATAAAATGAACACACAAATAAGTCAAATATCCACGATTAAAAAGATATATTATTTTATATAATGTGGGAATAATTTATCATTAATATATAAAATGAGCACACAAATAAGTCAAATATCCACGATTAAAAAGGTATATCATTTTATATAATATGGGAATAATTTATCATTAATATATAAAATGAGCGCACAAATAAGTCAAATATCCACGATTAAAAAGGTATATCATTTTATATAATATGGGAATAATTTATCATTAATATATAAAATGAGCACACAAATAAGTCAAATATCCACGATTCAAAATATATATCATTTTATATAATATGGGAATAATTTATCATTAATATATAAAATGAACACACAAATAAGTCAAATATCCACGATTAAAAAGATATATAATTTTATAAAATATGGGAATAATTTATCATTAATATATATAATGAGCACACAAATAAGTCAAATATCCACGATTTAAAATATATATCATCTCTTCTTCTCTTCTTTTCTATATAAATAAAATGAACTCATTTTTTCCTGTCGGATTTTGACCTTAATAGGATTAAAAATCAAGATATTTTATGCAAATATAATATGCACAAACGGCAGAACAATATCTGAGGTGTGTTATAGGCTTATTGTTTCTCAAAGTCCTCGAAAATCTTAGATTTCTATACTTTTTCTGCTGAGAAGTCACGGCCAAAATCGGTTAAGATCAATGGAAGTGGTAAAATATTTTCTCTCTAATAAATTCCCTCTCCCCCTGCAACCACTTAACACCTTTTGGGGATCGTTCACAAAGAACAGTTAAGAAGAGAACACCGGTTTGGCTTCGTAGTTCTTTCATGTGAAGTTATGTAAAATCACTAAACTAAGCTGCAGTGCTCTGTGGCGTAGTGGTTAACGTGCTGGACAATTTACATTATATTTTCACGTTCGCGCCGACCTACCGTAGTCGGTTTTTTTTCTCCTAAACAACTGGAATGGACTTTTCTTGGTAGCCGAACTGTTAACGTTGCAGATGTTTTTTTTTTTCACACTTTATTTTCCTACTTTTAATGCTTTGTTAGGTACTTCCTTATTTTAATGCTTTGTTTTGTACTTCCTTATTTTCATGCTTTGTTTTGTACTTCCTTATTTTCATGCCTTTTTTTGTACTTTCTAATTTTTATGCCTTTGTATTGTACTTCCTTATTTTCATGCTTTGTTTTGTACTTCCTTATTTTAATGCTTTGTTTTAGACTACCTTATTTTCATGTTTTGTTTTGTATTTCCTTATTTTCATGCTTTGTTTTGTATTTCCTTATTTTCATGCTTTGTTTCGTATTTCCTTATTTTCATGTTTTGTTTTGTATTTCCTTATTTTCATGCTTTGTTTTGTATTTCCTTATTTTGATGCTTTGTTTCGTATTTCCTTATTTTCATGTTTTGTTTTGTATTTCCTTATTTTAATGCTTTGTTTTGTACTTCCTTATTTTCATGTTTTGTTTTGTATTTCCTTTTTTTCATGTTTTGTTTTGTATTTCCTTATTTTAATGCTTTGTTTTGTATTTCCTTATTTTGATGCTTTGTTTCGTATTTCCTTATTTTAATGCTTTGTTTTGTACTTCCTTATGTTCATGTTTTGTTTTGTATTTCCTTATTTTGATGCTTTGTTTCGTATTTCCTTATTTTCATGTTTTGTTTTGTATTTCCTTATTTTAATGCTTTGTTTTGTACTTCCTTATTTTCATGTTTTGTTTTGTATTTCCTTATTTTCATGTTTTGTTTTGTATTTCCTTATTTTCATGCTTTGTTTTGTATTTCCTTATTTTGATGCTTGGTTTTGTACTTCCTTATTTTCATGTTTTGTTTTGTATTTCCTTATTTTCATGCTTTGTTTTGTATTTCCTTATTTTGATGCTTTGTTTCGTATTTCCTTATTTTCATGTTTTGTTTTGTATTTCCTTATTTTCATGCTTTGTTTTTTATTTCCTTATTTTAATGCTTTGTTTTGTACTTCCTTATTTTCCTGTTTTGTTTTGTATTTCCTTATTTTCATGCTTTGTTTTGTATTTCCTTATTTTGATGCTTTGTTTCGTATTTCCTTATTTTCATGTTTTGTTTTGTATTTCCTTATTTTAATGCTTTGTTTTGTACTTCCTTATTTTAATGCTTTGTTTTGTATTTCCATATTTTCATGTTTTGTTTTGTATTTCCTTATTTTCATGCTTTGTTTTGTATTTCCTTATTTTGATGCTTTGTTTCGTATTTCCTTATTTTCATGCTTTGTTTTGTACTTCCTTATTTTCATGTTTTGTTTTGTATTTCCTTATTTTCATGCTTTGTTTTGTATTTCCTTATTTTCATGCTTAGTTTCGTATTTCCTTATTTTCATGTTTTGTTTTGTATTTCCTTATTTTAATGCTTTGTTTTGTACTTCCTTATTTTCATGTTTTGTTTTGTATTTCCTTATTTTCATGCTTTGTGTTTTATTTCCTTATTTTGATGCTTTGTTTTGTACTTCCTTATTTTACATGTTTTGTTTTGTATTTCCTTATTTTAATGCTTTGTTTCGTATTTCCTTATTTTCATGCTTTGTTTTGTATTTCCTTATTTTCATGCTTTGTTTTGTACTTCCTTATTTTCATGCTTTTTTTGTACTTCCTTATTTTTATGCCTTTTTTTGTACTTCCTTAATTTCATGCTTTGTTTTTTACTTCCTTATTTTCATGCCTTTTTTTGTACTTCCTTATTTTCATGCTTTGTTTTGTATTTCCTTAATTTCATGCTTTGTTTTTTACTTCCTTATTTTCATGTCTTTTTTTTGTACTTCCTTATTTTCATGCTTTGTTTTGTACTTCCTTATTTTAATGCTTTGTTTTGTATTTCCTTATTTTCATGTTTTGTTTTGTACTTCCTTATTTTTATGCTTTGTTCCGTATTTCCTTATTTTCATGTTTTGTTTTGTATTTCCTTATTTTAATGCTTTGTTTTGTACTTCCTTTTTTTCATGTTTTGTTTTGTATTTCCTTATTTTCATGTTTTGTTTTGTACTTCCTTATTTTCATGCTTTGTTTTGTACTTCCTTATTTTCATGTTTTGTTTTGTACTTCCTTATTTTCATGTTTTGTTTTGTATTTCCTTATTTTCATGTTTTGTTTTGTATTTCCTTATTTTCATGTTTTGTTTTGTATTTCCATATTTTAATGCTTTGTTTTGTACTTCCTTATTTTAATGCTTTGTTTTGTACTTCCTTATTTTCATGTTTTGTTTTGTATTTCCTTATTTTCATGTTTTGTTTTGTACTTCCTTATTTTCATGCTTTGTTTTGTACTTCCTGATTTTCATGTTTTGTTTTGTACTTCCTTATTTTCATGTTTTGTTTTGTACTTCCTTATTTTAATGCTTTGTTTTGTACTTCCTTATTTTCATGTTTTGTTTTGTATTTCCTTATTTTCATGTTTTGTTTTGTATTTCCTTATTTTCATGTTTTGTTTTGTATTTCCTTATTTTCATGTTTTGTTTTGTATTTCCTTATTTTCATGCTTTGTTTTGTACTTCCTTATTTTCATGTTTTGTTTTGTATTTCCTTATTTTCATGTTTTGTTTTGTATTTCCTTATTTTCATGTTTTGTTTTGTACTTCCTTATTTTCATGTTTTGTTTTGTACTTCCTTATTTTCATGTTTTGTTTTGTACTTCCTTATTTTCATGTTTTGTTTTGTATTTCCTTATTTTCATGTTTTGTTTTGTACTTCCTTATTTTCATGTTTTGTTTTGTACTTCCTTATTTTCATGTTTTGTTTTGTATTTCCTTATTTTCATGTTTTGTTTTGTACTTCCTTATTTTCATGCTTTGTTTTGTACTTCCTTATTTTCATGTTTTGTTTTGTATTTCCTTATTTTCATGTTTTGTTTTGTATTTCCTTATTTTAATGCTTTGTTTTGTACTTCCTTATTTTCATGTTTTGTTTTGTATTTCCTTATTTTGATGCTTTGTTTCGTATTTCCTTATTTTCATGCTTTGTTTTCTATTTCCTTATTTTAATGCTTTGTTTTGTACTTCCTTATTTTCATGTTTTGTTTTGTATTTCCTTATTTTCATGTTTTGTTTTGTATTTCCTTATTTTAATGCTTTGTTTTGTACTTCCTTATTTTCATGTTTTGTTTGGTATTTCCTTATTTTCATGTTTTTTTTGTATTTCCTTATTTTAATGCTTTGTTTTGTACTTCCTTATTTTCATGTTTTGTTTCATATTTCCTTATTTTAATGCTTTGTTTCGTATTTCCTTATTTTCATGTTTTGTTTTGTACTTCCTTATTTTAATGCTTTGTTTTGTACTTCCTTATTTTCATGTTTTGTTTCATATTTCCTTATTTTAATGCTTTGGTTCGTATTTCCTTATTTTCATGTTTTGTTTTGTACTTCCTTATTTTAATGCTTTGTTTTGTACTTCCTTATTTTCATGTTTTGTTTCATATTTCCTTATTTTAATGCTTTGTTTCATATTTCCTTATTTTCATGTTTTGTTTTGTATTTCCTTATTTTAATGCTTTGTTTCGTATTTCCTTATTTTCATGCTTTGTTTTGTATTTCCTTATTTTGATGCTTTGTTTCGTATTTCCTTATTTTCATGCTTTGTTTTGTATTTCCTTATTTTAATGCTTTGTTTTGTACTTCCTTATTTTCATGTTTTGTTTTGTATTTCCTTTTTTTCATGTTTTGTTTTGTATTTCCTTATTTTAATGCTTTGTTTTGTACTTCCTTATTTTCATGTTTTGTTTTGTACTTCCTAATTTTCATGTTTTGTTTTGTATTTCCTTATTTTGATGCTTTGTTTTGTACTTCCTTATTTTCATGTTTTGTTTCGTATTTCCTTATTTTAATGCTTTGTTTTGTACTTCCTTATTTTCATGTTTTGTTTTGTATTTCCTTATTTTAATGCTTTGTTTCGTATTTCCTTATTTTCATGCTTTGTTTTGTATTTCCTTATTTTCATGCTTTGTTTTGTACTTCCTTATTTTCATGCTTTGTTTTGTACTTCCTTATTTTTATTCCTTTTTTTGTACTTCCTTAATTTCATGCTTTGTTTTTTACTTCCTTATTTTCATGCCTTTTTTTGTACTTCCTTATTTTCATGCTTTGTTTTGTATTTCCTTAATTTCATGCTTTGTTTTTTACTTCCTTATTTTCATGTCTTTTTTTGTACTTCCTTATTTTCATGCTTTGTTTTGTACTTCCTTATTTTAATGCTTTGTTTTGTACTTCCTTATTTTCATGCTTTGTTTTGTACTTCCTTATTTTTATGCTTTGTTTGTACTTCCTTATTTTCATGTCTTTTTTTGTACTTCCTTATTTTAATGCTTTGTTTTGTACTTCCTTATTTTAATGCTTTGTTTTGTACTTCCTTATTTTAATGCTTTGTTTTGTACTTCCTTATTTTCATGCTTTGTTTTGTATTTCCTTAATTTCATGCTTTGTTTTTTACTTCCTTATTTTCATGTCTTTTTTTGTACTTCCTTATTTTCATGCTTTGTTTTGTACTTCCTTATTTTAATGCTTTGTTTGTACTTCCTTATTTTTATGCTTTGTTTTGTACTTCCTTATTTTTATGCTTTGTTTGTACTTCCTTATTTTTATGCTTTGTTTTGTACTTCCTTATTTTAATGCTTTGTTTTGTACTTCCTTATTTTAATGCTTTGTTTTGTACTTCCTTATTTTTATGCTTTGTTTTGTACTTCCTTATTTTCATGCTTTGTTTTGTACTTCCTTATTTTAATGCTTTGTTTTGTACTTCCTTATTTTTATGCTTTGTTTGTACTTCCTTATTTTTATGCTTTGTTTTGTACTTCCTTATTTTAATGCTTTGTTTTGTACTTCCTTATTTTCATGCTTTGTTTTGTACTTCCTTATTTTAATGCTTTGTTTGTACTTCCTTATTTTAATGCTTTGTTTTGTACTTCCTTATTTTCATGCTTTGTTTTGTACTTCCTTATTTTTATGCTTTGTTTTGTACTTCCTTATTTTAATGCTTTGTTTTGTACTTCCTTATTTTAATGCTTTGTTTTGTACTTCCTTATTTTTATGCTTTGTTCGTACTTCCTTATTTTTATGCTTTGTTTGTACTTCCTTATTTTTATGCTTTGTTTGTACTTCCTTATTTTAATGCTTTGTTTTGTACTTCCTTATTTTAATGCTTTGTTTGTACTTCCTTATTTTAATGCTTTGTTTTGTACTTCCTTATTTTAATGCTTTGTTTTGTACTTCCTTATTTTAATGCTTTGTTTGTACTTCCTTATTTTAATGCTTTGTTTTGTACTTCCTTATTTTAATGCTTTGTTTTGTATTTCCTTATTTTCATGTTTTGTTTTGTATTTCCTTATTTTTATGCTTTGTTTGTACTTCCTTATTTTCATGCTTTGTTTGTACTTCCTTATTTTAATGCTTTGTTTTGTATTTCCTTATTTTCATGCTTTGTTTTGTATTTCCTTATTTTCATGCCTTTTTTTGTACTTCCTTATTTTCATGCTTTGTTTTGTACTTCCTTATTTTAATGCTTTGTTTTGTACTTCCTTATTTTTATGCTTTGTTTTGTACTTCCTTATTTTCATGCTTTGTTTTGTACTTCCTTATTTTAATGTTTTGTTTTGTACTTCCTTATTTTTATGCTTTGTTTGTACTTCCTTATTTTCATGCTTTGTTTTGTACTTCCTTATTTTAATGCTTTGTTTTGTATTTCCTTATTTTCATGCTTTGTTTTGTATTTCCTTATTTTCATGCCTTTTTTTGTACTTCCTTATTTTCATGCTTTGTTTTGTACTTCCTTATTTTAATGCTTTGTTTTGTACTTCCTTATTTTCATGCTTTGTTTTGTACTTCCTTATTTTCATGCCTTTTTTTGTACTTCCTTATTTTTATGCTTTGTTTTGTATTTCCTTATTTTCATGCTTTGTTTTGTACTTCCTTATTTTCATGCTTTGTTTTTTACTTTCTTATTTTCATGTCTTTTTTTGTACTTCCTTATTTTTATGCTTTGTTTTGTACTTCCTTATTTTAATGCTTTGTTTTGTACTTCCTTATTTTCATGCTTTGTTTTTAACTTCCTTATTTTCATGTCTTTTTTTGTACTTCCTTATTTTCATGCTTTGTTTTGTATTTCCTTATTTTCATGCTTTGTTTTGTACTTCCTTATTTTCATTCTTTGTTTTGTACTTCCTTATTTTTATGCCTTTTTTTGTACTTCCTTAATTTCATGCTTTGTTTTTTACTTCCTTATTTTCATGCCTTTTTTTGTACTTCCTTATTTTCATGCTTTGTTTTGTATTTCCTTAATTTCATGCTTTGTTTTTTACTTCCTTATTTTCATGTCTTTTTTTGTACTTCCTTATTTTCATGCTTTGTTTTGTACTTCCTTATTTTCATGCCTTTTTTTGTACTTCCTTATTTTCATGCTTTGTTTTGTACTTCCTTAATTTCATGCTTTGTTTTTTACTTCCTTATTTTCATGTCTTTTTTTGTACTTCCTTATTTTCATGCTTTGTTTCGTATTTCCTTATTTTCATGTCTTTTTTTGTACTTCCTTATTTTCATGCTTTGTTTTGTACTTCCTTATTTTCATGCCTTTTTTTGTACTTCCTTATTTTAGTGCTTTGTTTTGTACTTCCTTATTTTCATGCCTTTTTTTGTACTTTCTAATTTTTATGCGTTTTTTTGTACTCCGTCATTTTCATTCTTTGTTTTGTAATTCCTTATTTTCACGCTTAGTTTTGTACTTCCTTATTTTTATGCCTTTTTTGTACTTCCTTATTTTCATGCTTTGTTTTGTAATTCCTTATTTTTATGATTTGTTTTGTACTTCCTTATTTTTATGCTTTGTTTTGTACTTCCTTATTTTTATGCTTTGTTTTGTACTTCCTTATTTTCATGCGTTGTTTTGTACTTACTTATTTTAATGCTTTGTTTTGTACTTCCTTATTTTCCTGTTTTTTTTATTTCCTTATTTTCTATGCTTTGTTTTGTACTTCCTTATTTTTATGCATTGTTTTGTACTTCCTTATTTTCATGCTTTTTTTTATTTCCTTATTTTCATGCTTTGTTTTGTACTTCCTTATTTTCCTGTTTTTTTTTATTTCCTTTTTTTATGCTTTGTTTTGTACTTCCTTATTTTCATGCTTTGTTGTTTACTTCCTTATTTTCATGCGTTGTTTTGTACTTACTTATTTTAATGCTTTGTTTTGTACTTCCTTATTTTCATGCTTTATTTTCTACTTTTTTATGCTTTGTTTTCTACTTCCTTATTTTAAGGCTTTGTTTTGTACTTCCTTTTTTTCATGCTTTGTTTTGTACTTCCTTATTTTCATGCTTTGTTTTGTACTTCCTGTTTTTATGCTTTGTTTTGTACTTCCTCATTTTAATGCTTTGTTTTGTACTTCCTTATTTTAATGCTTTGTTTTGTACTTCCTTATTTTCATGCTTTGTTTTGTATTTCCTTATTTTCCTGATTGGTCTTGTACCTCCTTATTGTCAAGCTTTGTTTTTCCCTCGTTATTATCATGCTTTGTTTTGTACTTCCTCATTTTCATGCTTTGTTTTATACCTCCTTATTCACATGCTTTGTTTTGGACTTAATTATTTTTAGTCGTTGTTTTGTACGTCGTCATTTTCATTCTTTGTTTTGTACTCCTTTATTTTCATTCTTTGATTTGTACTTCCTTTTTTCATGGCTTGTTTTTTACTTCCTAATTCTCATTCTTCGTTTGTACCTCCTTATTTTCATGCTTTGTTTTGTACCTCCTTATTTTCATGTTTATTTTGTACCTGTTTATTGTCATATTATGTTGTTACTTCATTAGTTTCATGCTTTGTTTGTACCTCCCTATTTTATTCTTTGATTTATACTTCATTTTCTTCATGCATTTTTGGTTTTTCCCTATTTTCATGCTTTGTTTTGTACCTCCTTATTTTCATGCTTTTATTTGTACTGTATGTTTTCATGCTGTCTGTGTACCTCCTTATTTTCATGTTTAGTTTGTACCTCCTTGTTTTCATTCTTTCCTCTGTATGTCCTTATTTTCGTTTTTTTTTTTACTTCCGCCTTAAATACGTAGGTTATCAATCACCTCTTGTGGCTTATCCTGAGCTGCAATATTATTCTAATAGACTTCGAACAACGCGACCTCAATGGGTTTTTCCCATATGTCATTAATTTTTATTTATTTACCTACGACTATTCTTACTTCTTGAGCTACATATATATTTTTTCTTTTCCGACAGATTGCATCCGTATCCCGGAGTTCCCTATATTTTTATTGTTGCCTTTTTTGTCTCGATAAATATATTCTCTCAACAGGAACGATTTCTACTCCTTGGTCCACTGCTTCTAGTGGTTTGTCTGATGTAACATGAGTATGCTACACGGTTCGCCTTTCGTGGTATTTCGCAGCCCTGTTATCCGAATTCTTGCAGTTGAAACACACTATGGACATTCTTTCCTTCCCGGGTAACGGTCGTTTTATTATGAACAGCATGTTTTTGATAGTCGGATTCTCATTCTGACTGTTCAAGTATAATGTTCCTTTTCTTGCCGATGCGCGGGTTCTTAGGGTTGTGATCTATTTTACTTGTGAGTTATCACCTATTTATCCGCCAAGGTTGCTATATCGAGCACGGTTTCCATGTATTTGTTGGTTAATTGTATTTGATATCATCGGGAACACAGTTGTGGAACTTTTTAAATAATTGTAATAAATTGTTATAATTTCCCCCACGTTTTTAGAAATACACCACCGGTTAAAATGCCGTTTTGAATTAGCAAACTTTATAACCTGTTCATGCTTTTCTTCTAGACTGAATTGCTGCTGGTACACCTGCGGTACTAGTTCGTATATATTGATGATAGCTGTCTTTGCAGTCTCATAGTTGACGCAGTCGTCTGCTGAGAGCACTGCGTACAGTTTTGAGCTTTGTCACTTGATGCTATTTGCAAAAGCATTGTCCAGCATTCCCATGTCCAATTCAGGTTGAGGGTTGTTTAGGCCAAGTAATCGTCTATTTCTACAAATTTGAGCACCAGGCGTCTTTATTTCGTCACATCGAATCTACCTTGTCTGACCTAGTTTGATTGGCGCGCTGCCCTCAATTCGCGCTTCTTAATATATTATTTGATACGAGCTCTCTCGATTTTCATTAAAGCCTTTTCATGTTCGACCTGCTCTGGTTGGCTTCTGCTTGTAATTGTCTTTGCATTTTTCAGCATGTTTTACCATACCACTTTATTTTTCTGTAGTTCGAATAGTACCTCAAGTTGTATTTAGGCGACCTTGTAATCCTCTGCAAGGTCCCCAGACTAAAACAATATATGTTTCGTAATGTCCATCTGGTTCTTTCACAATACTAAAATCATCGTCGCGCAATTTCCGGCCATCTCTGCATTAGTTAACTAGTTGGTATACGGGTTGATCTATCGCAGATTCATATCATAATTATGCTAATCACCTACTTTCATTTTAATTTTACCCTCATTTTTAGTTTTGGGAGGGGAAATAAAGAGTATAAGAGAGGGAGAGAGAGAGAGAGTGAGAGCGCAAGAGAAAGAGAGAGAGAGATGCGTGATCATTTCTACGTTTGGACTAGTTCTGCTATCGCGTTAGTTCGTGAGTACGTGTAAGGGTGGGATATCGTCCAACTGCCTGGTAAATTTAAAATCAGGGAATTGTCTAGCTCCTTCTGCATTATGACCCCGTTATGATTTTTGGTTACACTAAGGACCTCAATAGTGAAAGGATAGGGTTTTGTTGACTGTCATGTAAGCCGGAAGTATTACCTCGAAGGCACATAATGCTATGTACAATACAGTGTACAGTGTGTTCATGTATGATGCAGTAATGTTTGTATTGTTTACAGTTCAAATATTATAATTGAGTAATCATTTCGATGATCAGCGTATATTTGAAAGAGTAATTATATAAAGACACAAAAGAAATACGTTCAAACATATCACACAGCTTCCTTTCATAGCTTACGCCTGATTATGAGAAACCATTAATGTTCCTGTGTTTAATTATAGTTTAATTATTTTATAGTGCAACGGCATAATTAAAATGCCATTGGTTTTACCTGTAATATAAATTCCTATCGCGTTTGACACTCTTCATTCAATCACAAAATTAATGTTTCATTTCCATCGTCTGAACACATTGTATTCCGTTTGTTTTGTACTTCTAATCAACTCCAAACAGAAATTGCAATTAATTTGTTAAATAGATGCATGAAGCATTAGAATATCATTACAAGTGAATTAATGTCAGAATTTAGAAACAAATCAATTTTTCGCTCTATCTATCTATTTTATATAGATCAGCCAACGTATACACACACACACACATATATGTACACAGATACACACGCACATATATATATATAAAGAGAGAGAGAGAGAGAGAGAGAGAGAGAGACAGAGACAGAGACAGAGATAAAGATAGAGATAGATTGAGAGGTAGGCGTATATGTTATAAAAATGAAAAGAACAGTTTTTTTCATATTGTATTTCGTTCTTCAGAAACGCATAAGCAATATACAACGGATGTTTCACTCTTGAAAATTCCACGTTTTTTCTTTGATTTTCCGAAAATTAACAATTAGTTACTGAACGCAGATTAAGCTAGATTCTCAAATTTCAATTTTTCCGAAGTAAAATAAAAAAAAAGCGCGGAGAATATTCTAATATATATATATATATATATATATATATATATATATATATATATATATATATATATATATATATATATATATACCTGAGGGGCGTGCAATAAGTAATGCCCCTGGCCCACTTCCAGTTGAAGAAGATGAGTCAAAATTTTTCAAAAGACTGATTACACAGGATGAAACCTGGGTCCATCACTATAATCCAGAGACCAAAGCCCAGTCAATGCAGTGGAAGCACTTGGACTCACCACCTTCAAAGACGGTAAGAGTGCAACCCTCCGCTGGCAAGGTCATGCTCACAGTCTTCTGTGACCAGGACGGTAGTGATGACAGATTTCCTGGAAAAGGGTACCACAATTACAGGAACCTATTATACTTCACTTTTGAGGAAATTAAGGGAAACTATCAAAATCAAGAGGCAGGGCAAGATCAGCAAAGGTACCCTCCTCCTGCAGGACAACGCTCCGGTCGACAACACGCATGTCGCCAGATCAGAAGCACGGGCGTGTGGTTATGAAATCCTTCCCCATCCCCCCTACTCTCCTGATCTTGCACCCTCTGACTTTCACCTCTTCCCAGCCACGAAGTTGTTTTTTTTAAGGAAAGCGTTTCCCAGATGATGCAGCCTTTATTTCTGAAGTCACGTCATGGTTGGAGGACCAACCTGGGGTGTTCTACAAAAACGGTCTCCAGAGCTGCATCAAACGATGGGAGAAATGCATAACTCTGAGTGGTTTCCATGTAGAGAAAGACTAATAACTGTGCCAAGTTTCGTTGCTCTATAGGAAGTGAGCCAGGGGCATTACTTATTGCACGCCCCTCGTATATATATTCTTTCATCCCATAACAACGAACATTTCTGTAAAAGTCTGAGGAAGCTACAGACGGCCAAAAAAAACGGCCGGGTAGCTGAAACAATAATGTAACTTAACAGAAAGATGCGGTAATAAAAAGAAAACGTATATATATAATATATATATATATATAATATATATATATATATATAATATATATATATATATATATACGGGGCGCCGATGTGTGTATGTATCTGTGTATGAGCGCATCCATGCTTGTGCACACGTAACAAATTTTAACACCTTAAGGAAAACTTGACGTAAGCGGGAGCGACGCGGATGTATATGCATGCATGTGCACATATGTGCATATATTTGCACGCCAGGGCGGTGATGTATATGTACATGTGAACGTTTCTTCAATTATATATGTGTGTACGTGCGCATGTGTGGGCTCGCGTGCGTGACCGCTAGCTAACCCTCCTCAAACAATTAACAACAAATAAAAACTAAATAAATCGAATCATAGCCCTCCCCGCCGCCGAACCCAAGCGAACTCCCAACAGGTCAAGATATACTTATCAAGAAATCATCTCACCAACGAGACGCCAAAAATTTTAACATTCAGACTCAAAATTTAAAGTACCCACCTCCTCCTACCCCCACATATTCCTCTTCCCCCTCCATGTATTCATATGCCCTCAGCCAAACCATAAATTAACTTCCCAGACCCTCCCCCACAAGTTCCTTAAACTCCAAAACTAAAACATTACCGACATACCAGGCACCCCTCTCACCTTTCCCCCTTGTTCCCTTTCTCTTTCTTTCCCCGCTCTTCTCGCACCCATCCCCTGTTCACTCTTTCACTCTTTCACTCTTTCATCCCATAGCAATGAACATTTCTGTAAAAGTCTGAGGAAGCTACAGATGGCCAAAAAACGGCCGGGTAGCTGAAACAATAATGTAACTTAACAGAAAGATACGGTAATAAAAAATAAAACGCATATTTGCTCTACAACAGTATACAGCACTTTCTTCAGTTTTTTCATATATATATATATATATATATATATATATATATATATATATATATATATACGTTTTATTTTTTATTACCGTATCTTTCTGTTAAGTTACATTATTTGGCCTTCGGGACAAGATCAAAGTGTAGTATTTGTTCTTCAGATGCTGCACTTCTATTTCTTGTTCTCTTTCGGTGGAGGAGCAGTCCTTCATGACTGAGACAATTTTTTTTATTTTTGTACCTTTTCTCCACGTTAAAAAACGACCCTGGTGTCTAACTCTGTCCCGTGGGGAGGCATAGTAAATAGGTATATTATTGTTTGGCTACACGGCCGGTTTTTTTTTGGCCGTCTGTAGCGTCCTCAGACTTTTACAGAAATGTTCGCTATTTTGGGATGAAAGAGTAGAAGAGTGATTGAGGTAAGGGGAGTGCGAGGAGGGCGGAAGAGGAAGAGAGGAAGGGAACAAGGAGGGAAAGTTGGGTGCGTTTCGTATGTCGATAATGTTTTAGTTTTGGGATTTAAGGAACTTGTGGGGGAGGGGCTGGAAAGTTCATTTCTGGTGTGGCTGAGGGCATAGGGATATATGAGGGGAAGGGGAATATGTGGGGGTGGGAGGAGGGGTGGGGTACTTTAAAATTCGAGTCTTAGTGTTAAAAGTTTTTAGCGTCTCGTTGGTGAGGTGATTTCTTGGTAAGTATGTCTTGAGCTGTTGGGTGTTCGCTTATGTTTGGAGGCGGGGGGGCTATGATTCGGTTTATTTATTTTTAGTTTTTATTTTGTTGTTAATTGTTTTGAGAGGGTCAGCTAGCGGTCGCGGCCACGGGTACACACATGCGTACGTACACACATATATACTTAAAAGAAACGGTCACAGGTAGACATACATGCCCTCCCTGGCGTGCAAATATATGTGCATATGTGCGCCTGCATGCATAGACACCTGCGTTGTTCTCGCTTGCGTCAAAGTTTCTTTAAGGTGCTAAGATTGGGGGCGCGTGCGTAGGCATGGATGCGCACATACACAGATACATACATACATCGACGCCTCTGCCGCCAAGGAGGCGATTATACGGGCTCATATGCGCATATTGATTCAGGCATACTAGCACCCCACGCATACGTTCAAGCGCGTGCGCGTATGCAGATACCAATACTCGTGAGCGCATACATCGACATATATACGCTCTCACACACTATATGAACAGCAGGCAGCGGGCATCTACACTCTCACAATACTTTCGTTCGATGTAGATCTGGTTATACATAGATATGAGCATAAGTTCATTGCCAGGGTTCTGTACATAATGCTTTCGTTTTCATTAGTGGGTTTTTTTTTTTGGTTAGATGTGGGTGCACACGGGCGCGCCGGCGTACTCCTCCGCATACAAATATAACCCACAGATGCACGCTCCTACACGCATGCATGTACATGCATCTGTGGGTTATATCTATATGGAACGAAAGTATTGCGCCTATGTACCCACAAATGAACTTAGACTTAAATCTATCCAGATGAATATCTTAGACTTAAATCTAACCAGACTGTCTCTATAAGTGGGTGTGTATGTGTGTGTATGCACGCACGTGTACATCCATGTGGGCGTCCGTGTGTACACGGGGTACCGATGTGTATGTGCACGTGCCTGTGTATGCGTGTGTGGATGTGAGAGTATAGATGCCCGCTGCCTGCTGTTCATATAGTGTGTGAGAGCGTGCAGCTGTGTATATATGTCGATGTATGCGCTCACGAGTATTGGTATCTGCATGCGCGCACGCAAGCGCTTGAACATAATAATGTAACTTAACAGAAAGATACGCTAATAAAAAATAAAACGCATATTTGCTCTACAACAGTATTGAGCACTTTCTCCAGCTTTTATTAATTACCATATAAATGTTAGAGATACAGAATTTAAATAAAGTTTTAAATATAATGGGCGGAAGTCTCTAGAGAGCTCTTTCAGCTATCATCTCATCAGGAGAAAATCGATAGCGTAAAAATAATACTAAAAATATATATATATATATATATATATATAACTTTATCGTTACATGAAATTACTAGATACACATTGTAACACTATTTTATTGCAAAAATTTATTTATTTAAAAATTAGATTTAATTAAGGTAAAATTTGTCTTTCGTTACGTTATTTTATTTATTTTCTCTCGTATTTCTGTTGCTTCCTAAAAAGGGTGGGATAAATAAAAAATATATTGTTTTGGTGTTTTTGATGTGGCAGAACAAGACGCTAAAAGGTTTCTCTTTGTAAAGTTCCATCTGCAATCGAAGATTCATCAAAAGATTCATTAGCTGAAGACAATATATCACCACCTTCATATGTCTGAGGCAAAAATACACGACAATTTTTAAACTATTGGAATATTCGTATGAAATTTGGAACGTTTTATGGATTGTTGGATTTAGTGTTATGCTTGCGGCAGTTAAGGTTGGTTTAACCTGTTATTTTGTACAAACACACGCGCATATATATATATATATATATATATATATATATATATATATATATATATATATATATATATATTCGTGTGTTTATATATATATATTCGTGTATATATATATATATATATATATATATATATATATATATATATATATATATATATATACTCTCATGGATAATCTGGGCCTGATGAGGTGATTGTCCCTGGCACGGTGGTAACTGAAACATGTTTGCATATGTGGAGCCATTAGTTATCACATCCAACATATATATATATATATATATATATATATATATACATATATATATATATATATATATATATATATATACTAGCAAAGTTCTGAACTTAACATTTGACCGTTACCTTGAAAATATATTGCACCATCCGTAAATTATAGACAACCATTACGTCACGATTGGTCATGCTCCGTTCAGTTGTTTGTGGCTGCAGGAGTGTATATATATATATATATACATAGGAGTATATATATATATATATATATATATATATATATATATATATATATATATATATATATATATATAGGGTCTATGACATTGACCTTTGACGTTAACCTTGAAAAATAGTGTGCACCATCTCTAGGTGAGGGACTATCATCATGCCAGGTTTGGTCACGATCGGTGCAGTAGGATAGACGCATACACGAACTACTGCAAAAGTTTAGAAAAGAAAGAGTTAGTAAAAAGAAGAATACGTTTGGCGAACATGATATGTTGTTTCTTCTTTTTCGGTGAGTCAATTGTTCGTTATTTTTCTTTTTATCTGCTCACTTTAGAATTTTTCTTCGATCCTGTCGGTCATATTTTCTTGTTTTGTAGACACCGGGTTTTACCGTCAATATTCTGTTAGTGTAAAAAAAAAAAAAAACGAATGTTCTAGTCTTACGGGTCGGTTATGCATTATGATAAAGGACATTGTTTTATACTCATTTTAACGTAGCAAATAGCTTTTTTTGTTGTATATAGGAATTTAAAATAAACTGTTTTTACTTAAACATATATTTAAATAGTGTGTTTGGACGGTTTAAGTGATATCAAGTATAATTTTTGTGAATTACTAAATTTAAATTACTGAATTACTAAATTTAAAAAAAAATTATAAATTGGCTAGATTTTTTTCAAGTGTATAACAATTTTTAAAACAATTAAAACGCATAAAAAAGTAAATATAAGTACTAAAGTAAGTACTAAAAATATTAAAAGTAAGTATTAAAAAGTAATAAATCAGATTTTATTTTTATAAAGAAAAGAATAGCGGTGTTGTTTTAAATTTTGGGTCGTTTATGATTGTTTAATCTTACTAACTTTATGAAAAAGGGTTTATTAAATATGAAGACATTTTTTATTTTTACTTTTTTAAATAAGAAATAAGAAAACTGTTAAAGAAAAGACTCGCTCATTCTTAGCACGCGTTATACTGAGCGACTTATGAACAATTTTATTTACTATTACTTATTGCTCTTGTTTGTTGCTATTTTGCTACTTTGATTCAGATATTTAACATTGAAATATAAAAAAAATTGAAGTCGTGTTAATTTTGAAATCAATAGTAAGACTTCGTTGGGGTCGAAAACTTGTCATGAAAGAAATTATTTTTTTAAACTAAATTTTTTATGCTGATAAGGCGCAGCAGCTTGCATTGCCACTGTGGAAAAAAGATAATTATCCACAAAACATTTTGGAGGCTCGGTTACAGAGATGAAAAAATGAAATTAGCAAGATGAAAGTCAAACAACGGTATTACGAATAGCTATTGCTTCATGTTTAATTTTAGAGTTGCAGTTAATATGTATTCATTGACATCAAAGGAAAAAGTAAATGGCAAGTTACACGTTTCGGTTTCGATTCTCGGTGGCGGCGTACGAGTCATTTTTTGTTTGTTTGTTTTATAACTATTTTAAATCACTACCGTATATTGGATATAATATAGCATAAAAATGAATGCGATATTTGCATTAATCAAAATATTATATTTAGGCGTATTTTACGACAGGGCAATGCTAGTATGTATATATATATATATATATATATATATATATATATATATATAGTAAGTTATGAAAATATATATGGCAACTAAGCTACACAGAATATTCCACGTTTCATTGTTTCATTCTCGTTAATGGCCACATATATTTTCATAACTTACTACCTAGTTCCAGTAAATACGGACAAATTTTCGCATAAATTATATCTTCGTATATTATGTGATTAAATGAAGTAATCGTATATATATATATATATATATATATATATATATATATATATATATATATATATATATTAAATATAATGATCTACTAACACGTGTATGCTGCTCTCCACTTGGGGGTACCAAACTGGTTAAAGTGAAAATTATTCCAAACTCGCATTTAGGTAAAAAAAAAAAAAAAAAACGCTTCCATATAAATAATTGAATTCATTCAATAAGTATCGCTAACAAAAACAAACAAGTAATATATATATATATATATATATATATATATATATATATATATATATATATATATATATATATGATTACCTTTTTAATTATAATTATCACAATTAGAGTAGATATATAAGGATGGGGATTAATTAACTATACACATTTTGAGATATTATTATTATTATTATTATTATTATTATTATTGTCATACAACTTTCAAAGCCTCGCTTAGTAAATTAGAAAAAAGGGTACTCCTGCAGTATTTTACCCACCGATTTCACGATCTTAGCCGAGCGTTGATGAACGCTTTCGGCGTTAACGCCGACGAAAGCCGAGAATTCGGAGTTACGGTATGTGAATAGCAACAACATTACAAGTAAAAGATATTACACACACACACACACACAACAAAATGGATAAAATTAATACAAAAAATTTGGATAAAATAAATCACAAACACTTACCGTAAGTTTTTTTTAAAGTAAAATAAATTTATTTTGTTGAATATTTTTTTTTTTTTGGTTCATTTTGTTTTCCGATAGCTTTTTTTTGGGGGGGGGTAAGCAACAGTAATAAACACTTCAATGTTTTTTTGTTTGTTTGTTTTTAACAAAACGTTATTAAACAGTAACAACAATGTTTTTTTTTGTTTTTTTTCAGTAATGTTTGTAGGGGGGGGGACAACAATTACTGTTTATCTTTAGTTCCGACTGGAAGATTTTCTACTGACTGTAGAGAGGCAAAGTAGGGAGCAAAGGGTTTTCAGAGGATGTGGAAAGAAGCTCCTTCCCAAACCGGGTAGCCTTCCGCGATTTGATTTATTATGGAGACAAAAGGGTTGTGTCCAAATTTTTGTCTCCACATAAATTCGCATAAATATGTTTCCAACAGCTCCCGGTTTTTTTTTTTTTATCGCTAAATTAAATAGCTGAAATGAAAGGCTGTGTATTTTTACTTTGAACAATAAAATAACTGAAATGAAACGCTATGTGTGTAATTTCAATGAAAATTATTCGTCTGCTGCGCGTTCGTTTGAAGCGCCCTGATTGGCTGATAGAGTATCGTACCGCTCGCCATGTTCCGGCGTTTTCCGACGGATGTCGATCAACGCTCGGCTAAGATCGTGAAATCGGTGGGTAAAATACTGCAGGAGTACCGAAAAAAGTAATGATAAGAAATAGGAGTAAGGGTGGTGGGAGTGGACGGGGATGAGAGATGAGTAGGAAGGAAAAACATGGCTTAGAATCACCACCAATAAAATATTTATGGCTTCCTCTTTCCCGTTCTGTCTTTCTTTTTTTTCTTATTTGTTTTCTTCCTTTCTACCTTGCGCCTTTTCCTTTTCTTCCTTATCTCTTAACATCTTCACTGGTGTGTGTATGGATGATGTAGTGCGACGAGGATATACAAGAGGGCAATGAAAGTTGTATATTTTCTGACCACATAAAAATTCTAGTAAAATTAATGTATTTTTATAACTGTATAACCTTGATTAAATCTGAAATCTCATTTTAGCTATATCAAATTCACATCCCTCCACTAATTGATCACACTAGTATGTTTAAGATTGGGAGCGGCCATCACATACGCATACGAATACCATAATTTAACCCCCCCCACCTCGCATAATTTACCATATCTCAACACAAACTCAAATCCACACCCCAATTTAGTCTTATTTACATACGATCAAATCTTCTATTTTTTCACAACATATGACGGAACCTTTTGATTTAACTCTTTGTGACGAAGAAGACCTGCTATTTTAATTGCAAACTTTGCTCTCGTATAAGATATATCGCCTGAATAGATCTATAGTTACTAGCAGCTAACTGACCGTAACATGCTCATTACTGTGTAGCAACAGATTACTGATTATGTAAAAAAATAGTAAAGAATATATATATATATATATATATATATATAAGTTTAATTGTCTGTCTTTTTGTGTCTGTGTGTGTACATTTTCCTACCAAACTACTCTGTCAATTTTCAGTCTACATACTCGAGATTTAACATAATGGATATTGAGATTAGGGAAAATTTTCGTAATCGGTTTTCGGCCAGAGATATTGCTGTCAATAGGTCAAAATTCAACGATTTGATCTTTGAAAACTCTACCAATCTCCTCTGCCAATTTTATGTCTAAACACTTGAAATTTTAGATGTAGGTTACTTGAACATGAATCAAGTTTTATAATTTGATTTGAGCCCAAAACAATAAATGTTAAGGTGTCAAAATTTGGGTCAAAAATTGACCTCTGCGGTCTCTACCAAATTACTCAGCTAATTTTTGGTCTTAAAACTTGAAATTTTTCATAAAGTGTATTCAGAGATAGCGCAAGCTTTTAATTATTTTTTGGCCGAAAATTGGCTGCCACGGGGTCAGAGTTGAAAGAGTTGACCTTTGCAGACTCTACCAAACTCCTCCGCCAATTTTGGATCTAAACACTTGAAATTTTCGATGTAGGTTATCTGGACATGAGTCAAACTTTTTAATATATATATGCACATCAAACTTTTTAATAACATTTTTAATAATATTTTTAATAACACATCAAGTTATGAACAGTACATAGGGCCCGAGCAAAGCCGGGCTTAACTGCTAGTATATATATTATCATGTTAACTCAAAATATATATTTCTGCACATATGCATTCTTGTGTTTCCCTTCAACGATTATGTTTGTCTATCTTTGGTTTTTGCCTATATACATGTTAAGTAATCTTGCATAGGATTTACACAAAAATATAAAATATATTCCCCATTAAACTGAAAAGAGAAAATTGATTTTCCATTTCTATAATATACGAACAAAAATGATAAAATTGAACATAAGCTTTAAATGTATGCACGTGAGTATGGAAAGAAAATATTAAAGACTAAAATCTTATCTAAAATAAAAAGGGAAAATTGAATTCATTCTTGAGAGTATAAATCAGTTTTACTTCTCTGGCTCTCGAGATTAAAACAGACATTTATTTTAAAAACTGATCCACTGTGATATAAAAAGAGAGCGATTTTGAGAGAAACAAATTTTCTTGCGTTTCAAAAAATTTATAGACTTTTTTTGTATGATTTTCTGCTTTCTATTCTTACTTTTTTGTACAGGTCTTTGGAGAATGTCACTCTTTTTGGTCGAATTGGCTACATTCTCATCCCCTCTCTTCAATTCTTATTTTATAACTTGCAGTTTATGCGTGATGAAACAATTAATACTAGGTCGATATTACAGAGCTTTTGACATGACATGCTTTAAGCATCTAGGTAATTACGTATGCGGTGAATTCTTTTTTTTATTTTAACTATTTTTATAAGCGAATCACCATCAAGGCCCGAAGGCTATTTCTGTTTATTATATATTAGCAAATCTGCCAGGCCACGCCTAAAATTTCATAAATACCTTCAAGTGTGCTCACTATATAAAAGTAAAATATTTGATGGACATTTTAATTATGCGTTGATGAAAATAAAAAATAATGCAGTTGAATTATTTTATTAAATAAAAAACTCATTAATACAAAATTTAGATGAAAATGTCTGATAATTATTGTGGGACTCATTCATTTACCAGATATGAACTCTTTCGAACGGGATAAATATACCTCTCGTGGCTGTGTGCGACGTATCTCGTACGTTAATTGAGTTTTCGATCTCGAAAATCAGTCTGACATAAATTGTTATTTCGGTAACCTTTTAGCTGTCGGACTGGTGCAAATGTTCTTGATAACCCTAGTATGTCCACTCTCCCGATATTCGAGTGGAGTAAGTTTATCGCTGGTTCCATGAGGCGCCCTCATTGCGGCATGTCGACAGGGTTATTTAAGCTTATTTTTGACGGGCTGGCCTGCTCATTCTTTAAGGTTGCTACCTCATTAATCCCGCCTTGCGATCTTATGTCACATCCCCTCGCGGTCGGAGAAAGGTAAATACCGTGTGTAACGTATCTCGTAGCACATCACGTTGGCGCAAAGTACTTTCGCTCTCTATATACGTTGTCCTGCTGTAAATACAAATGCTTCCAAGCATGTATTCATGTCAGTCGTCAAATCATACGTATGCATACATGTCCCAACTAAATAAATCTTTAGTTGCGAATGAAAGTAGTTTCTTTCTTTGATGGTTCGGAACATTATGCGAAATACCTCGTTTGCTTCTCAGTCGGTAAGATTTTAGTTCTATTATCACAGTAAGCAACATTTTTATTCTTTTTATTTTAACTACACGGACACAAATGTGTTATCTCCACTCTATCTGTATCAGTTTTATATAAATAGTTTGTCCTTTTTATATGACCTGTCATTATTAATCTGCGATCCATTGTTGACCCAACGTTATTATTTTTATAATTTCTTTCTTTCTCCATGGAAGTCAGAACGTTATCAAATTCGCCACACGAAATAAAACTTAATCCTTCTCTGTCATCGTTCTATTTCCAATTCTGTATTCATACAAAACACTAAAGTATTTAATGCCATCATATTGCTTTTATTCCTCGCTGTGTCGCTTTCTTTCCCGCTTTAACTAAACAATCAAAGATTGGATTTACATGAGGTAAGATGACCTTAGTATCTTCAGAGTGCCAAAATGGCAGATCAAATTCTTTCAGCCTCATCTTTTATTTTATTTTTGTCAGCTTAATTCTTACCTTTGTTCGGGCCAACACACGCAGTTTTGATCGACGATGGAATTGCAATAGAAAAGACTGTCTATTACACATCAATGAAAAACACTTCAAGATATGATTCACTTACGGATTAATGGGCAGCAAGATCAAAAGCGCCAATTCTTTAACTTCTGAGAAAAGATGACTTTTACGTGATACAATAACTTTGGTATATAAACCACATTTTCTCAACTTTGATTTACCTACCTACACATGTATATATATATATATATATATATATATATATATATATATATATATATATATATATATATATATATATATATATTACACACAATTCAAATAATACGGCACAAAAAGTCAGAGTATTTCTTTTATGCATTGCTTTTAGGTTGAACTCTTGGCCAACTATGTCAAGTGTGAAAAATCACGCCAATTTTTTAACATTCCCCCTGCTTTTTACTCGAGTAAGCTATGAACATCACTTTCCTCAAAACTGAAAAAAATTTTATCGTTATTTAATAGAAAGTCCTACTTTCAAATTTCCACTTCCTTTAAATTTCATACAATACATAAATTTCATACAATACATAAATTTTTTACAATACATAAATTTTATACACTATATAAATTTTATACAATACATAAATTTTATACAATACATACATTTTATTTTACAATACATAAATTTTATACAATACATAATTTTTTTACAATACATAAATTTTATGCAACACATAAATTTTTTTACAATACATAAATCTTAATCGTTGAAATCCCATAAGAATTCTTACTAGTAAAATTCAAATACGAAGTAAGTTGTTTATTGATTAAACGAGGCAAAACTCTCTTTAATTTGTGAATTTCTATTATTTATTTCTTATTACAAGTTCGCATACAATTTTTCATCTTAGTGATTTCCTGTATTCAGAGTGAAAACAATCTCTTCAGGTCTTGTGACAATACATATTTTCTAGATTCTATTACTCTCAATATCCTATCAGTTCAGGTCTGGATAGTGTTCCTTCCTTCAGTTTTTTTTTTTTATCTTTTCGCGTCGTCTATGTACATACCAATTAATACTGGCGCCTATCTGATTGTATTAGTATTACTGTTATTGTTATAGCTTAAGTCTCCGGCCATATAAACTCGGATTTAATCCAGAAGTACATTGTTGGTACTATAAGTACACACACACACACACACACACACACACACACACACACACACACACACACACACACACACACACACTGTCTGATCTTCATATAGCGTAAGTTTTTTTTTTGCACAGGAATCACCACTTATCAAGGCTCGGAGGCCAGTCGAAGATAAGGGTTAATTGGTATACATTAGCTAATGTGATTATAGCGTAGTAAACATAAGTAGTGTGAATTTAGTAAATTGGATTACTTAGAGGGACGGTTCATCAAAAACTTATTTACATTGGACTTGAAGACAATCAGATTGTAGTTAGCTTGAAAGCAAGCAATCGGAAGAGAGCTCCACAGGCATGCAGTTCTAGGAAAGAATCTTTGTTCACGGAATCAACATTTAGATTTAGGTACAGATTTTAATGGATTCTCTCAAACCGCACAATTCGAATAATTCAAGTATTCTGATTATATTTTCTGTATGAGATTAGGTAACTAAAAATATTTACTGGATTTTATTTTACGTGAAAGTATATTAATTTAATCATCGACAGTAAAGTTATAAACATTATATATTGAGTTACTGAAAAATAATTCGTACGTTTCTCCGTTAGGAAAATGTCGCGAAATCGTTTATTCGACGTAATGCTTATGTATTCCATTGGCTAAATGTCCTGTGCTGGATGTTTGATAGAAACTTCAGCGGTAGTGACTGTTGTTTTATGTATCGACTTTCGATTGAATTACATCCCCAATTTGCAGTATTTTCGATCAGTCATAGACGTGAGAATATCCACTTCAAATTCTAACACATAATATAAAAAACAAATAGTGTTTTGCTCACTCTCATATTTTCTTCCAGATATAACGTACGTTTGCAGTTTGCACTACATGGTTTTGCTTAGTTTTCTTGAGGACGAAAGTAGCAGTACACAGTTAACAAGAGACTTCCACGAACTACTAAAGCCAGTTACTACAAATACGCGCCGTTCAGTCAATGCACAGTTCATGAACACCTTAATCTAATAGAGGAGGCTGTTAAATGAAAATGAAAAAGTGAGCACACACGTCTTCATATGAACTCATGTTCAATAGTTTGGCCAAATTAAAAGACGGAAATGGAGAGGGGGGGGGGCATGTGAGAAAAAAAGAACCCATTAAAATAATACATACATATTGCCATGCCCGTCTCATTTACATACACTACAACACGCAAAATCGTGCGGTGATAGCTTAAAAGTACGCGTGTACATAATTTCGCCTTATAAACAAAGCTCTTCGTGAAATTTCTTCATATACATTTTGCTGCATCAAAAATATTGGAGTAAAGCCAGTACGTTTTACTTCTTTTCTATCAGAGATTAAGTGTCTCCATTTGTCAATTTAGTATTTATCTCTTTTACTTACTATCCCGTTTTTCTTCTCCTTGACCCTTTCCCCCCTCCCTTTCTCTTTCTCCATTTCCCTACCTTCATTTCTCTCTCGCTCTCTCTCTCTCTTTTCATCTTTCATTTTTGGCCTAACAATATCTGTAGTGCGCATCAGTCAATATGAAGACTGTGTGCCCCCTCGTTTCATTTCCACTTCACTCTCCTTTGTCTGATATCTTAGGTGAACTGTTTTCTATTCTCTACGATCCCCGAGGGAAATTACTAGAGCGATATCTGCTATCGACTTCTGGCTTCTGCTTCTCTATCGATCGCCTTGCGACTTCGATTAAGATTTCTTGTGTCCATCAGGCACTTGTGTTTGGCTATTATTTTAACTTCGACTTTTTACATCAGTAGCATTTATTCATCTGGACAAAAATTGCAACATGTTCCTTCGTGAACCGAATACGACACTCTCGGTCGATTTAAATTATTTTCGATGATTTTTTTAGAAGTTCACAAACATTTTTGTATGATCATCCGCATTAATATAATACCTGTCGAATTGTATTAGGTAAACTCGTATTTTCGTGTGGGAGTGTGTATGTGCGTGTTGTCACGCGCGTTCGTGCACGCGTGTGTGTGTGTGTATACGACTGATATACCGAATCCTTACATATTTAAATTCATAACAAGCTTGCGATTATCATGCTAAATGATAAAATGCTATAATACAAAATTATTTAGGGTTCTAATAAAATGCTTCCATTCAAACTAATAGTTGTTATAAAAGCGTGGATCTAGGTTAAACTGTCAGCAAGTTCTCGATCATTTTTTCTTTGTCTTTTTATTTCTATTATATTGAAGCTATTACTAAACAGTTAATAGAGCAATTGAGAGGGGGGTTAATAATGGGCCTACATTTGAGTGATATCGTCTGGAAACCTGCATACCTTCAGTCATCATGCACTTGTATACATTTAATAATAATGTTTTTATATATTTAATATTTTTATACATTTAATAATAATGTTTTATATAGCTAATATTTGTACTTCTATGCATCCATTTACTTGTGATTTATATATTTTATAACATGTTTTTATAGAGGTATTTAATCATTGTGTTTTTATAAATTTAATAACATGATTTTATGTAGGTGTTTAATAATTGTGTTTTCATAAATTTAATAACATGATTTTATGTAGGTATTTAATAATTGTGTTTTTATAAATTTAATAACATGATTTTATAGAGGTATTTAATAATTGTGTTTTCATAAATTTAATAACATTATTTTATAGAGGTATTTAATAATTGTGTTTTTATAAATTTAATAACATGTTTTTATAGAGGTATTTATCAATTGTGTTTTCATAAATTTAATAACATGCTTTTATAGTGGTATTTAATAATTGTGTTTTATAAATTTAATAACATGTTTTTATAGAGGTATTTAATAATTGTGTTTTTATAAATTTAATAACATGTTTTTATAGAGGTATTTAATAATTGTGTTGTCCTAAATTTAATAATTAACCTTTTAATGTTTGATAACGTGTGTTTTGTTATATTTAGTAGATATATCGTGTGTGACAATTAGACACATGTGATGAATCCGCAGATCTTGTGTGATCATCCATCATAACATAAATGCAGAAGTACATCAGAGGGTGATCTGGACCATTATTATTCCTGATATCATTTATACACTTGTTTAATAATAGTGTGTATTATTTGGGTATATTTGCTGATAATACAAGGCTCCATTAAATTAGATCTTTTTTATTCCTCACTTTTTTATTCTTTATTAATCTTCCTTCATTAATCACTTTTTTATTGTTTATTTATATTCTTATCTTCATCATTTTTCAGTTTATTCTTTATTTATCTTATTTTATTCATCACTTTTTATTCTTTATTTATCTTCTTTTATTCATCACTTTTTATTCTTTATTTATCTTCTTTTATTCATCACTTTTTTATTCTTTATTTATCTTTTTTATTAATCACTTTTTTATTCTTTATTTATCTTATTTTATTAATCACTTTTTATTCTTTATTTATCTTATTTTATTAATCACTTTTTATTCATTATTTATCTTCTTTTATTCATCCCTTTTTTATTCTTTATTTATCTTCTTTTATTCATTACTTTTTTATTCTTTATTCATTTTCTTTTATTCATCACCTTTTATTCTTTATTTATTTTCTTTTATTCATCACTTTTTTATTCTTTATTTATCTTCTTTTATTAATCACTTTTTTATTCTTTATTTATCTTTTTTTATTAATCACTTTTTTATTCTTTATTAATCTTTTTATTAATCACTTTTTTATTCTTTATTTATCTTTTTTATTCATAACTTTTTTATTCTTTATTTATCTTCTTTTATTCATCACTTTTTTATTCTTTATTTATCTTCTTTATTAATCTCTTTTTTATTCTTTATTTATCTTTTTTTATTAATCACTTTTTTATTGTTTATTTATCTCCTTTAATTAATCACTTTTTTATTCTTTATTTATCTTTTTATTAATCACTTTTTTATTCTTTATTTATCTTTTTTTATTAATCACTTTTTTATTCTTTATTTATATCCTTTTATTAATCACTTTTTTATTCTTTATTTATCTTTTTTATTAATCACTTTTTTATTCTTTATTTATCTTTTTTTATTCATCACTTTTTTATTCTTTATTTATCTTTTTTTATTAATCACTTTTTTATTCTTTATTTATCTTTTTTTATTAATCACTTTTTTATTCTTTATTTATCTTTTTTATTAATCATTTTTTATTCTTTATTTATCTTCTTTTATTCATCACTTTTTATTCTTTATTTATCTTTTTTTATTAATCACTTTTTTATGCTTTATTTATGTTTTTTTATTCATCACTTTTTCATGCTTTATTTATCTTTTTTATTCATCACTTTTTTATTCTTTATTTATCTTTTTTTATTCATCACTTTTTTATTCTTTATTTATCTTTTTTTATTAATCACTTTTTTATTGTTTATTTATCTCCTTTAATTAATCACTTTTTTTATTCTTTATTTATCTTTTTATTAATCACTTTTTTATTCTTTATTTATCTTTTTTTATTAATCACTTTTTTATTCTTTATTTATCTCCTTTTATTAATCACTTTTTTATTCTTTATTTATCTTTTTTATTAATCACTTTTTTATTCTTTATTTATCTTTTTTTATTCATCACTTTTTTATTCTTTATTTATCTTTTTTTATTAATCACTTTTTTATTCTTTATTTATCTTCTTTTATTCATCACTTTTTTATTCTTTATTTATCTTTTTTTATTAATCACTTTTTTATTCTTTATTTATCTTTTTTTATTAATCACTTTTTTATTCTTTATTTATCTTTTTTTATTAATCACTTTTTTATTCTTTATTTATCTTTTTTATTAATAATTTTTAATTCTTTATTTATCTTCTTTTATTCATCACTTTTTATTCTTTATTTATCTTTTTTTATTAATCACTTTTTTATTCTTTATTTATCTTCTTTTATTCATCACTTTTTATTCTTTATTTATCTTTTTTTATTAATCACTTTTTTATGCTTTATTTATGTTTTTTTATTAATCACTTTTTTATTCTTTATTTATCTTTTTTATTCATCACTTTTTTATTCTTTATGTATCTTTTTTATTCATCACTTTTTTATTCTTTATTTATTTTTTTTATTCATCACTTTTTTATTCTTTATTTATCTTTTTTAATCATCACTTTTTTATTCTTTATTTGTCTTCTTTTGTTCATCACTTTTTATTCTTTATTTATCTTCTTTTGTTCATCACTTTTTTATTCTTTATGTATCTTTTTTATTAATCACTTTTTTATTCTTTATTTATCTTTTTTATTCATCACTTTTTTATTCTTTATTTATCTTTTTTTATTCATAACTTTTTTATTCTTTATTTATCTTCTTTTGTTCATCACTTTTTTATTCTTTATTTATCTTTTTTATTCATCACTTTTTTATTCTTTATTTATTTTCTTTTATTCATCACTTTTTTTATTCTTTATTTATTTTTTTTATTCATCACTTTTTTATTCTTTATTTGTCATCTTTTGTTCATCACTTTTTTATTCTTTATTTATCTTCTTTTGTTCATCACTTTTTATTCTTTATTTATCTTTTTTATTCATCACTTTTTTATTCTTTATTTATCTTTTTTATTCATCACTTTTTTATTCTTTATTTATCTTTTTTATTCATCACTTTTTTATTCTTTATTTATCTTTTTTATTCATCACTTTTTTATTCTTTATTTATCTTTTTTATTCATCACTTTTTTATTCTTTATTTATCTTTTTTATTCATCATTTTTTTATAATTTATTTATCTTTTTTATTCATCACTTTTTTATTCTTTATTTGTCTTCTTTTGTTCATCACTTTTTTATTCTTTATTTATCTTTTTTATTCATCACTTTTTTATTCTTTATTTATCTTTTTTATTCATCACTTTTTTATTCTTTATTTATCTTTTTTATTCATCACTTTTTTATTCTTTATTTATCTTTTTTATTCATCACTTTTTTATTCTTTATTTGTCTTCTTTGTTCATCACTTTTTTATTCTTTATTTGTCTTCTTTTGTTCATCACTTTTTTATTCTTTATTTATCTTCTTTTATTCATCACTTTTTTATTCTTTATTTGTCTTCTTTTGTTCATCACTTTTTTATTCTTTATTTATCTTTTTTATTCATCACTTTTTTATTCTTTATTTATCTTCTTTTGTTCATCACTTTTTTATTTTTTATTTGTCTTCTTTTATTAATCACTTTTTTATTCTTTATTTGTCTTCTTTTGTTCATCACTTTTTTATTCTTTATTTATCTTTTTTATTCATCACTTTTTTATTCTTTATTTGTCTTCTTTTATTCATCACTTTTTTATTCTTCATTTGTCTTCTTTTGTTCATCACTTTTTTATTCTTTATTTGTCTTCTTTTATTAATCACTTTTTTATTCTTTATTTATTTTATTTTATTAATCACTTTTTTATTCTTTATTTATCTTCTTTTATTCATCACTTTTTTATTCTTTATTTATATTTTTTTATTCATCACTTTTTTATTCTTTATTTATCTTTTCTTATTCATCACTTTTTCATTCTTTATTTATCTTTTTTATTCATAATTTTTTATTCTTTCTTTATCTTCTTTTATTCATCATTTTTTTATTCTTTATTATCTTCTTTTATTAATCACTTTGTTATATTTTATTTATCTTTTTTTATTCATCACTGTTTTATTCATTATTTATCTTTTTTTATTCATCACTTTTTTATTCTTTATTTATCTTCTTTTATTCATCACTTTTTTATTCTTTATTTCTCTTTTTTTATTCATCACTTTTTTATTCTTTATTTTTCTTTTTTTATTCATCACGTTTTTATTCTTTATTTATCTTCTTTTATTAATCACTTTTTTATTCTTTATTTATCTTTTTTTATTCATCACTTTTTTATTCTTTATTCATATTTTTTTATTCATCATTTTTTTTTCTTTATTTATCTTCTTTGGTTCATCACTTTTTTATTGTTTATTTATCTTTTTTTATTCATCATTTTTTTATTCTTTATTTATCTTTTTTTATTCATCATTTTTTTATTCTTTATTTATCTTCTTTTGTTCATCACTTTTTTATTTTTTATTTATCTTTTTTTATTAATCACTTTTTTATTCTTTATTTATCTTCTTTTGTTCATCACTTTTTTATTCTTTATTTATCTTTTTTTATTCATCACTTTTTTATTCTTTATTTATCTTCTTTTGTTCATCAGTTTTTTATTCTTTATTTATCTTTTTTTATTCATCACTTTTTTATTCTTTATTTATCTTTTTTATTAATCACTTTTTTATTGTTTATTTATGTTTTTTTATTCATCACTTTTTTATTCTTTATTTATCTTTTTTTATTCATCACTTTTTTATTCTTTATTTATCTTCTTTTATTCATCACTTTTTTATTCTTTATTTATCTTTTTTATTAATCACTTTTTTATTCTTTATTTATCTTTTTTATTAATCACTTTTTTATTCTTTGTTTATCTTTTTTTATTCATCACTTTTTTATTCTTTATTTCTCTTTTTTTATTAATCACTTTTTTATTCTTTATTTATCTTTTTTTATTCATCACTTTTTTATTCTTTATTTAGCTTTTTTTATAGATCACTTTTTTATTCTTTATTTATCTTTTTTTATTCATCACTTTTTTATTCTTTATTTATCTTTTTTTATTCATCACTTTTTTATTCTTTATTTATCTTCTTTTGTTCATCACTTTTTTATTGTTTATTTATCTTTTTTTATTCATCATTTTTTTATTCTTTATTTATCTTCTTTTATTCATCATTTTTTTATTCTTTATTTATCTTCTTTTGTTCATCACTTTTTTATTTTTTATTTATCTTTTTTTATTCATCACTTTTTTATTCTTTATTTATATTTTTTTATTCATCACTTTTTTATTCTTTATTTATCTTTTTTTATTCATCACTTTTTTATACTTTATTTATCTTTTTTTATTAATCACTTTTTTATTCTTTATTTATCTTCTTTTGTTCATCACTTTTTTATTCTTTATTTATCTTTTTTTATTAATCACTTTTTTTATTCTTTATTTATCTTCTTTTGTTCATCACTTTTTTATTGTTTATTTATCTTTTTTTATTCATCACTTTTTTATTCTTTATTTATCTTCTTTTGTTCATCACTTTTTTATTGTATATTTATCTTTTTTTATGCATCACTTTTTTATTCTTTATTTATCTTTTTTATTCATCATTTTTTTATTCTTTATTTATCTTCTTTTGTTCATCACTTTTTTATTTTTTATTTATCTTTTTTTATTCATCATTTTTTTATTCTTTATTTATCTTCTTTTATTTATCATTTTTTTATTCTTTATTTATCTTCTTTTGTTCATCACTTTTTATTCTTTATTTATCTTCTTTTGTTCATCACTTTTTTATTCTTTATTTATCTTTTTTTATTCATCACTTTTTTATTCTTTATTTATCTTCTTTTGTTCATCAGTTTTTTATTCTTTATTTATCTTCTTTTATTAATCACTTTTTTATTCTTTATCTATCTTTTTTATTAATCACTTTTTTATTGTTTATTTATGTTTTTTTATTCATCACTTTTTTATTCTTTATTTATCTTTTTTTATTCATCACTTTTTTATTCTTTATTTATCTTCTTTTATTCATCACTTTTTTATTCTTTATTTATCTTTTTTATTAATCACTTTTTTATTCTTTATTTATCTTTTTTATTAATCACTTTTTTATTCTTTATTTATCTTTTTTTATTCATCACTTTTTTATTCTTTATTTATCTTTTTTTATTCATCACTTTTTTATTCTTTATTTCTCTTTTTTTATTAATCACTTTTTTATTCTTTATTTATCTTTTTTTATTCATCACTTTTTTATTCTTTATTTATCTTCTTTTATTCATCACTTTTTTATTCTTTATTTATCTTTTTTATTAATCACTTTTTTATTCTTTATTTATCTTTTTTATTAATCACTTTTTTATTCTTTGTTTATCTTTTTTTATTCATCACTTTTTTATTCTTTATTTCTCTTTTTTTATTAATCACTTTTTTATTCTTTATTTATCTTTTTTTATTCATCACTTTTTTATTCTTTATTTAGCTTTTTTTATAGATCACTTTTTTATTCTTTATTTATCTTTTTTTATTCATCACTTTTTTATTCTTTATTTATCTTTTTTTATTCATCACTTTTTTATTCTTTATTTATCTTCTTTTGTTCATCACTTTTTTATTGTTTATTTATCTTTTTTTATTCATCATTTTTTTATTCTTTATTTATCTTCTTTTATTCATCATTTTTTTATTCTTTATTTATCTTCTTTTGTTCATCACTTTTTTATTTTTTATTTATCTTTTTTTATTCATCACTTTTTTATTCTTTATTTATATTTTTTTATTCATCACTTTTTTTATTCTTTATTTATCTTTTTTTATTCATCACTTTTTTATACTTTATTTATCTTTTTTTATTAATCACTTTTTTATTCTTTATTTATCTTCTTTTGTTCATCACTTTTTTATTCTTTATTTATCTTTTTTTATTAATCACTTTTTTTATTCTTTATTTATCTTCTTTTGTTCATCACTTTTTTATTGTTTATTTATCTTTTTTTATTCATCACTTTTTTATTCTTTATTTATCTTCTTTTGTTCATCACTTTTTTATTGTATATTTATCTTTTTTTATGCATCACTTTTTTATTCTTTATTTATCTTTTTTATTCATCATTTTTTTATTCTTTATTTATCTTCTTTTGTTCATCACTTTTTTATTTTTTATTTATCTTTTTTTATTCATCATTTTTTTATTCTTTATTTATCTTCTTTTATTTATCATTTTTTTATTCTTTATTTATCTTCTTTTGTTCATGACTTTTTATTCTTTATTTATCTTCTTTTGTTCATCACTTTTTTATTCTTTATTTATCTTTTTTTATTCATCACTTTTTTATTCTTTATTTATCTTCTTTTGTTCATCAGTTTTTTATTCTTTATTTATCTTCTTTTATTAATCACTTTTTTATTCTTTATCTATCTTTTTTATTAATCACTTTTTTATTGTTTATTTATGTTTTTTTATTCATCACTTTTTTATTCTTTATTTATCTTTTTTTATTCATCACTTTTTTATTCTTTATTTATCTTCTTTTATTCATCACTTTTTTATTCTTTATTTATCTTTTTTATTAATCACTTTTTTATTCTTTATTTATCTTTTTTATTAATCACTTTTTTATTCTTTATTTATCTTTTTTTATTCATCACTTTTTTATTCTTTATTTATCTTTTTTTATTCATCACTTTTTTATTCTTTATTTCTCTTTTTTTATTAATCACTTTTTTATTCTTTATTTATCTTTTTTTATTCATCACTTTTTTATTCTTTATTTATCTTTTTTTATACATCACTTTTTTATTCTTTATTTATCTTTTTTTATTCATCACTTTTTTATTCTTTATTTATCTTTTTTTATTCATCACTTTTTTATTCTTTATTTATCTTCTTTTGTTCATCACTTTTTATTGTTTATTTATCTTTTTTTATTCATCATTTTTTTATTCTTTATTTATCTTCTTTTATTTATCATTTTTTTATTCTTTATTTATCTTCTTTTGTTCATCACTTTTTTATTTTTTATTTATCTTTTTTTATTCATCACTTTTTTATTCTTTATTTATATTTTTTTATTCATCACTTTTTTTATTCTTTATTTATCTTTTTTTATTCATCACTTTTTTATACTTTATTTATCTTTTTTTATTAATCACTTTTTTATTCTTTATTTATCTTCTTTTGTTCATCACTTTTTTATTCTTTATTTATCTTTTTTTATTAATCACTTTTTTTATTCTTTATTTATCTTCTTTTGTTCATCACTTTTTTATTCTTTATTTATCTTTTTTTATTCATCACTTTTTTATTCTTTATTTATCTTTTTTTGTTCATCACTTTTTTATTGTTTATTTATCTTTTTTTATGCATCACTTTTTTATTCTTTATTTATCTTTTTTTATTAATCACTTTTTTATTCTTTATTTATCTTCTTTGGTTCATCACTTTTTTATTGTTTATTTATCTTTTTTTATTCATCATTTTTTTATTCTTTATTTATCTTTTTTTATTCATCATTTTTTTATTCTTTATTTATCTTCTTTTGTTCATCACTTTTTTATTTTTTATTTATCTTTTTTTATTCATCACTTTTTTATTCTTTATTTATCTTCTTTTATTCATCACTTTTTTATTCTTTATTTATCTTTTTTTATTCATCACTTTTTTATTCTTTATTTATCTTCTTTTGTTCATCAGTTTTTTATTCTTTATTTATCTTCTTTTATTAATCACTGTTTATTCTTTATTTATCTTTTTTATTAATCACTTTTTTATTGTTTATTTATGTTTTTTTATTCATCACTTTTTTATTCTTTATTTATCTTTTTTTATTCATCACTTTTTTATTCTTTATTTATCTTCTTTTATTCATCACTTTTTTATTCTTTATTTATCTTTTTTTATTAATCACTTTTTTTATTCTTTATTTATCTTCTTTTGTTCATCACTTTTTTATTCTTTATTTATCTTTTGTTTATTCATCACTTTTTTATTCTTTATTTATCTTCTTTTGTTCATCACTTTTTTATTGTTTATTTATCTTTTTTTATGCATCACTTTTTTATTCTTTATTTATCTTTTTTTATTAATCACTTTTTTATTCTTTATTTATCTTCTTTGGTTCATCACTTTTTTATTGTTTATTTATCTTTTTTTATTCATCATTTTTTTATTCTTTATTTATCTTTTTTTATTCATCATTTTTTTATTCTTTATTTATCTTCTTTTGTTGATCACTTTTTTATTTTTTATTTATCTTTTTTTATTCATCACTTTTTTATTCTTTATTTATCTACTTTTATTCATCACTTTTTTATTCTTTATTTATCTTTTTTTATTCATCACTTTTTTATTCTTTATTTATCTTCTTTTGTTCATCAGTTTTTTATTCTTTATTTATCTTCTTTTATTAATCACTGTTTATTCTTTATTTATCTTTTTTATTAATCACTTTTTTATTGTTTATTTATGTTTTTTTATTCATCACTTTTTTATTCTTTATTTATCTTTTTTTATTCATCACTTTTTTATTCTTTATTTATCTTCTTTTATTCATCACTTTTTTATTCTTTATTTATCTTTTTTATTAATCACTTTTTTATTCTTTATTTATCTTTTTTATTAATCACTTTTTTATTCTTTATTTATCTTTTTTATTAATCACTTTTTTATTCTTTATTTATCTTTTTTATTAATCACTTTTTTATTCTTTATTTATCTTTTTTTATTCATCACTTTTTTATTCTTTATTTCTCTTTTTTTATTAATCACTTTTTTATTCTTTATTTATCTTTTTTTATTCATCACTTTTTTATTCTTTATTTAGCTTTTTTTATACATCACTTTTTTATTCTTTATTTATCTTTTTTTATTCATCACTTTTTTATTCTTTATTTATCTTTTTTTATTCATCACTTTTTTATTCTTTATTTATCTTCTTTTGTTCATCACTTTTTTATTGTTTATTTATCTTTTTTTATTCATCATTTTTTTATTCTTTATTTATCTTCTTTTATTCATCATTTTTTTATTCTTTATTTATCTTCTTTTGTTCATCACTTTTTTATTTTTTATTTATCTTTTTTTATTCATCACTTTTTTATTCTTTATTTATATTTTTTTATTCATCACTTTTTTTATTCTTTATTTATCTTTTTTTATTCATCACTTTTTTATACTTTATTTATCTTTTTTTATTAATCACTTTTTTATTCTTTATTTATCTTCTTTTGTTCATCACTTTTTTATTCTTTATTTATCTTTTTTTATTAATCACTTTTTTTATTCTTTATTTATCTTCTTTTGTTCATCACTTTTTTATTGTTTATTTATCTTTTTTTATTCATTACTTTTTTATTCTTTATTTATCTTCTTTTGTTCATCACTTTTTTATTGTTTATTTATCTTTTTTTATGCATCACTTTTTTATTGTTTATTTATCTTTTTTATTCAACATTTTTTTATTCTTTATTTATCTTCTTTTGTTCATCACTTTTTTATTTTTTATTTATCTTTTTTTATTCATCATTTTTTTATTCTTTATTTATCTTCTTTTATTTATCATTTTTTTATTCTTTATTTATCTTCTTTTGTTCATCACTTTTTATTCTTTATTTATCTTCTTTTGTTCATCACTTTTTTATTCTTTATTTATCTTTTTTATTCATCACTTTTTTATTCTTTATTTATCTTCTTTTGTTCATCAGTTTTTTATTCTTTATTTATCTTCTTTTATTCATCACTTGTTTATTCTTTATCTATCTTTTTTATTAATCACTTTTTTATTGTTTATTTATGTTTTTTTATTCATCACTTTTTTATTCTTTATTTATCTTTTTTTATTCATCACTTTTTTATTCTTTATTTATCTTCTTTTATTCATCACTTTTTTATTCTTTATTTATCTTTTTTATTAATAACTTTTTTATTCTTTATTTATCTTTTTTATTAATCACTTTTTTATTCTTTATTTATCTTTTTTTATTCATCACTTTTTTATTCTTTATTTATCTTTTTTTATTCATCACTTTTTTATTCTTTATTTCTTTTTTTTTATTAATCACTTTTTTATTCTTTATTTATCTTTTTTTATTCATCACTTTTTTATTCTTTATTTATCTTTTTTTATACATCACTTTTTTATTCTTTATTTATCTTTTTTTATTCATCACTTTTTTATTCTTTATTTATCTTTTTTTATTCATCACTTTTTTATTCTTTATTTATCTTCTTTTGTTCATCACTTTTTATTGTTTATTTATCTTTTTTTATTCATCATTTTTTTATTCTTTATTTATCTTCTTTTATTTATCATTTTTTTATTCTTTATTTATCTTCTTTTGTTCATCACTTTTTTATTTTTTATTTATCTTTTTTTATTCATCACTTTTTTATTCTTTATTTATATTTTTTTATTCATCACTTTTTTTATTCTTTATTTATCTTTTTTTATTCATCACTTTTTTATACTTTATTTATCTTTTTTTATTAATCACTTTTTTATTCTTTATTTATCTTCTTTTGTTCATCACTTTTTTATTCTTTATTTATCTTTTTTTATTAATCACTTTTTTTATTCTTTATTTATCTTCTTTTGTTCATCACTTTTTTATTCTTTATTTATCTTTTTTTATTCATCACTTTTTTATTCTTTATTTATCTTCTTTTGTTCATCACTTTTTTATTGTTTATTTATCTTTTTTTATGCATCACTTTTTTATTCTTTATTTATCTTTTTTTATTAATAACTTTTTTATTCTTTATTTATCTTCTTTGTTTCATCAGTTTTTTATTGTTTATTTATCTTTTTTTATTCATCATTTTTTTATTCTTTATTTATCTTTTTTTATTCATCATTTTTTTATTCTTTATTTATCTTCTTTTGTTCATCACTTTTTTATTTTTTATTTATCTTTTTTTATTCATCACTTTTTTATTCTTTATTTATCTTCTTTTATTCATCACTTTTTTATTCTTTATTTATCTTTTTTTATTCATCACTTTTTTATTCTTTATTTATCTTCTTTTGTTCATCACTTTTTTATTCTTTATTTATCTTCTTTTATTCATCACTTTTTTATTCTTTATTTATCTTTTTTATTAATCACTTTTTTATTCTTTATTTATCTTTTTTATTAATCACTTTTTTATTCTTTATTTATCTTTTTTTATTCATCACTTTTTTATTCTTTATTTATCTTTTTTTATTCATCACTTTTTTATTCTTTATTTATCTTTTTTTATTAATCACTTTTTTATTCTTTATTTATCTTTTTTTATTCATCACTTTTTTATTCTTTATTTAGCTTTTTTTATACATCACTTTTTTATTCTTTATTTATCTTCTTTTGTTCATCACTTTTTTATTTTTTATTTATCTTTTTTTATTCATCACTTTTTTATTCTTTATTTATATTTTTTTATTCATCACTTTTTTTATTCTTTATTTATCTTTTTTTATTCATCACTTTTTTATACTTTATTTATCTTTTTTTATTAATCACTTTTTTATTCTTTATTTATCTTCTTTTGTTCATCACTTTTTTATTCTTTATTTATCTTTTTTTATTAATCACTTTTTTTATTCTTTATTTATCTTCTTTTGTTCATCACTTTTTTATTGTTTATTTATCTTTTTTTATTCATCACTTTTTTATTCTTTATTTATCTTCTTTTGTTCATCACTTTTTTATTGTTTATTTATCTTTTTTTATGCATCACTTTTTTATTCTTTATTTATCTTTTTTTATTCATCATTTTTTTATTCTTTATTTATCTTCTTTTGTTCATCACTTTTTTATTTTTTATTTATCTTTTTTTATTCATCACTTTTTTATTCTTTATTTATCTTCTTTTGTTCATCACTTTTTTATTCTTTATTTATCTTTTTTATTCATCACTTTTTTATTCTTTATTTATCTTCTTTTGTTCATCAGTTTTTTATTCTTTATTTATCTTCTTTTATTAATCACTTTTTATTCATATTTATCTTTTTTATTAATCACTTTTTTATTGTTTATTTATGTTTTTTATTCATCACTTTTTTATTCTTTATTTATCTTTTTTTATTCATCACTTTTTTATTGTTTATTTATGTTTTTTTATTCATCACTTTTTTATTCTTTATTTATCTTTTTTATTAATCACTTTTTTATTCTTTATTTATCTTTTTTATTAATCACTTTTTTATTCTTTATTTATCTTTTTTTATTCATCACTTTTTTATTCTTTATTTATCTTTTTTTATTCATCACTTTTTTATTCTTTATTTATATTTTTTTATTAATCACTTTTTTATTCTTTATTTATCTTTTTTTATTCATCACTTTTTTAATCTTTATTTAGCTTTTTTTGTACATCACTTTTTTATTCTTTATTTATCTTTTTTTATTCATCACTTTTTTATTCTTTATTTATCTTTTTTTATTCATCACTTTTTTATTCTTTATTTATCTTCTTTTGTTCATCACTTTTTATTGTTTATTTATCTTTTTTTATTCATCATTTTTTTATTCTTTATTTATCTTCTTTTATTTATCATTTTTTTATTCTTTATTTATCTTCTTTTGTTCATCACTTTTTTTTTTATTTATCTTTTTTTATTCATCACTTTTTTTATTCTTTATTTATCTTTTTTTATTCATCACTTTTTTATACTTTATTTATCTTTTTTTATTAATCACTTTTTTATTCTTTATTTATCTTCTTTTGTTCATCACTTTTTTATTCTTTATTTATCTTTTTTTATTAATCACTTTTTTTATTCTTTATTTTTCTTCTTTTGTTCATCACTTTTTTATTCTTTATTTATCTTTTTTTATTCATCACTTTTTTATTCTTTATTTATCTTCTTTTGTTCATCACTTTTTTATTGTTTATTTATCTTTTTTTATGCATCACTTTTTTATTCTTTATTTATCTTTTTTTATTCATCATTTTTTTATTCTTTATTTATCTTTTTTTATTCATCATTTTTTTATTCTTTATTTATCTTCTTTTGTTCATCACTTTTTTATTTTTTTTTAATCTTTTTTTATTCATCACATTTTATTCTTTATTTATCTTCTTTTGTTCATCACTTTTTTATTCTTTATTTATCTTTTTTTATTCATCACTTTTTTATTCTTTATTTATCTTCTTTTGTTCATCAGTTTTTTATTCTTTATTTATCTTCTTTTATTAATCACTTTTTATTCTTTATTTATCTTTTTTATTAATCACTTTTTTATTGTTTATTTATGTTTTTTTATTCATCACTTTTTTATTCTTTATTTATCTTTTTTTATTCATCACTTTTTTATTCTTTATTTATCTTCTTTTATTCATCACTTTTTTATTCTTTATTTATCTTTTTTATTAATCACTTTTTTATTCTTTATTTATCTTTTTTATTAATCACTTTTTTATTCTTTATTTATCTTTTTTTATTCATCACTTTTTTATTCTTTATTTATCTTTTTTTTATTCATCACTTTTTTATTCTTTATTTCTCTTTTTTTATTAATCACTTTTTTATTCTTTATTTATCTTTTTTTATTCATCACTTTTTTATTCTTTATTTAGCTTTTTTTATACATCACTTTTTTATTCTTTATTTATCTTTTTTTATTCATCACTTTTTTATTCTTTATTTATCTTTTTTTATTCATCACTTTTTTATTCTTTATTTATCTTCTTTTGTTCATCACTTTTTATTGTTTATTTATCTTTTTTTATTCATCATTTTTTTTTCTTTATTTATCTTCTTTTATTCATCATTTTTTTATTCTTTATTTATCTTCTTTTGTTCATCACTTTTTTATTTTTTATTTATCTTTTTTTATTCATCACTTTTTTATTCTTTATTTATATTTTTTTATTCATCACTTTTTTTATTCTTTATTTACTTTTTTTTATTCATCACTTTTTTATACTTTATTTATCTTTTTTTATTAATCACTTTTTTATTCTTTATTTATCTTCTTTTGTTCATCACTTTTTATTCTTTATTTATCTTTTTTTATTAATCATTTTTTTTATTCTTCATTTATCTTCTTTTGTTCATCACTTTTTTATTGTTTATTTATCTTCTTTTGTTCATCACTTTTTTATTGTTTATTTATCTTTTTTTATGCATCACTTTTTTATTCTTTATTTATCTTTTTTTATTCATCATTTTTTTATTCTTTATTTATCTTCTTTTGTTCATCACTTTTTTATTTTTTATTTATCTTTTTTTATTCATCACTTTTTTATTCTTTATTTATCTTCTTTTGTTCATCACTTTTTTATTCTTTATTTATCTTTTTTTATTCATCACTTTTTTATTCTTTATTTATCTTCTTTTGTTCATCAGTTTTTTATTATTTATTTATCTTCTTTTATTAATCACTTTTTATTCTTTATTTATCTTTTTTATTAATCACTTTTTTATTGTTTTTTTATGTTTTTTTATTCATCACTTTTTTATTCTTTATTTATCTTTTTTTATTCATCACTTTTTTATTCTTTATTTATCTTCTTTTATTCATCACTTTTTTATTCTTTATTTATCTTTTTTATTAATCACTTTTTTATTCTTTATTTATCTTTTTTATTAATCACTTTTTTATTCTTTATTTATCTTTTTTTATACATCACTTTTTTATTCTTTATTTATCTTTTTTTATTCATCACTTTTTTATTCTTTATTTATCTTTTTTTATTCATCACTTTTTTATTCTTTATTTATCTTCTTTTGTTCATCACTTTTTATTGTTTATTTATCTTTTTTTATTCATCATTTTTTTATTCTTTATTTATCTACTTTTATTTATCATTTTTTTATTCTTTATTTATCTTCTTTTGTTCATCACTTTTTTATTTTTTATTTATCTTTTTTTATTCATCACTTTTTTATTCTTTATTTATATTTTTTTATTCATCACTTTTTTTATTCTTTATTTATCTTTTTTTATTCATCACTTTTTTATACTTTATTTATCTTTTTTTATTAATCACTTGTTTATTCTTTATTTATCTTCTTTTGTTCATCACTTTTTTATTCTTTATTTATCTTTTTTTATTAATCACTTTTTTTATTCTTTATTTATCTTCTTTTGTTCATCACTTTTTTTTTCTTTATTTATCTTTTGTTATTCATCACTTTTTTTATTCTTTATTTATCTTCCTTTGTTCATCACTTTTTTATTGTTTATTTATCTTTTTTTGTTCATCACTTTTTTATTCTTTATTTATCTTTTTTTATTCATCACTTTTTTATTCTTTATTTATCTTCTTTTGTTCATCACTTTTTTATTCTTTATTTATCTTTTTTTGTTCATCACTTTTTTATTCTTTATTTAACTTTTTTTATTCATCACTTTTTTATTCTTTATTAATCTTCTTTTGTTCATCACTTTTTATTGTTTATTTATCTTTTTTTATTCATCACTTTTTTAATCTTTATTTATCTTCTTTTGTTCATCACTTTTTTATTGTTTATTTATCTTTTTTTATGCATCACTTTTTTATTCTTTATTTATCTTCTTTTGTTCATCACTTTTTTATTTTTTATTTATCTTTTTTTATTCATCACTTTTTTATTCTTTATTTATCTTTTTTTATTCATCACTTTTTTATTCTTTATTTATCTTCTTTTGTTCATCACTTTTTTATTGTTTATTTATCTTTTTTTATGCATCATTTTTTTATTCTTTATTTATCTTCTTTTGTTCATCACTTTTTTATTTTTTATTTATTTTTTTTTATTCATCACTTTTTATTCTTTATTTATATTTTTTTATTCATCACTTTTTTATTCTTTATTTATCTTCTTTTGTTCATAACTTTTTATTGTTTATTTAGCTTTTTTTATTCATCATTTTTGTATTCTTTATTTATCTGTTTTTATTCATCATTTTTTTATTCTTTATTTATCTTCTTTTGTTCATCACTTTTTTATTTTTTATTTATCTTTTTTTATTCATCACTTTTTTATTCTTTATTTATATTTTTTTATTCATCACTTTTTTATTCTTTATTTATCTTTTTTTATTCATCACTTTTTTATTCTTTATTTATCTTTTTTTATTAATCACTTTTTTATTCATTATTTATCTTTTTTTATTAATCACTTTTTTATTCTTTATTTATCTTCTTTTGTTCATCACTTTTTTATTTTTTATTTATCTTTTTTTATTCATCACTTTTTTATTCTTTATTTATCTTCTTTTGTTCATCACTTTTTTATTGTTTATTTATCTTTTTTTATTCATCACTTGTTTATTCTTTATTTATCTTCTTTTGTTCATCACTTTTTTATTCTTTATTTATCTTTTTTTATTCATCACTTTTTTATTCTTTATTTATCTTTTTTTATTAATCACTTTTTTATTCTTTATTTATTTTCTTTTATTAATCACTTGTTTATTCTTTATTTATATTCTTTTATTTATCACTTTTTTTATTCTTTATTTATCTTTTTTATTAATCACTTTTTTATTCTTTATTTATTGTCTTTTATTAATCACTTTTTTATTCGTTATTTATCTTCTTTTATTTATCACTTTTTTATTCTGTATTTATCTTCTTTTATTTATCACTTTTTATACTTTATTTATCTTTTTTTATAAATCACTTTTTTATTCTTTATTTATTTTCTCTTATTTATCACTTTTTTATTCTTTATGTTTCTTCTTTTATTAATCACTTTTTTATTCTTTATTTATCTTTTTTTATTAATCACTTTTTTATTCTTTATTTATCTTTTTTTATTAATCACTTTTTTATTCTTTATTTATTTTCTTTTATTTATCACTTTTTTATACTTTATTTATCTTTTTTTATTAATCACTTTTTTATTCTTTATTTATTTTCTTTTATTTATCACTTTTTTATTCTGTATTTATCTTCTTTTATTTATCACTTTTTTATTCTTTATTTATCTTCTTTTATTAATCACTTTTTTATTCTTTATGTATCTTTTTTTATTAATCACTTTTTTTTTCTTTATTTATTTTCTTTTATTTATCACTTTTTTATTCGTTATTTATCTTCTTTTATTAATCACTTTTTTATTCTTTATTTATCTTTTTTTATTAATCACTTTTTTATTCTTTATTTATCTTTTTTATTAATCACTTTTTTATTCTTTATTTATCTTCTTTGATTAATCACTTTTTTGTTCTTTATTTATTTTCTTTTATTTATCACTTTTTTATTCTTTATTTATCTTTTTTTATTAATCACTTTTTTTTTCTTTATTTATCTTTTTTTGTTACTCACTTTTTTATTCTTTATTTATCTTCTTTTATTAATCACTTTTTTATTCTTTATTTTTCTTTTTTTATTAATCACTTTTTTATTCTTTATTTATTTTCTTTTATTTATCACTTTTTTGTTCTTTATTTATCTTTTTTTATTAATCACTTTTTTATTCTTTCTTTATCTTTTTTTATTAATCACTTTTTTATTCTTTGTTTATCTTTTTTATTAATCACTTTTTTATTCTTTATTTATCTTTTTTTATTAATCACTTTTTTATTCTTTATTTATCTTCTTTTATTAATCACTTTTTTATTCTTTATTTATCTTTTTTTATTAATCACTTTTTTATTCTTTATTTATCTTTTTTATTAATCACTTTTTTATCCTTTATTTATCTTTTTTTATTAATCACTTTTTTATACTTTATTTATCTTCTTTTATTAATCACTTTTTTATTCTTTATTTATCTTTTTTATTAATCACTTTTTTATTCTTTATTTTTTTTTTATTAATCACTTTTTTATTCTTTATTTATCTTTTTTATTAATCACTTTTTTATTCTTTATTTATCTTATTTATTAATCACTTTTTTATTCTTTATTTATCTGTTTTTATTAATCACTTTTTTATTCTTTATTTATCTTCTTTTATTAATCACTTGTTTATGCTTTATTTATCTTTTTCTATTAATCACTTTTTTATTCTTTATTTATGTATTTTTATTAATAATTTTTATTCTTTATTTTCTTTTATTCATCACTTTTTTATTCTTTATTTTCTTTTATTAATCACTTTTTTATGTTTGTTTAACTTCTTTTATTCATCACTTTTTTATTCTTTTTTTATCTTTTTTTATTCATCACTTTTTTATTCTTTATTTATTTTTTTTTATTCATCACTTTTTTATTCTTTATTTATTTTTTTTTAATAATCACTATTGCATGCTTTATTTTTCTTTTTTTATTAATCACTTTTTTATTCTTTATTTATCTTCTTTTATTCATCACTTTTTTATTCTTTATTTATCTTTTTTATTCATCACTTTTTTATTCTTTATTTATCTTCTTTTATTCATCACTTTTTTATTCTTTATTTATCTTTTTTATTCATCACTTTTTTATTCTTTATTTATCTTCTTTTATTCATCACTTTTTTATTCTTTTTTTATCTTTTTTTATTAATCATTTGTTTCTGCTTTATTTATCTTTTTTTATTAATCACTTTTTTATTCTTTGTTTATTTTGTGTTATTAATCACTTTTTTATTCTTTATTTATCTTTTTTATTAATCACTTTTTTATTCTTTATTTATCTTTTTTTATTAATTACTTTTTTATTCTTTATTTATCTTCTTTTATTCATCACTTTTTTATTCTTTATTTATCTTTTTTATTAATCACTTGTTTATGCTTTATTTATCTTTTTTTATAAATCACTTTTTTATGCTTTATTTATCTTTTTTTATTAATCACTTTTTTATTCTTTATTTATTTTCTTTTATTCATCACTTTTTTATTCTTTATTTATTTTTTTTATTCATCACTTTTTTATTCTTTATTTATTTTTTTTTATTCATCATTTTTTTATTCTTTATTTATTCACTTTTATTAATCACTTTTTTATTCTTTGTTTATCTTTTTTTATTAATCACTTTTTTATGCTTTATTTATCTTTTTTTATTAATCACTTTTTTATTCTTTATTTATTTTCTTTTATTTATCACTTTTTTATTCTTTTTTTTTTTTTATTCATAACTTTTTTATTCTTTATTTATTTTCTTTTATTAATCACTTTTTTATTCTTTGTTTATCTTTTTTTATTAATCACTTTTTTATGCTTTATTTATCTTTTTTTATTAATCACTTTTTTATTCTTTATTCATTTTCTTTTATTTATCACTTTTTTATTCTTTATTTATCTTTTTTTATTAATCACTGTTTTATTCTTTATTTATCTTTTTTATTAATCACTTTTTTTATTCTTTATTTATCTTCTTTTATTCATCACTTTTTTATTCTTTATTTATCTTTTTTATTAATCACTTTTTATTCTTTATTTATCTTTTTTTATTAATCATTTTTTTATTCTTTATTTATCTTTTTTATTAATCACTTTTTTATTCTGTATTTATCTTCTTTTATTCATCACTTTTTTATTCTTTATTTATCCTTTTTATTAATCACTTTTTATTCTTTATTTATCTTTTTTAATCATCATTTTTTATTCTTTATTTTCTTTTATTCATCACTTTTTTATTCTTTATTTTATTTTATTAATCACTTTTTTATGTTTATTTATCTTCTTTTATTCATCACTTTTTTATTCTTTATTTATCTTTTTTATTAATCACTTTTTTATTCTTTATTTATCTTTTTTTATTAATCATTTTTTATTCTTTATTTTCTTTTATAAATCACTTTTTTATTCTTTATTTTCTTTTATTAATCACTTTTTTATGTTTATTTATCTTCTTTTATTCATCACTTTTTTATTCTTTTTTTATCTTCTTTTATTCATCACTTTTTATTCTTTATTTATCTTTTTTTATTAATAACTTTTTTATTCTTTATTTATTTTTTTTTATTCATCACTTTTTACTCTTTATTTACCTTTTTTTATTAATCACTTTTTTAAGCTTTATTTATCTATTTTTATTCATCACTTTTTCATGCTTTATTTATCTTTTTTTATTAATCACTTTTCTATTCTTTATTTATCTTTTTTTATTCATCACTTTTTTATTCTTTATTTATCTTTTTTTATTAATCACTTTTTTATTCTTTGTGTATCTTCTTTTATTCATCACTTTTTTATTCTTTTTTTATCTTTTTCTATTAATCACTTTTTTATGCCTTATTTATCTTTTTTTATTAATCACTTTTTTATTCTTTATTTATTTTCTTTTATTAATCACTTTTTTATTCTTTGTTTATCTTTTTTTATTAATCACTTTTTTATTCTTTATTTATCTTTTTTTATTCATCACTTTTTTATTCTTTATTTATCTTTATTTATTAATCACTTTTTTATTCTTTGTTTATCTTCTTTTATTAATCACTATTTTATTCTTTATTTATTTTCTTTTATTAATCACTTTTTTATTCTTTATTTATTTTCTTTTATTCATCACTTTTTTATTCTTTATTTTTTTTTTATTAATCACTTTTTTATTCTTTATTTATCTTTTTTTATTAATCACTTTTTTATTCTTTATTTATCTTTATTTTATTAATAACTTTTTCGTTCTTTATTTATCTTTTTTTATTAATCACTTTTTTATTCTTTATTTATCTTCTTTTATTAATCACTTTTTTATTCTTTATATATTTCTTTTATTCATCACTTTTTTATTCTTTATTTATCTTCTTTTATTCATCACTTTTTTATTCTTTATTTATCTTTTTTTATTAATCACTTTTTTCTTCTTTATTTATCTTCTTTTATTCATCACTTTTTTATTCTTTATTTATCTTCTTTTATTCATCACTTTTTTATTCTTTATTTATCTTTTTTATTCATCACTTTTTTATTCTTTATTTATTTTCTTTTATTCATCACTTTTTTTATTCTTTATTTATCTTTTTTTATTAATCATTTGTTTATTCTTTATTTATCTTCTTTTATTCATCACTTTTTAGTCTTTATTTATCTTCTTTTATTCATCACTTTTTTATTCTTTATTTATCTTTTTTATTCATCACTTTTTTATTCTTTATTTATTTTCTTTTATTCATCACTTTTTTATTCTTTATTTATTTTCTTTTATTCATTACTTTTTTATTTTTTATTTATCTTTTTTATTCATCACTTTTTAATTCTTTATATATCTTCTTTTATTAATCACTTTTTTATTCTTTATTTATCTTCTTTTATTCATCACTTTTTTATTCTTTATTTATCTTTTTTTATTAATCACTTTTTTATTCTTTATTTATCTTCTTTTATTAATCACTTTTTTATTCTTTATTTATTTCTTTTATTCATCACTTTTTTATTCTTTATTTATCTTCTTTTATTCATCACTTTTTTATTCTTTATTTATCTTTTTTTATTAATCACTTTTTCTTCTTTATTTATCTTCTTTTATTCATCACTTTTTTATTCTTTATTTATCTTTTTTATTCATCACTTTTTTATTCTTTATTTATTTTTTTTATTCATCACTTTTTTATTCTTTATTTATCTTCTTTTATTCTTCACTTTTTTATTCTTTATTTATCTTTTTTATTCATCACTTTTTTATTCTTTATTTATTTTCTTTTATTCATCACTTTTTTTATCCTTTATTTATCTTTTTTATTAATCACTTTTTTATTCTTTATTTATCTTCTTTTATTCATCACTTTTTTATTCTTTATTTATCTTCTTTTATTCATCACTTTTTTATTCTTTATTTATCTTCTTTTATTCATCACTTTTTTATTCTTTATTTATCTTTTTTATTCATAACTTTTTTATTCTTTATTTATTTTCTTTTATTCATCACTTTTTTTATCCTTTATTTATCTTTTTTATTAATCACTTTTTTATTCTTTATTTATCTTCTTTTATTCATCACTTTTTTATTCTTTATTTATCTTCTTTTATTCATCACTTTTTTATTCTTTATTTATCTTCTTTTATTCATCACTTTTTTATTCTTTATTTTTCTTTTTTATTCATCACTTTTTTATTCTTTATTTATTTTCTTTTATTCATCACTTTTTTATCCTTTATTTATCTTTTTTATTAATCACTTTTTTATTCTTTATTTATCTTCTTTTATTCATCACTTTTTTATTCTTTATTTATTTTCTTTTATTCATCACTTTTTTATTGTTTATTTATCTTTTTTTATTCATCACTTTTTTATTCTTTATTTATCTTTTTTATTCATCACTTTTTTATTCTTTATTTATTTTCTTTTATTCATCACTTTTTTATTCTTTATTTATTTTCTTTTATTAATCACTTTTTTATTCTTTATTTATCTTTTTTTATTAATCACTTTTTTATTCTTTATTTATCTTTTTTATTCATCACTTTTTTATTCTTTATTTATCTTCTTTTATTCTTCACTTTTTTATTCTTTATTTATCTTCTTTTATTCATCACTTTTTTATTCATTATTTATCTTTTTTTATTCATCACTTTTTTATTCTTTATTTATCTTTGTTATTAATCACTTTTGTATGCTTTATTTATGTTCTTTTATTCATCACTTTTTTATTCTTTATTTATTTTCTTTTATTCATCACTTTTTTATTCTTTATTTATTTTCTTTTATTCATCACTTTTTTATTCTTTATTTATCTTTTTTTAATTATCACTTTTTTATTCTTTATTTATCTTTTTTATTCATCACTTTTTTATTCTTTTATTTATTTACTTTTCTTCATCACTTTTTTATTCTTTATTTATTTTCTTTTATTCATCACTTTTTTATTCTTTATTTATTTTCTTTTATTCATCACTTTTTTATTCTTTATTTATCTTCTTTTATTCATCACTTTTTTATTCTTTATTTATCTTCTTTTATTCATCACTTTTTTATTCTTTATTCATCTACTTTTATTCATCACTTTTTTATTCTTTATTTATCTTTTTTATTAAACACTTTTTTATTCTTTATTTATTTTCTTTTATTCATCACTTTTTTATTCTTTATTTATCTTTTTTTATTCATCACATTTTTATGCTTTATTTATCTTTTTTATTCAACACTTTTTTATTCTTTTATTTATTTACTTTTCTTCATCACTTTTTTATTCTTTATTTATTTTCTTTTATTCATCACTTTTTTATTCTTTATTTATTTTCTTTTATTCATCACTTTTTTATTCTTTATTTATCTTCTTTTATTCATCACTTTTTTATTCTTTATTTATCTTCTTTTATTCATCACTTTTTTATTCTTTATTCATCTACTTTTATTCATCACTTTTTTATTCTTTATTTATTTTTTTTATTCATCACTTTTTTATTCTTTATTTATCTTTTTTATTAATCACTTTTTTATTCTTTATTTATCTTGTTTTATTAATCACTTTTTTATTCTTTATTTATTTTCTTTTATTTATAACTTTTTTATTCTTTTTTTTTTTATTCATAACTTTTTTATTCTTTATTTATTTTCTTTTATTAATCACTTTTTTATTCTTTGTTTATCTTTTTTTATTAATCACTTTTTTATGCTTTATTTATCTTTTTTTATTAATGACTTTTTTATTCTTTATTCATTTTCTTTTATTTATCACTGTTTTATTCTTTATTTATCGTTTTTTATTAATCACTTTTTTATTATTTATTTATCTTTTTTTATTAATCACTTTTTTTTTCTTTATTTATCTTTTTTATTATCACTTTTTTATTCTTTATTTATCTTGTTTTATTAATAACTTTTTTATTCTTTATTTATTTTCTTTTATTTATCACTTTTTTATTCTTTATTTATCTCTTTTTATTAATCACTTTTTTTATTCTTTATTTATCTTTTTTTATTAATCACTTTTTGATTCTTTATTTATCTATTTTATTAATCACTTTTTTATTCTTTATTTATCTTCTTTTATTAATCATTTTTTTATTCTTTATTTATCTTTTTTATAAATCACTGTTTTATTCTTTATTTATCTTTTTTATTAATAACTTTTTTTATTCTTTATTTATCTTCTTTTATTCATCACTTTTTTATTCTTTATTTATCTTTTTTATTAATCACTTTTTTATTCTTTATTTATCTTTTTTTATTAATCCTTTTTTTATTCTTTATTTATCTTTTTTATTAATCACTTGTTTATTCTGTATTTATCTTCTTTTATTCATCACTTTTTTATTCTTTATTTATCTTTTTTATTAATCACTTTTTTATTCTTTATTTATCTTTTTTTAATCATCATTTTTTATTCTTTATTTTCTTTTATTCATCACTTTTTTATTCTTTATTTTCTTTTATTAATCACTTTTGTATGTTTATTTATCTTCTTTTATTCATCACTTTTTTATTCTTTATTTATCTTTTTTATTAATCACTTTTTTATTCTTTATTTATCTTTTTTTATTAATCACTTTTTTATGCTTTATTTTCTTTTATTCATCACTTTTTTATTCTTTATTTTCTTTTATTAATAACTTTTTTATGTTTATTTATCTTCTTTTATTCATCACTTTTTTATTCTTTTTTTATCTTCTTTTATTCATCACTTTTTATTCTTTATTTATCTTTTTTTATTAATCACTTTTTTATTCTTTATTTATTTTCTTTTATTCATCACTTTTTTATTCTTTATTTATCTTCTTTTATTCATCACTTTTTACTCTTTATTTATCTTTTTTTATTAATCACTTTTTTAAGCTTTATTTATCTATTTTTATTCATCACTTTTTCATGCTTTATTTATCTTTTTTTATTAATCACTTTTCTATTCTTTATTTATCTTTTTTTATTCATCACTTTTTTATTCTTTATTTATCTGTTTTTATTAATCACTTTTTTATTCTTTGTGTATCTTCTTTTATTCATCACTTTTTTATTCTTTTTTTATCTTTTTCTATTAATCACTTTTTTATGCTTTATTTATCTTTTTTTATTAATCACTTTTTTATTCTTTGTTTATTTTTTTTTAATAATACCTTTTTTATTCTTTATTTATCTTTTTTATTAATCACTTTTTTATTCTGTATTTATCTTTTTCAATTAATGACTTTTTTATTCTTTGTTTATCTTCTTTTATTCATCACTTTTTTATTCTTTATTTATCTTTTTTATTAATCACTTTTTTATTCTTTATTTATTTTCTTTTATTAATCACTTTTTTATTCTTTATTTATTTACTTTTATTCATCACTTTTTTATTCTTTATTTATCTTCTTTTAGTAATCACTTTTTTATTATTTATTTATTTTTTTTTATTAATCACTTTTTTATTGTTTATTTATTTACTTTTATTCATCACTTTTTTATTCTTTATTTATTTTCTTTTATTAATCACTTTTTTATTCTTTATTTCTTTACTTTTATTCATCACTTTTTTATTCTTTCTTTATTTTTTTTATTCATCACTTTTTTATTCTTTATTTTTTTTTATTAATGACTTTTTTATTCTTTATTTATCTTTTTTATTCATCACTTTTTTATTCTTTGTTTATCTTCTTTTGTTCATCACTTTTTTATTCTTTATTTATCTACTTTTGTTCATCACTTTTTTATTCTTTATTTATCTTTTTTATTCATCACTTTTTTATTCTTTATTTATCTTCTTTTATTCATCACTTTTTTATTCTTTATTTATCTTCTTTTATTCATCACTTTTATATTCTTTATTTATCTTTTTTTATTCATCACTTTTTTATTCTTTATTGTTTTTTTTTATTCATCACTTTTTAATTCTTTATTTATCTTTTTTATTCATCACTTTTTTATTCTTTATTTATCTTCTTTTATTCATGACTTTTTTATTCTTTATTTATCTTTTTTATTAATCACTTTTTTATTCTTTATTTATCTTTCTTATTCATCACTTTTTTATTCTTTATTTATCTTTTTTATTCATCACTTTTTTATTCTTTATTTATCTTTTTTATTCATCACTTTTTTATTCTTTATGTATCTTTTTATTCATCAATTTTTTATTCTTTGTTTATTTTTTTTATTCATCACTTTTTTATTCTTTATTTATCTTTTTTATTAATCACTTTTTTATTCTTTATTTATCTTTTTTATTCATCACTTTTTTATTCTTTATTTATCTTCTTTTGTTCATCACGTTTTTATTCTTTATTTATCTTCTTTTGTTCATCACTTTTTTATTCTTTATGTATCTTTTTTATTAATCACTTTTTTATTCTTTATTTATCTTTTTTATTCATCACTTTTTTATTCTTTATTTATCTGTTTTTATTAATAACTTTTTGATTCTTTATTTATTATTTTTATTCATCACTTTTTTATTCTTTAGTTATCTTATTTATTCATCACTGTTTTATTCTTTCTTTATCTTTTTTTATTCATAACTTTTTTATTCTTTATTTATCTTCTTTTGTTCATCACTTTTTTATTCTTTATTTATCTTTTTTATTCATCACTTTTTTATTCTTTATTTATCTTTTTTTATTCATCATTTTTTTATTCTTTATTTATCTTTTTTTATTCATCATTTTTTTATTCTTTATTTATCTTCTTTTGTTCATCACTTTTTTATTTTTTATTTATCTTTTTTTATTCATCACTTTTTAATTCTTTATTTATATTTTTTTATTCATAACTTTTTTATTCTTTATTTATCTTCTTTTATTCATCACTTTTTTATTCTTTATGTATCTTTTTTATTAATCACTTTTTTATTCTTTATTTATCTTTTTTATTCATCACTTTTTTATTCTTTATTTATCTTTTTTTATTCATAACCTTTTTATTCTTTATTTATCTTTTTTTATTCATAACTTTTTTATTCTTTATTTATCTTCTTTTATTCATCACTTTTTTATTCTTTATTTATCTTTTTTTATTCATAACTTTTTTATTCTTTATTTATCTTTTTTTATTCATCACTTTTTTATTCTTTATTTATCTTCTTTTATGCATCACTTTTTATGCTTTATTTATCTTTTTTTATTCATCACTTTTTTATTCTTTATTTATCTTCTTTTATGCATCACTTTTTTATTCTTTATTTATCTTCTTTTATTAATCACTTTTTTATTCTTTATTTATCTTCTTTTATTCATCACTTTGTTATTCTTTATTTATCTTTTTTTATTCATCACTTTTTTATTCTTTATTTATCTTTTCTTATTCATCACTTTTTCATTCTTTATTTATCTTTTTTTTTCATAATTTTTTTATTCTTTCTTTATCTTCTTTTATTCATCATTTTTTTATTCTTTATTTATCTTCTTTTATTAATCACTTTTTATTCTTTATTTATCTTTTTTTATTCATCACTGTTTTGTTCTTTATTGATCTTTTTTTATTCATCACTTTTTTATTCTTTATTTATCTTTTTTTATTCATCACTTTTTTATTCTTTATTTATCTTCTTTTATTCATCACTTTTTTATTCTTTATTTCTCTTTTTTTATTCATCACTTTTTTATTCTTTATTTTTCTTTTTTTATTCATCACGTTTTTATTCTTTATTTATCTTCTTTTATTAATCACTTTTTTATTGTTTATTTATCTTTTTTTATTCATCACTTTTTTATTCTTTATTCATAATTTTTTATTCATCACTTTTTTATTCTTTATTTATTTTCTTTGGTTCATCACTTTTTATTGTTTATTTATCTTTTTTTATTCATCATTTTTTTATTCTTTATTTATCTTTTTTTATTCATCATTTTTTTATTCTTTATTTATCTTCTTTTGTTCATCACTTTTTTATTTTTTATTTATCTTTTTTTATTAATCACTTTTTTATTCTTTATTTATCTTCTTTTGTTCATAACTTTTTTATTCTTTATTTATCTTTTTTTATTCATCACTTTTGTTTTCTTTATTTATCTTCTTTTGTTCATCACTTTTTTATTTTTTATTTATCTTTTTTTATTCATCACTTTTTTATTCTTTATTTATCTTCTTTTGTTCATCACTTTTTTATTGTTTATTTATCTTTTTTTATTCATCACTTGTTTATTCTTTATTTATCTTCTTTTGTTCATCACTTTTTTATTCTTTATTTATCTTTTTTTATTCATCACTTTTTTATTCTTTATTTATCTTTTTTTATTAATCACTTTTTTATTATTTATTTATTTTCTTTTATTAATCACTTGTTTATTCTTTATTTATATTCTTTTATTTATCACTTTTTTTATTCTTTATTTATCTTTTTTATTAATCACTTTTTTATTCTTTATTTATTGTCTTTTATTAATCACTTTTTTATTCGTTATTCATCTTCTTTTATTTATCACTTGTTTATTCTGTATTTATCTTCTTTTATTTATCACTTTTTATACTTTATTTATCTTTTTTTATAAATCACTTTTTATTCTTTATTTATTTTCTTTTATTTATCACTTTTTGATTCTTTATGTTTCTTGTTTTATTAATCACTTTTTTATTCTTTATTTATCTATTTTTATTAATCACTTTTTTTATTCTTTATTTATCTTTTTTATTAATCACTTTTTTATTCTTTATTTATTTTCTTTTATTTATCACTTTTTTATACTTTATTTATCTTTTTTTATTAATCACTTTTTTATTCTTTATTTATTTTCTTTTATTAATCACTTTTTTATTCTTTATTTATCTTTTTTTTTTCATCACTTTTTTATTCTTTATTTAGCTTTTTTTATACATCACTTTTTTATTCTTTATTTATCTTTTTTGATTCATCACTTTTTTATTCTTTATTTATCTTTTTTTATTCATCACTTTTTTATTCTTTATTTATCTTCTTTTTTTAATCACTTTTTATTGTTTATTTATCTTTTTTTATTCATCATTTTTTTATTCTTTATTTATCTTCTTTTATTCATCATTTTTTTATTCTTTATTTATCTTCTTTTGTTCATCACTTTTTTATTCTTTATTTATCTTTTTTTGTTCATCACTTTTTTATTTTTTATTTATCTTTTTTTATTCATCACTTTTTTATTCTTTATTTATCTTTTTTTATTCATCATTTTTTTATTCTTTATTTATCATCTTTTATTCATCATTTTTTTATTCTTTATTTATCTTCTTTTGTTCATCACTTTTTTATTTTTTATTTATCTTTTTTTATTCATCACTTTTTTATTCTTTATTTATATTTTTTTATTCAACACTTTTTTATTCTTTATTTATCTTATTTTATTCATCACTTTTTTATACTTTATTTATCTTTTTTTATTAATCACTTTTTTATTCTTTATTTATCTTCTTTTGTTCATCACTTTTTTATTCTTTATTTATCTTTTTTTATTAATCACTTTTTTTATTCTTTATTTATCTTCTTTTTTTCATCACTTTTTTATTCTTTTTTTATCTTTTTTTATTCATCACTTTTTTATTCTTTATTTATCTTCTTTTGTTCATAACTTTTTTATTGTTTATTTATCTTTTTTTATGCATCATTTTTTTAATCTTTATTTATCTTCTTTTGTTCATCACTTTTTTATTGTTTATTTATCTTTTTTTATTCATCACTTTTTTATTCTTTATTTATCTTTTTTTATTCATCATTTTTTTATTCTTTATTTATCTTTTTTGATTCATCACTTTTTTATTTTTTATTTATCTTTTTTTATGCATCACTTTTTTATTCTTTATTTATATTTTTTTATTCATCACTTTTTTATTCTTTATTTATCTTCTTTTGTTCATCACTTTTTTATTGTTTATTTATCTTTTTTTATGCATCATTTTTTTAATCTTTATTTATCTTCTTTTGTTCATCACTTTTTTATTGTTTATTTATCTTTTTTTATTCATCACTTTTTAATTCTTTATTTATCTTTTTTTATTCATCATTTTTTTATTCTTTATTTATCTTTTTTTATTCATCATTTTTTTATTCTTTATTTATCTTTTTTATTAATCACTTTTTTATTCTTTATTTATCTTTTTTATTAATCACTTTTTTATTCTTAATTTATCTTCTTTTGTTCATCACTTTTTTATTCTTTATTTATCTTTTTTATTCATCACTTTTTTATTCTTTGTTTATCTTCTTTTGTTCATCAATTTTTTATTGTTTATTTATCTTTTTTTATGCATCATTTTTTTAATCTTAATTTATCTTCTTTTGTTCATCACTTTTTATTGTTTATTTAGCTTTTTTTATTCATCATTTTTTTATTCTTTATTTATCTTTTTTTATTCATCATTTTTTTATTCTTTATTTATCTTTTTTATTAATCACTTTTTTATTCTTTATTTATCTTTTTTATTAATCACTTTTTTATTCTTAATTTATCTTCTTTTGTTCATCACTTTTTTATTTTTTATTTATCTTTTTTTATTCATCACTTTTTTATTCTTTATTTATATTTTTTTATTCATTACTTTTTTTATTCTTTATTTATCTTTTTTTATTCATCACTGTTTTATTCTTTATTTATCTTTTTTTATTAATCACTTTTTTATTCTTTATTTATCTTCTTTTATTCATCACTTTTTATTCTTTATTTATCTTCTTTTGTTCATCACTTTTTTATTTTTGATTTATCTGTTTTTATTCATCACTTTTTTATTCTTTTTTTATATTTTTTTATTCATCACTTTTTTTATTCTTTATTTTTTTTTTTTTATTCATCACTTTTTTATTCTTTATTTATCTTTTTTTATTAATCACTTTTTTATTCTTTATTTATCTTTTTTTATTAATCACTTTTTTATTCTTTATTTATCTTCTTTTGTTCATCACTTTTTTATTTTTTATTTATCTTTTTTTATTCATCACTTGTTTATTCTTTATTTATCTTCTTTTGTTCATCACTTTTTTATTCTTTATTTATCTTTTTTTATTCATCACTTTTTTATTCTTTATTTATCTTTTTTTATTAATCACTTTTTTATTCTTTATTTATATTTTTTTATTCATCACTTTTTTATTCTTTATTTATCTTTTTTTATTCATCACTTTTTTTATTCTTTATTTATCTTCTTTTGTTCATCACTTTTTTATTGTTTATTTATCTTTTTTTATGCATCATTTTTTTATTCTTTATTTATCTTTTTTATTCATCATTTTTTATTCTTTCTAGATTAATTTTTCATTATATATTGATCTTCTTTTGCTTGATTTCTTTTTCATTTTATATTGCTCTTGTTTTTCTTTATTACTTTTTCATTGTATATTGATCTTCTTTTTCTTTATTACTTTTTCATATTATATTGATTTTTTTTCTTTATTACTTTTTCATTGTATATTGATCTTCTTTTTCTTTATTACTTTTTCATTGTATATTGATCTTCTTTTTCGTTATTACTTTTTCATTTTATATTGATCTTCTTTTTCTTTATTACTATTTCATTTTATATTGATTTTTTTTCTGTATTACTCTTTCATTGTATATTGATCTTCTTTTTCTTTATTACTTTTTCATTGTATAATGATCTTCTTTTTCTTTATTACTTTTTCATTTTATATTCATCGGTTTTTTCTTTATTTATTTCTCATTTTATATTGATCTTCTTTTTCTTTATGACTTTTTAATTTCATATTGATCTTTTTTTTCTTTATTGCTTTTTCATCGTATATTGATCTTTTTTTCTTTATTACTTTTTCATTATATAGAGCTTTTTTTTCTTCATTACTTTTTCATTGTATATTGATCTTCTTTTTCTTTATTGCTTTTTCATTGTATATTGATCTTCTTTTTCTTTATTACTTTTTCATTGTATATTGATCTTCTTTTTCTTTATAACTTTTTCATTGTATATTGATCTTCTTTTTCGTTATTACTTTTTCATTGTATATTGATCTTCTTTTTCTTTATTACTTTTTCATTGTATATTGATCTTTTTTTTCTTTATTACTTTTTCATTGTATATTGATCTTTTTTTTCTTTATTACTTTTTCATTGTATATTGATCTTTTTTTTCTTTATTACTTTTTCATTGTATATTGATCTTCTTTTTCTTTATAACTTTTTCATTGTATATTGATCTTTTTTTTCTCTATTACTTTTTCATTGTATATTGATTTTCGTTTTCTTTATAACTTTTTCATTGTATATTGATCTTTTTTTTCTTTATTACTTTTTCATTGTATATTGATCTTCTTTTTCTTTATAACTTTTTCATTGTATATTGATCTTTTTTTTCTTTATTACTTTTTATTGTATATTGATCTTCTTTTTCTTTATAACTTTTTCATTGTATATTGATCTTTTTTTTCTTTATTACTTTTTCATTGTATATTGATCTTCTTTTTCTTTATAACTTTTTCATTTTATATGGATCTTCTTTTTCTTTATTACTTTTTCATTGTATATTGATCTTTTTTTCTTTATTACTATTTCATTGTATATTGATCTTCTTTTTCTTTATAACTTTTTCATTTTATATTGATCATCTTTTTCTTTATTACTATTTCATTGTACATTGATCTTTTTTTCTTTATTACTATTTCATTGTATATTGATCTTCTTTTTCTTTATAACTTTTTCATTGTATATTGATCTTTTTTTTCTTCATTACTTTTGTATTGTATATTGATCTTCTTTTTCTTTATTACTTTTTCATTGTATATTGATCTTTTTTTTCTTTATTACTTTTTCATTGTATATTGATCTTTTTTTCTTTATTACTTTTTCATTGTATATTGATCTTCTTTTTCTTTATTACATTTTCATTGTATATTGATCTTCTTTTTCTTTATTACTTTTTCATTTTATATTGATCTTCTTTTTCTTTATTACTTTTTCATTGTATATTGATCTTCTTTTTCTTTATTACTTTTTCATTGTATATTGATCTTTTTTTTCTTTATTACTTTTTCATTGTATAATGATCTTTTTTTCTTTATTACTTTGTCATTGTATATTGATCTTTTTTTCTTTATTACTTTTTCATTGTATATTGATCTTTTTTCTTTATTACTTTTTCATTGTATATTGATCTTTTTTTCTTTATTACTTTGTCATTGTATATTGATCTTTTTTTCTTTATTACTTTTTCATTGTATATTGATCTTTTTTTTTCTTTATTACTTTTTCATTGTATATTGATCTTCTTTTTCTTTATTACTTTTTCATTGTATATTGATCTTCTTTTTCTTTATTACTTTTTCATTTTATATTGATCTTCTTTTTCTTTATTACTTTTTCATTGTATATTGATCTTCTTTTTCTTTATTACTTTTTCATTGTATATTGATCTTTTTTTCTTTATTACTTTTTCATTGTATATTGATTTACTTTTTCTTTATTACTTTTTCATTGTATATTGATCTTCTTTTTCTTTATTACTTTTTCATTGTATATTGATCTTTTTTTCTTTATTACTTTTTCATTGTATATTGATTTACTTTTTCTTTATTACTTTTTCATTGTATATTGATCTTCTTTTTCTTTATTACTTTTTCATTGTATATTGATCTTCTTTTTCTTTATTACTTTTTCATTGTATATTGATCTTTTTTTCTTCATTACTTTTTCATTGTATATTGATCTTTTTTTTCTTTATTACTTTTTCATTGTATATTGATCTTTTTTTTTATTACTTTTTCATTGTATATTGATCTGCTTTTTCTTTATTACTTTTTCATTGTATATTGATCTTTTTCCTTTATTACTTTTTCATTGTATATTGATCTTTTTTTCTTTATTAATTTTTCATTGTATATTGATCTTTTTTTCTTTATTACTTTTTCATTTTATATTGATCTTTTTTTCTTTATTACTTTTTCATTGTATATTGATCTTTTTTTCTTTATTACTTTTTCATTGTATATTGATCTTTTTTCTTTATTACTTTTTCATTGTATATTGATCTTCTTTTTCTTCATTACTTTTTCATTGTATATTGATCTTTTTTCTTTATTACTTTTTCATTGTATATGGATCTTCTTTTTCTTTATTACTTTTTCATTGTATATTGATCTTTTTTCTTTATTACTTTTTCATTGTATATTGATCTTCTTTTTCTTTATTGCTTTTGCATTGTATATTGATCTTTTTTTCTTCATTACTTTTTCATTGTATATTGATCTTTTTTTTCTTCATTACTTTTTCATTGTATATTGATCTTTTGTTTCTTTATTACTTTTTCATTTTATATTGATCTTCTTTTTCTTTATTACTTTTTCATTGTATATTGATCTTTTTTTTCTTTATTACTTTTTCATTGTATATTGATCTTTTTTTTCTTTATTACTTTTTCATTGTATATTGATCTTCTTTTTCTTCATTACTTTTTCATTGTATATTGATCTTTTTTTCTTTATAACTTTTTCATTGTATATTGATCTTTTTTTCTTTATTACTTTTTTATTGTATATTGATCTTTTTTTCTTTATTACTTTTTCATTGTATATTGATCTTCTTTTTCTGTATTACTTTTTCATTGTATATTGATCTTTTTTTCTTTATTACTTTTTCATTGTATATTGATCTTCTTTTTCTTTATTATTTTTTCATTGTATATTGATCTTTTTTTCTTTATTACTTTTTCATTGTATATTGATCTTTTTTTCTTTATTACTTTTTCATTTTATATTGATCTTCTTTTTCTTTATTACTTTTTCATTGTATATTGATCTTTTTTTCTTTATTACATTTTCATTTTATATTGATCTTCTTTTTCTTTATTACTTTTTCATTGTATATTGATCTTTTTTTCTTTATTACTTTTTCATTGTATATTGATCTTTTGTTCTTTATTACTTTTTCATTGTATATTGATCTTCTTTTTCTTTATTACTTTTTCATTGTATATTGATCTTTTGTTCTTTATAACTTTTTCATTTTATATTGATCTTCTTTTTCTTTATTACTTTTTCATTTTATATTGATCTTTTTTTTCTTTATTACTTTTTCATTGTATATTGATCTTTTTTTCTTTATTACTTTTTCATTTTATATTGATCTTCTTTTTCTTTATTACTTTTTCATTTTATATTGATCTTTTTTCTCTTTATTACTTTTTCATTGTATATTGATCTTTTTTTCTTTATTACTTTTTCATTTTATATTGATCTTTTTTTCTTTATTACTTTTTCATTTTATATTGATCTTCTTTTTCTTTATTACTTTTTCATTTTATATTGATCTTTTTTCTCTTTATTACTTTTTCATTGTATATTGATCTTTTTTTCTTTATTACTTTTTCATTTTATATTGATCTTTTTTTCTTTATTACTTTTTCATTTTATATTGATCTTTTTTTTCTTTATTACTTTTTCATTGTATATTGGTCTTTTTTTCTTTATTACTTTTTCATTTTATATTGATCTTCTTTTTCTTTATTACTTTTTCATTTTATATTGATCTTTTTTCTCTTTATTACTTTTTCATTGTATATTGATCTTTTTTTCTTTATTACTTTTTCATTTTATATTGATCTTTTTTTCTTTATTACTTTTTCATTGTATATTGATCTTTTTTTCTTTATTACTTTTTCATTGTATATTGATCTTTTTTTCTTTATTACTTTTTCATTGTATATAGATCTTTTGTTCTTTATTACTTTTTCATTTTATATTGATCTTCTTTTTCTTTATTACTTTTTCATTGTATATTGATCTTTTTTTCTTTATTACTTTTTCATTGTATATTGATCTTTTTTCTTTATTACTTTTTCATTGTATATTGATCTTCTTTTTCTTCATTACTTTTTCATTGTATATTGATCTTTTTTTCTTTATTACTTTTTCATTGTATATTGATCTTCTTTTTCTTTATTACTTTTTCATTGTATATTGATCTTTTTTCTTTATTACTTTTTCATTGTATATTGATCTTCTTTTTCTTTATTGCTTTTTCATTGTATATTGATCTTTTTTTCTTCATTACTTTTTCATTGTATATTGATCTTTTTTTTCTTCATTACTTTTGTATTGTATATTGATCTTCTTTTTCTTTATTACTTTTTCATTGTATATTGATCTTTTTTTCTTTATTACTTTTTCATTGTATATTGATCTTTTTTTCTTTATTACTTTTTCATTGTATATTGATCTTCTTTTTCTTTATTACATTTTCATTGTATATTGATCTTCTTTTTCTTTATTACTTTTTCATTTTATATTGATCTTCTATTTCTTTATTACTTTTTCATTGTATATTGATCTTCTTTTTCTTTATTACTTTTTCATTGTATATTGATCTTTTTTTTCTTTATTACTTTTTCATTGTATAATGATCTTTTTTTCTTTATTACTTTGTCATTGTATATTGATCTTTTTTTTCTTTATTACTTTTTCATTGTATATTGATCTTTTTTCTTTATTACTTTTTCATTGTATATTGATCTTTTTTTCTTTATTACTTTGTCATTGTATATTGATCTTTTTTTCTTTATTACTTTTTCATTGTATATTGATCTTTTTTTTCTTTATTACTTTTTCATTGTATATTGATCTTCTTTTTCTTTATTACTTTTTCATTGTATATTGATCTTCTTTTTCTTTATTACTTTTTTATTTTATATTGATCTTCTTTTTCTTTATTACTTTTTCATTGTATATTGATCTTCTTTTTCTTTATTACTTTTTCATTGTATATTGATCTTTTTTTCTTTATTACTTTTTCATTGTATATTGATTTACTTTTTCTTTATTACTTTTTCATTGTATATTGATCTTCTTTTTCTTTATTACTTTTTCATTGTATATTGATCTTCTTTTTCTTTATTACTTTTTCATTGTATATTGATCTTTTTTTCTTCATTACTTTTTCATTGTATATTGATCTTTTTTTTCTTTATTACTTTTTCATTGTATATTGATCTTTTTTCTTTATTACTTTTTCATTGTATATTGATCTGCTTTTTCTTTATTACTTTTTCATTGTATATTGATCTTTTTTTCTTTATTACTTTTTCATTGTATATTGATCTTTTTTTCTTTATTAATTTTTCATTGTATATTGATCTTTTTTTCTTTATTACTTTTTCATTTTATATTGATCTTTTTTTCTTTATTACTTTTTCATTGTATATTGATCTTTTTTTCTTTATTACTTTTTCATTGTATATTGATCTTTTTTCTTTATTACTTTTTCATTGTATATTGATCTTCTTTTTCTTCATTACTTTTTCATTGTATATTGATCTTTTTTCTTTATTACTTTTTCATTGTATATTGATCTTCTTTTTCTTTATTACTTTTTCATTGTATATTGATCTTTTTTCTTTATTACTTTTTCATTTATATTGATCTTCTTTTTCTTTATTGCTTTTGCATTGTATATTGATCTTTTTTTCTTCATTACTTTTTCATTGTATATTGATCTTGTTTTTCTTCATTACTTTTTCATTGTATATTGATCTTTTGTTTCTTTATTACTTTTTCATTTTATATTGATCTTCTTTTTCTTTATTACTTTTTCATTGTATATTGATCTTTTTTTTCTTTATTACTTTTTCATTGTATATTGATCTTTTTTTTCTTTATTACTTTTTCATTGTATATTGATCTTCTTTTTCTTTATTACTTTTTCATTGTATATTGATCTTTTTTTCTTTATAACTTTTTCATTGTATATTGATCTTTTTTTCTTTATTACATTTTTATTGTATATTGATCTTTTTTTCTTTATTACTTTTTCATTGTATATTGATCTTCTTTTTCTGTATTACTTTTTCATTGTATATTGATCTTTTTTTCTTTATTACTTTTTCATTGTATATTGATCTTCTTTTTCTTTATTATTTTTTCATTGTATATTGATCTTTTTTTCTTTATTACTTTTTCATTGTATATTGATCTTTTTTTCTTTATTACTTTTTCATTTTATATTGATCTTCTTTTTCTTTATTACTTATTCAGTGTATATTGATCTTTTTTTCTTTATTACTTTTTCATTTTATATTGATCTTCTTTTTCTTTATTACTTTTTCATTGTATATTGATCTTTTTTTCTTTATTACTTTTTCATTGTATATTGATCTTTTGTTCTTTATTACTTTTTCATTGTATATTGATCTTCTTTTTCTTTATTACTTTTTCATTGTATATTGATCTTTTGTTCTTTATAACTTTTTCATTTTATATTGATCTTCTTTTTCTTTATTACTTTTTCATTGTATATTGATCTTTTTTTCTTTATTACTTTTTCATTGTATATTGATCTTTTTTTCTTTATTACTTTTTCATTTTATATTGATCTTCTTTTTTTTATTACTTTTTCATTGTATATTGATCTTTTTTTCTTTATTACTTTTTCATTTTATATTGATCTTCTTTTTCTTTATTACTTTTTCATTGTATATTGATCTTTTTTTCTTTATTACTTTTTCATTGTATATTGATCTTTTGTTCTTTATTACTTTTTCATTGTATATTGATCTTCTTTTTCTTTATTACTTTTTCATTGTATATTGATCTTTTGTTCTTTATAACTTTTTCATTTTATATTGATCTTCTTTTTCTTTATTACTTTTTCATTTTATATTGATCTTTTTTTTCTTTATTACTTTTTCATTGTATATTGATCTTTTTTTCTTTATTACTTTTTCATTTTATATTGATCTTCTTTTTCTTTATTACTTTTTCATTTTATATTGATCTTTTTTCTCTTTATTACTTTTTCATTGTATATTGATCTTTTTTTCTTTATTACTTTTTCATTTTATATTGATCTTTTTTTCTTTATTACTTTTTCATTTTATATTGATCTTTTTTTTCTTTATTACTTTTTCATTGTATATTGATCTTTTTTTCTTTATTACTTTTTCATTTTATATTGATCTTCTTTTTCTTTATTACTTTTTCATTTTATATTGATCTTTTTTCTCTTTATTACTTTTTCATTGTATATTGATCTTTTTTTCTTTATTACTTTTTCATTTTATATTGATCTTTTTTTCTTTATTACTTTTTCATTGTATATTGATCTTTTTTTCTTTATTACTTTTTCATTGTATATTGATCTTTTTTTCTTTATTACTTTTTCATTGTATATAGATCTTTTGTTCTTTATTACTTTTTCATTTTATATTGATCTTCTTTTTCTTTATTACTTTTTCATTGTATATTGATCTTTTTTTCTTTATTACTTTTTCATTGTATATTGATCTTTTTTCTTTATTACTTTTTCATTGTATATTGATCTTCTTTTTCTTCATTACTTTTTCATTGTATATTGATCTTTTTTTCTTTATTACTTTTTCATTGTATATTGATCTTCTTTTTCTTTATTACTTTTTCATTGTATATTGATCTTTTTTCTTTATTACTTTTTCATTGTATATTGATCTTCTTTTTCTTTATTGCTTTTTCATTGTATATTGATCTTTTTTCTTCATTACTTTTTCATTGTATATTGATCTTTTTTTTCTTCATTACTTTTGTATTGTATATTGATCTTTTTTTTCTTTATTACTTTTTCATTGTATATTGATCTTTTTTTTCTTTATTACTTTTTCATTGTATATTGATCTTTTTTTCTTTATTACTTTTTCATTGTATATTGATCTTCTTTTTCTTTATTACATTTTCATTGTATATTGATCTTCTTTTTCTTTATTACTTTTTCATTTTATATTGATCTTCTATTTCTTTATTACTTTTTCATTGTATATTGATCTTCTTTTTCTTTATTACTTTTTCATTGTATATTGATCTTTTTTTTCTTTATTACTTTTTCATTGTATAATGATCTTTTTTTCTTTATTACTTTGTCATTGTATATTGATCTTCTTTTTCTTTATTACTTTTTCATTGTATATTGATCTTTTTTCTTTATTACTTTTTCATTGTATATTGATCTTTTTTTCTTTATTACTTTGTCATTGTATATTGATCTTTTTTTCTTTATTACTTTTTCATTGTATATTGATCTTTTTTTTCTTTATTACTTTTTCATTGTATATTGATCTTCTTTTTCTTTATTACTTTTTCATTGTATATTGATCTTCTTTTTCTTTATTACTTTTTCATTTTATATTGATCTTCTTTTTCTTTATTACTTTTTCATTGTATATTGATCTTCTTTTTCTTTATTACTTTTTCATTGTATATTGATCTTTTTTTCTTTATTACTTTTTCATTGTATATTGATTTACTTTTTCTTTATTACTTTTTCATTGTATATTGATCTTCTTTTCTTTATTACTTTTTCATTGTATATTGATCTTCTTTTTCTTTATTACTTTTTCATTGTATATTGATCTTTTTTTCTTCATTACTTTTTCATTGTATATTGATCTTTTTTTTCTTTATTACTTTTTCATTGTATATTGATCTTTTTTCTTTATTACTTTTTCATTGTATATTGATCTGCTTTTTCTTTATTACTTTTTCATTGTATATTGATCTTTTTTCTTTATTACTTTTTCATTGTATATTGATCTTTTTTTCTTTATTAATTTTTCATTGTATATTGATCTTTTTTTCTTTATTACTTTTTCATTGTATATTGATCTTTTTTTCTTTATTACTTTTTCATTGTATATTGATCTTTTTTTCTTTATTACTTTTTCATTGTATATTGATCTTTTTTCTTTATTACTTTTTCATTGTATATTGATCTTCTTTTTCTTCATTACTTTTTCATTGTATATTGATCTTTTTTCTTTATTACTTTTTCATTGTATATTGATCTTCTTTTTCTTTATTACTTTTTCATTGTATAATGATCTTTTTTCTTTATTACTTTTTCATTGTATATTGATCTTCTTTTTCTTTATTGCTTTTGCATTGTATATTGATCTTTTTTTCTTCATTACTTTTTCATTGTATATTGATCTTTTTTTTCTTCATTACTTTTTCATTGTATATTGATCTTTTGTTTCTTTATTACTTTTTCATTTTATATTGATCTTCTTTTTCTTTATTACTTTTTCATTGTATATTGATCTTTTTTTTCTTTATTACTTTTTCATTGTATATTGATCTTTTTTTTCTTTATTACTTTTTCATTGTATATCGATCTTCTTTTTCTTTATTACTTTTTCATTGTATATTGATCTTTTTTTCTTTATAACTTTTTCATTGTATATTGATCTTTTTTTCTTTATTACTTTTTTATTGTATATTGATCTTTTTTTCTTTATTACTTTTTCATTGTATATTGATCTTCTTTTTCTGTATTACTTTTTCATTGTATATTGATCTTTTTTTCTTTATTACTTTTTCATTGTATATTGATCTTCTTTTTCTTTATTATTTTTTCATTGTATATTGATCTTTTTTTCTTTATTACTTTTTCATTGTATATTGATCTTTTTTTCTTTATTACTTTTTCATTTTATATTGATCTTCTTTTTCTTTATTACTTTTTCATTGTATATTGATCTTTTTTTCTTTATTACTTTTTCATTTTATATTGATCTTCTTTTTCTTTATTACTTTTTCATTGTATATTGATCTTTTTTTCTTTATTACTTTTTCATTGTATATTGATCTTTTGTTCTTTATTACTTTTTCATTGTATATTGATCTTCTTTTTCTTTATTACTTTTTCATTGTATATTGATCTTTTGTTCTTTATAACTTTTTCATTTTATATTGATCTTCTTTTTCTTTATTACTTTTTCATTTTATATTGATCTTTTTTTTCTTTATTACTTTTTCATTGTATATTGATCTTTTTTTCTTTATTACTTTTTCATTTTATATTGATCTTCTTTTTCTTTATTACTTTTTCATTTTATATTGATCTTTTTTCTCTTTATTACTTTTTCATTGTATATTGATCTTTTTTTCTTTATTACTTTTTCATTTTATATTGATCTTTTTTTCTTTATTACTTTTTCATTGTATATTGATCTTTTTTTCTTTATTACTTTTTCATTGTATATTGATCTTTTTTTCTTTATTACTTTTTCATTGTATATAGATCTTTTGTTCTTTATTACTTTTTCATTTTATATTGATCTTCTTTTTCTTTATTACTTTTTCATTGTATATTGATCTTTTTTTCTTTATTACTTTTTCATTGTATATTGATCTTTTTTCTTTATTACTTTTTCATTGTATATTGATCTTCTTTTTCTTCATTACTTTTTCATTGTATATTGATCTTTTTTTCTTTATTACTTTTTCATTGTATATTGATCTTCTTTTTCTTTATTACTTTTTCATTGTATATTGATCTTTTTTCTTTATTACTTTTTCATTGTATATTGATCTTCTTTTTCTTTATTGCTTTTTCATTGTATATTGATCTTTTTTTCTTCATTACTTTTTCATTGTATATTGATCTTTTTTTTCTTCATTACTTTTTCATTGTATATTGATCTTTTGTTTCTTTATTACTTTTTCATTTTATATTGATCTTCTTTTTCTTTATTACTTTTTCATTGTATATTGATCTTTTTTTTCTTTATTACTTTTTCATTGTATATTGATCTTTTTTTTTCTTTATTACTTTTTCATTGTATATTGATCTTCTTTTTCTTTATTACTTTTTCATTGTATATTTATCTTTTTTTCTTTATAACTTTTTCATTGTATATTGATCTTTTTTTCTTTATTACTTTTTTATTGTATATTGATCTTTTTTTCTTTATTACTTTTTCATTATATATTGATCTTCTTTTTCTTTATTACTTTTTCATTGTATATTGATCTTTTTTTCTTTATTACTTTTTCATTGTATATTGATCTTCTTTTTCTTTATTGCTTTTTCATTGTATATTGATCTTTTTTTTCTTTATTACTTTTTCATTGTATATTGATCTTTTTTTCTTTATTACTTTTTCATTTTGTATTGATCTTCTTTTTCTTTATTACTTTTTCATTGTATATTGATCTTTTTTTCTTTATTACTTTTTCATTTTATATTGATCTTCTTTTTCTTTATTACTTTTTCATTGTATATTGATCTTTTTTTCTTTGTTACTTTTTCATTGTATATTGATCTTTTTTTATTTATTACTTTTTCATTTTATATTGATCTTTTTTTCTTTATTACTTTTTCATTTTATATTGATCTTCTTTTTCTTTATTACTTTTTCATTTTATATTGATCTTTTTTTTCTTTATTACTTTTTCATTGTATATTGATCTTTTTTTCTTTATTACTTTTTCATTTTATATTGATCTTTTTTTCTTTATTACTTTTTCATTGTATATTGATCTTTTTTTCTTTATTACTTTTTCATTGTATATTGATCTTCTTTTTCTTTATTACTTTTTCATTGTATATTGATCTTTTGTTCTTTATTACTTTTTCATTGTATATTGATCTTTTGTTCTTTATTACTTTTTCATTGTATATTGATCTTTTGTTCTTTATTACTTTTTCATTGTATAATGATCTTTTTTTCTTTATTACTTTTTCATTGTATATTGATCTTTGTTTCTTTATTACTTTTTCATTGTATATTGATCTTTTGTTCTTTATTACTTTTTCATTTTATATTGATCTTTTTTTCTTTATTACTTTTTCATTTTATATTGATCTTCTTTTTCTTTATTACTTTTTCATTGTATATTGATCTTTTGTTCTTTATTACTTTTTCATTGTATATTGATCTTTTGTTCTTTATTACTTTTTCATTGTATATTGATCTTTTTTTCTTTATTACTTTTTCATTGTATATTGATCTTTTTTTCTTTATTACTTTTTCATTGTATATTGATCTTTTGTTCTTTATTACTTTTTCATTGTATATTGATCTTTTGTTCTTTATTACTTTGTCATTGTATATTGATCTTTTGTTCTTTATTACTTTTTCATTGTATAATGATCTTTTGTCTTTATTGCTTTTTCATTGTATATTCATCTTTTTTTCTTTATAACTTTTTCATTTTATATTGATCTTTTTTTCTTTGTTACTTTTTCATTGTATATTGATCTTCTTTTTCTTTATTACTTTTTCATTGTATATTGATCTTCTTTTTCTGTATTACTTTTTCATTGTATATTGATCTTCTTTTTCTTTATTACTTTTTCATTGTATATTGATCTTTTGTTCTTTATTACTTTTTCATTGTATATTGATCTTTTTTTCTTTATTACTTTTTCATTTTATATTGATCTTTTGTTCTTTATTACTTTTTCATTTTATATTGATCTTCTTTTTCTTTATAACTTTTTCATTGTATATTGATCTTTTTTTCTTTATTACTTTTTCATTTTATATTGATCTTTTGTTCTTTATTACTTTTTCATTGTATATTGATCTTCTTTTTCTTTATTACTTTTTCATTGTATATTGATCTTTTGTCTTTATTACTTTTTCATTTTATATTGATCTTTTTTTCTTTATTACTATTTCATTGTATATTGATCTTTTTTTCTTTATTACTTTTTCATTTTATATTGATCTTCTTTTTCTTTATTACTTTTTCATTGTATATTGATCTTCTTTTTCTTTATAACTTTTTCATTGTATATTGATCTTTTTTCTTTATTACTTTTTCATTGTATATTGATCTTTTGTTCTTTATTACTTTTTCATTGTATATTGATCTTTTTTTCTTTATTACTTTTTCATTGTATATTGATCTTTTGTCTTTATTACTTTTTCATTGTATATTGATCTTTTTTTCTTTATTACTTTTTCATTGTATATTGATCTTCTTTTTCTTTATTACTTTTTCATTGTATAATGATCTTTTGTCTTTATTGCTTTTTCATTGTATATTGATCCTCTTTTTCTTTATTACTTTTTCATTGTATATTGATCTTTTTTTCTTTATTACTTTTTCATTTTATATTGATCTTTTGTTCTTTATTACTTTTTCATTTTATATTGATCTTTTTTTGCTTTATTGCTTTTTCATTGTGTATTGATCTTTTTTTTTCTTTATAACTTTTTCATTGTATATTGTTTTTTTTTCTTTATTTCTTTTTCATTTTATATTGTTTTTTTTCTTTATTACTTTTTCATTTTATATTTATCGTCTTTTCTTTATTACTTTTTAATTTTGTATTGATTTTATTGTTCTTTATTACTTTTTCATTGTATATTGATCTTCTTTTTCTTTATTACTTTTTCATTGTATATTGATCTTTTTTTTCTTTATTACTTTTTCATTGTATATTGATCTTATTTTTCTTCATTACTTTTTCATTGTATATTGATCTTTTTTCTTTATTACTTTTTCATTGTATATTGATCTTTTTTCTTTATTATTTTTCATTGTATATTGATCTTCTTTTTCTTTATTGCTTTTTCATTGTATATTGATCTTTTTTTCCTTTATTACTTTTTCATTGTATAATGATCTTCTTTTTCGTTATTACTTTTTCATTGTATATTGATCTTTTTTTCTTTATTACTTTTTCATTGTATATTGATCTTCTTTTTCTTTATTACTTTTTCATTGTATATGGATCTTTTTTTCTTTATTACTTTTTCATTGTATATTGATCTTCTTTTTCTTTATTACTTTTTCATTGTATATTGATCCTTTTTTCTTTATTACTTTTTCATTTTATATTGATCTTCTTTTTCTTTATTACTTTTTCATTCTATATTGATCTTCTTTTTCTTTATTACTTTTTCATTGTATAATGATCTTTTTTTTCTTTATTACTTTTTCATTGTATAATGATCTTTTTCTTTATTACTTTTTCATTGTATATTGATCTTTTTTTCTTTATTACTTTTTCATTTTATAATGATCTTTTTTTGCTTTATTGCTTTTTCATTGTGTATTGATCTTTTTTTTTCTTCATAACTTTTTCATTGTATATTGTTTTTTTTTCTTTATTTCTTTTTCATTTTATATTGTTTTTTTTCTTTATTACTTTTTTTATTTTATATTCATCGTCTTTTCTTTATTACTTTTTAATTTTGTATTGATTTTATTGTTCTTTATTACTTTTTCATTGTATATTGATCTTCTTTTTCTTTATTACTTTTTCATTGTATATTGATCTTTTTTTTCTTTATTACTTTTTCATTGTATATTGATCTTTTTTTTCTTCATTACTTTTTCATTGTATATTGATCTTTTTTCTTTATTACTTTTTCATTGTATATTGATCTTTTTTCTTTATTACTGTTTCATTGTATATTGATCTTTTTTCTTTATTACTTTTTCATTGTATATTGATCTTCTTTTTCTTTATTACTTTTTCATTGTATATTGATCTTTTTCTTTATTGCTTTTTCATTGTATATTGATCTTTTTTTCCTTTATTACTTTTTCATTGTATAATGATCTTCTTTTTCGTTATTACTTTTTCATTGTATATTGATCTTTTTTCTTTATTACTTTTTCATTGTATATTGATCTTTTTTTCTTTATTACTTTTTCATTGTATATTGATCTTCTTTTTCTTTATTACTTTTTAATTGTATATTGATCTTTTTTTCTTCATTACTTTTTCATTGTATATTGATCTTCTTTTTCTTTATTACTTTTTCATTGTATATTGATCTTTTTTTCTTTATTATTTTTTCATTTTATATTTATCTTCTTTTTCTTTATTACTTTGTCATTCTATATTGATCTTCTTTTTCTTTATTACTGTTTCATTGTATAATGATCGTTTGTCTTTATGACTTTTTCATTGTATAATGATCTTTTTCTTTATTACTTTTTCATTGTATATTGATCTTTTTTCTTTATTACTTTTTCATTGTATATTGATCTTTTTTTCTTTATTACTTTTTCATTGTATATGGATCTTCTTTTTCTTTATTACTTTTTCATTGTATATTGATCTTTTTTCTTTATTACTTTTTCATTGTATATTGATCTTTTTTTCTTTATTACTTTTTCATTGTATATTGATCTTTTTTTCTTTATTACTTTTTCATTTTATATTGATCTTTTTTTGCTTTATTGCTTTTTCATTGTGTATTGATCTTTTTTTTTTCTTTATAACTTTTTCATTGTATATTGTTTTTTTTTCTTTATTTCTTTTTCATTTTATATTGTTTTTTTTCTTTATTACTTTTTTATTTTATATTTATCGTCTTTACTTTATTACTTTTTAATTTTGTATTGATTTTATTGTCCTTTATTACTTTTTCATTGTATATTGATCTTCTTTTTCTTTATTTCTTTTTCATTGTATATTGATCTTTTTTTTCTTTATTACTTTTTCATTGTATATTGATCTTTTTTTTCTTCATTACTTTTTCATTGTATATTGATCTTTTTTCTTTATTACTTTTTCATTGTATATTGATCTTTTTTCTTTATTACTTTTTCATTGTATATTGATCTTTTTTCTTTATTACTTTTTCATTGTATATTGATCTTCTTTTTCTTTATTACTTTTTCATTTTATATTGATCTTTTTTTTCTTTATTACTTTTTCATTGTATATTGATCTTTTTTCTTTATTACTTTTTCATTGTATATTGATCTTTTTTCTTTATTACTTTTTCATTTTATATTGATCTTTTTTTTCTTCATTACTTTTTCATTGTATATTGATCTTTTTTCTTTATTACTTTTTCATTGTATATTGATCTTTTTTCTTTATTACTTTTTCATTGTATATTGATCTTCTTTTTCTTTATTACTTTTTCATTGTATATTGATCTTTTTTTCCTTTATTACTTTTTCATTGTATATTGATCTTCTTTTTCTTTATTACTTTTTCATTTTATATTGATCTTTTTTTTCTTTATTACTTTTTCATTGTATATTGATCTTTTTTCTTTATTACTTTTTCATTGTATATTGATCTTTTTTCTTTATTACTTTTTCATTTTATATTGATCTTTTTTTTCTTCATTACTTTTTCATTGTATATTGATCTTTTTTCTTTATTACTTTTTCATTGTATATTGATCTTTTTTCTTTATTACTTTTTCATTGTATATTGATCTTCTTTTTCTTTATTGCTTTTTCATTGTATATTGATCTTTTTTTCCTTTATTACTTTTTCATTGTATAATGATCTTCTTTTTCGTTATTACTTTTTCATTGTATATTGATTTGTTTTCTTTATTACTTTTTCATTGTATATTGATCTTTTTTTCTTTATTACTTTTTCATTGTATATTGATCTTCTTTTTCCTTATTACTTTTTCATTGTATATTGATCTTTTTTTCTTCATTACTTTTACATTGTATATTGATCTTCTTTTTCTTTATTACTTTTTCATTGTATATTGACCTTTTTTCTTCATTACTTTTTCATTTTATATTGATCTTCTTTTTCTTTATTACTTTTTCATTGTATATTGATCTTTTTTCTTTATTACTTTTTCATTGTATATTGATCTTTTTTTCTTTATTACTTTTTCATTTTATATTGATCTTCTTTTTCTTTATTACTTTTTCATTCTATATTGATCTTCTTTTTCTTTATTACTTTTTCATTGTATAATGATCGTTTTTCTTTATTACTTTTTCATTGTATAATGATCTTTTTCTTTATTACTTTTTCATTGTATATTGATCTTTTTTTCTTTATTACTTTTTCATTGTATATTGATCTTTTTTCTTTATTACTTTTTCATTGTATAGGGATCTTTTTTTTCTTTATTACTTTTTCATTGTATATTGATCTTTTTTCTTTATTACTTTTTCATTGTATATTGATCTTCTTTTTCTTTATTACTTTTTCATTTTATATTGATCTTTTTTTTCTTCATTACTTTTTCATTGTATATTGATCTTTTTTCTTTATTACTTTTTCATTGTATATTGATCTTTTTTCTTTATTACTTTTTCATTGTATATTGATCTTCTTTTTCTTTATTGCTTTTTCATTGTATATTGATCTTTTTTTCCTTTATTACTTTTTCATTGTATAATGATCTTCTTTTTCGTTATTACTTTTTCATTGTATATTGATTTGTTTTCTTTATTACTTTTTCATTGTATATTGATCTTTTTTTCTTTATTACTTTTTCATTGTATATTGATCTTTTTTTTCTTTATTACTTTTTCATTGTATATTGATCTTTTTTTCTTCATTACTTTTTCATTGTATATTGATCTTCTTTTTCTTTATTACTTTTTCATTGTATATTGACCTTTTTTCTTTATTACTTTTTCATTTTATATTGATCTTCTTTTTCTTTATTACTTTTTCATTGTATATTGATCTTTTTTCTTTATTACTTTTTCATTGTATATTGATCTTTTTTTCTTTATTACTTTTTCATTTTATATTGATCTTCTTTTTCTTTATTACTTTTTCATTCTATATTGATCTTCTTTTTCTTTATTACTTTTTCATTGTATAATGATCGTTTGTCTTTATTACTTTTTCATTGTATAATGATCTTTTTCTTTATTACTTTTTCATTGTATATTGATCTTTTTTTCTTTATTACTTTTTCATTGTATATTGATCTTTTTTTCTTTATTACTTTTTCATTGTATATTGATCTTCTTTTTCTTTATTACTTTTTCATTGTATATTGATCTTTTTTCTTTATTACTTTTTCATTGTATATTGATCTTCTTTTTCTTTATTACTTTTTCATTGTATATTGATCTTCTTTTTCTTTATTACTTTTTCGCTTTATATGGATCTTCTTTTTCTTTATTACTTTTTCATTGTATATTGATCTTCTTTTTCTTTATTACTTTTGAATTGTATATTGATCTTCTTTTTCTTTATTACTTTTTCATTTTATATGGATCTTCTTTTTCTTTATTACTTTTTCATTGTATATTGATCTTCTTTTTCTTTATTACTTTTTCATTTTATATGGATCTTCTTTTTCTTTATTACTTTTTCATTTTATATTGATTTTCTTTTTCTTTATTACTTTTTCATTGTATATTGATATTTTTTCTTTATTACTTTTTCATTTTATATTGATCTTCTTTTTCTTTATTACTTTTTTTATTGTATAGTGATCTATTTTCTTTATTACTTTTTCATTGTATATTGATCTTCTTTTTCTTCATTACTGTTGTATTCTAATAGATCTTAATTTTCTTTTTCACTTTTCTTCTATATTCACCTACTTTTTCTTCATCTTTTTTTCACTCCATTTTGATCTTCTTTTTCTTCATCTCTTTTTTTATTCTATATTGATCTTCTTTTTCTTGGTCACATTTTTATCATATATTGATTTTTTTTTCATTATATATTTATCTTCTGGTTCTTCATCTCTTTTTCATTCTATGTCAATCTTCGTTTTGTTCATAACTTTTCATCTATATTGATCTTTTTCTTCATCATTTTTCATTCTATATTTATTTTCTGTTCTTTTTTGACTTTTTCATTCTGTATTGATCTTCTCTTTCTGCAGGACTTTTTTAATCTTTACTGATCTTATTTTTCTTTATACCTTTTTATTCTATACTGATCTTCTTTTTCTTCAACTCTTTTTCAACTCTAAATTGATCTGCTGTTTCTTCTTCACTTGTTTATACTATATTTACCTTTTTTTTCTTCATCTCTTTTAATTCTATATTGATCTTTTTTTCTTCATCTATTTTTTATTCTTGATTGATACTTTCTGTCTCCATATCTTTATTATTCTATAATCGTCTTCTTTGTCTTCATCACATTTTCATTCTATATTGATCTTCTTGTTCTTCATCACTTTTTCATTCTATATTGATCTGTTTTTTATCTCTTTTTCATTCTATATGGCTCTTCTTTTTTTCATCTCTTTTTCATTCTATAATGATCTTTTTTCTTCATTTCGTTTTCCTTCTATATTGATCTTTTTTGTCTTTATCTCGTATTCAAACAATAATCGAGCAAAAGCAATGAAAAATGGCGTGAACTCCTTTTATTGTTTTAACATTTCAATTTTCTAATTACTATTAACGCATCAAAAGGGAGAGGAGAATTAAGGTGAAAAATAAATGATATAATTACTATATATTTTTTTCTTGTGTTTTTTTTCTAATGTTTCTTTATGTCATTTCGATCAGTCTAATTGCCGTCCGTGAATGCGTATCGGCAATCTATTGATTCTCTCACAATAATGTCACACTCTGATAGTATTTATGTTTATCTTTCAAGCCTTAATGGTGCACTCTCTACGTGTCCCGGGTCAATTTCTATTTAAACATCACGGAAGTATTGTCTTTCTGTGTGCTTTTCCCTTACTTCTCTCACAATATTTATCTGTGTGTGTTTTCATACCTGACTGTAAGTAACACCTTTGCATAGATTTATGCCTCGACAGAGCTTCTCTAAGTCTGGCACAAGATCAGGTAAATTACCAACTGTATTCTCTTTCATCTCTTCTTCTAGTTTGCTAGATGGGAAGAAATGATTAGACGATCCGAAGTGATGAAGACGTGAAGACCTTTTCTGGTCGGTCATTGATTCTTCTCACCTGAGCGAGACATATTCGGTGGCAGTTCTTCGTGTGGCTGTGTGTCACCAAATGATTATCATATTGTATTTCATGTATGTACTCACAATATATAGATATTTATTATAAGTTAAGCAAAAGTTAAAGTAGAAGGGGAAATGCAGATATATCAGTTCATTTTCCAATCAATTTTATCTGGTTCCCATTGTGCAAACTGTTCAAGTGATCCTTTGTTACTGTTTCTTCCGTAAACATGTTATAAAAGTAGAGACTAATGGACAAACGAGAAAATCACTATGTATCTACGAACAATAAATTTCTGGTCGTAAAATCGTTTTATAGTTACGTTTTTGGTAGTGTTAGTGAAATACTGAAACAGACTTGCACATGAACCGTTTGTATATATGTAACTGAAACAAGAGAATATTCTTTTTTTCTTTTTTAGACTGTGTAGCGCATACAGAACTAGTAAATGTAATGGATTAGTGAAATTAACGAATTTATTCTAAAATAAATGACGGTGATTAAATCAGTCGCAGAAAGAAAATAATTTTTAATATCACACATCATTTTCGACTACGGTTTTCTTATAGTCTTAGTTTAGTTTAAGATTAAGGTGTTTGGGAATTAATTTGGATTATATATACTTACAAAACATTCTTACCTTCAAATGAAAGAAAAAAATATTTTCCTTTATATATTTTAATTTATTTTTACGACAAAAATAGACAAAACTTTGAAAGCAAAAATACCCACCGAATATTTTCTACATTATTTTTATTGTACGGTGAAATTCTTTTCGCGTTTTATTTTAATTTACTCCTCCCAACTATGATGCGTTGAAAGTAAAGAAAAATGGCTTAGGTACCAAATAAATGTGTTCCGAAACCGATATGACATGCTGGACTTATAAGAGGAAACATCAATTTAGTATGAAATATATGTCATAAGGAATATTTTTGTAATAATTAATCTACTAGTGTTATAGATTTATTTTCAAAAATATAACGATATTTTCCTAGTGTTATAGATTTATTTTCAAAAATATAACGATATTTTTCATTAGATCAAGTCGAATGAAAATAAGTGATTTTTTAGTTATTTATTGATATTATTTAATATAAATTATTTTTATATAAATAACTAACACAATATTGGTTCTAAAACAGAATTATGTGTTCGCAAATTTCGAACGTCCCTATGCTCTATACTAAAATATATTTTTCATTGAAAACTAATGAAAGTGAAACCGTCGTGTCAAAACTGTACAATTTCAACGTTATACAGCGTTCATTGTTTGTTTTATCGTGCGCCAATCCACGCGATTCTCTTTAGCGAATGTCAAAAAACGTTGCCAGTTTTAAATAAGCGTATACTCGTTCACCCCAATCGTAAATTACTGTAAACAGCAAAATATTCATTTAACGAACGATGTTTCATTCAAAATCAAGCATCCCAATTAGTTATATGTTATTTGTGGTTCTAAATACCGGCATATTGATGACAGTTCAGTAGGTCGTTTAGTACATGGGAAGATCATATGAAAAACGTTTTAGGGGATATTTGAACTATGGAGTATACCATCTATATATTATCGATATATATATATATATATATATATATATATCGATTATATTATATATATATATCGATTATATTATCGATATATATATATCGATTATATTATCGATATATATATATATATATATATATATTATCTGCGTGTACAATGCGTGCACAATGCGTGCACGAGCGCTTGATCTATTGGTAATCCTATATGCTCAATTAGTGTTAAGGTCCACGTTTCTATGCTGAGGGCAATGAAACTATCATGTAAATGCAGAATGAAAACCACTGGAAAACGTACTGCGGGAAGAAAAACTGACTCGAAATTAGATATACAGGGTACTGAAATTTGGGAAAATCTTTGTAATCGGTTTTCGGACAGAAATTCAGCTGTTAAGGAGTCAAGGTTAAAACATTTGACCTTTGAGAATTCTACCAAACTCTTCCGACAATTTTGCGTCTAAACGCTTGAAATTTTAGATATAGGTTCCTTGGACATGGATTTAACTTAATAAATTGATTTGAGCCCAAAACAATAAATGTTAAGGGGTCAAAGTTTAAACAAATTGACCTCTGCGGTCTCTACCAAACTACTCAGACAATTTCTGGTCTAAACATTTTAAATTTGACATAAAGAGTATTGAGAGATAGGGCAAGCTTTTTAATCGGTTTGGGTCGAAAATTTTTAGTTACCAATATATAAATGTATATATGTATGTATGTATGTACGTACGTATTCAGGTTTGCTTAAACTTTCGACAGAGGCGACGGGTTTTTACAAGATCAGTATCATTTTGAAGTTCGACCTTTCAGACAACAAATATCGAAAAAATATCTAAAATCATTAATATCTTCACCTTCAACTGGGCACTTTTCTAATGGCTGGCTCGCTTTTTTCGCCGATATTTTTGAAAGTCATCCTCTCCTTTCGATTTTCTAGTCTTAATTTAAACATAATTCACTTCCGGTTTGGCGGTGGTCGTAACAGCAAAGACGTCAGGTTTTTCTCGTTCTTTTCCTACTTCGCGATACGGGTCGAGCCTGCCTTACTACTACCACTTTTTTCTCAACAGACACATCCAAACACCCGGGCAACGCCGGGCTGAAATGCTAGCAGATATTATATGATTCCTTTTATTAAGTGCATATCAACCTTATCAGGACAATGCAGTATGTTCTAGTTATGTTGTATATAAGTAAATCAATTTTGGTCGTTTATTGTATATTAATTACCTTTTCTACAACTGAGCTGTGTTGTGTATTACGGATAGATACAAGTTTTTCAAAGGGGAATGCGTTAAAAATGTGGAGAATTCCGTTATTTGTGTGACATGACTTAAGATAGTAAATAGATAACAGAAGAATTTTTTATAAAAAGAATATTTCTTCAAGAACAAACTGAAATTTTGGGCAATAAATTAGGAACATTCTACTAGGATTGCATAATTTGATTATTTCTACGAAATTTCCATAATCTATTTTAATTCCGTAGTGAATTTTTAAAATGATTTTTATGTCTAAGTGAAAATGTAATTTTACAATGAAAACAAGGAATTAATATAAACAATTGTACGCATTTCATGTGAATTGGAGCTTTTGATGATGGTTCGAATAGAATTTTTAGCTTAATGTCTTCTAGTCAAGCCATATTAAGAATGTATCTATAGAAGTAACATTACGACTTTCCTCCCAATCATTTGTGCGGCAAATTTGTCACACGCAACTGAAAGCAATTAGTCAAGTGCTGTATGTGTTAAATTGGGCAGGACCCAATTTTCACACCAGTGCGTTTTGTCGGCGCTGAAGAATTACGGAGGGCAAATGGTGCTTACGAAAGCGTAATCTTATCAGGCGTTTTTCTGACGCCATTTCTCTGGCAAGAAAAGCCGATAGATCAAAGTTATAGCCTCAATCAAGAATTCGTCTGTGACGGGCCAGAGGTCTTGTTTTATGGATGTGAAAAATATAGCAAATAACACTATCCACCACACTATTTTTAAAAATATAGTAAATGACACCATCCATCTTACTATTATTAAAAATACAATAAATGACACCATCCACCTCACTATTTTTAAAAATATAGTAAATGACACCATCCACCTCAATATTTTTAAAAATATAATAAATGACACCATCCACCTCAATATTTTTAAAAATATAGTAAATGACACCATCCATCTTACTATTATTAAAAATACAATAAATGACACCATCCACCTCAATATTTTTAAAAATATAATAAATGACACCATCCACCTCACTATTTTTAAAAATATAATAAATGACACCATCCACCTCAATATTTTTAAAAATATAGTAAATGACACCATCCATCTTACTATTATTAAAAATACAATAAATGACACCATCCACCTCAATATTTTTTAAAAATATAGTAAATGACACCATCCACCTCAATATTTTTAAAAATATATTAAATGACACCATCCACCTCAATATTTTTAAAAATATAGTAAATGACACCATCCATCTTACTATTATTAAAAATACAATAAATGACACCATCCACCTCACTATTTTTAAAAATATAATAAATGACACCATCCACCTCAATATTTTTAAAAATATAATAAATGACACCATCCACCTCAATATTTTTAAAAATATAGTAAATGACACCATCCATCTTACTATTATTAAAAATACAATAAATGACACCATCCACCTCACTATTTTGAAAAATATAATAAATGACACCATCCACCTCACTATTTTTAAAAATATAATAAATGACACCATCCACCTCAATATTTTTAAAAATATATTAAATGACACCATCCACCTCAATATTTTTAAAAATATAGTAAATGACACCATCCATCTTACTATTATTAAAAATACAATAAATGACACCATCCACCTCACTATTTTTAAAAATATAATAAATGACACCATCCACCTCAATATTTTTAAAAATATAATAAATGACACCATCCACCTCAATATTTTTAAAAATATAGTAAATGACACCATCCATCTTACTATTATTAAAAATACAATAAATGACACCATCCACCTCACTATTTTTAAAAATATAATAAATGACACCATCCACCTCAATATTTTTAAAAATATAATAAATGACACCATCCACCTCAATATTTTTAAAAATATAGTAAATGACACCATCCATCTTACTATTATTAAAAATACAATAAATGACACCATCCACCTCACTATTTTTAAAAATATAATAAATGACACCATCCACCTCACTATTTTTAAAAATATAATAAATGACACCATCCACCTCAATATTTTTAAAAATATATTAAATGACACCATCCACCTCAATATTTTTAAAAATATAGTAAATGACACCATCCATCTTACTATTATTAAAAATACAATAAATGACACCATCCACCTCACTATTTTGAAAAATATAATAAATGACACCATCCACCTCACTATTTTTAAAAATATAATAAATGACACCATCCACCTCAATATTTTTAAAAATATATTAAATGACACCATCCACCTCAATATTTTTAAAAATATAATAAATGACACCATCCACCTCACTATTTTGAAAAATATAATAAATGACACCATCCACCTCACTATTTTTAAAAATATAATAAATGACACCATCCACCTCAATATTTTTAAAAATATAATAAATGACACCATCCACCTCAATATTTTTAAAAATATAGTAAATGACACCATCCATCTTACTATTATCAAAAATACAATAAATGACACCATCCACCTCACTATTTTTAAAAATATAATAAATGACACCATCCACCTCACTATTTTTAAAAATATAATAAATGACACCATCCACCTCAATATTTTTAAAAATATATTAAATGACACCATCCACCTCAATATTTTTAAAAATATAATAAATGACACCATCCACCTCACTATTTTGAAAAATATAATAAATGACACCATCCACCTCACTATTTTTTAAAATATAATAAATGACACCATCCACCTCAATATTTTTAAAAATATAATAAATGACACCATCCACCTCAATATTTTTAAAAATATATTAAATGACACCATCCACCTCAATATTTTTAAAAATATAGTAAATGACACCATCCATCTTACTATTATTAAAAATACAATAAATGACACCATCCACCTCACTATTTTTAAAAATATAATAAATGACACCATCCACCTCACTATTTTTAAAAATATAATAAATGACACCATCCACCTCAATATTTTTAAAAATATATTAAATGACACCATCTACCTCAATATTTTTAAAAATATAGTAAATGACACCATCCATCTTACTATTATTAAAAATACAATAAATGACACCATCCACCTCACTATTTTTAAAAATATAATAAATGACACCATCCACCTCAATATTTTTAAAAATATAATAAATGACACCATCCACCTCAATATTTTTAAAAATATATTAAATGACACCATCCACCTCAATATTTTTAAAAATATAGTAAATGACACCATCCATCTTACTATTATTAAAAATACAATAAATGACACCATCCACCTCACTATTTTTAAAAATATAATAAATGACACCATCCACCTCAATATTTTTAAAAATATAGTAAATGACACCATCCACCTCAATATTTTTAAAAATATAGTAAATGACACCATCCATCTTACTATTATTAAAAATACAATAAATGACACCATCCACCTCACTATTTTTAAAAATATAATAAATGACACCATCCACCTCAATATTTTTAAAAATATAATAAATGACACCATCCACCTCAATATTTTTAAAAATATAGTAAATGACACCATCCATCTTACTATTATTAAAAATACAATAAATGACACCATCCACCTCACTATTTGTAAAAATATAATAAATGACACCATCCACCTCACTATTTTTAAAAATATAATAAATGACACCATCCACCTCAATATTTTTAAAAATATATTAAATGACACCATCCACCTCAATATTTTTAAAAATATAGTAAATGACACCATCCATCTTACTATTATTAAAAATACAATAAATGACACCATCCACCTCACTATTTTTAAAAATATAATAAATGACACCATCCACCTCAATATTTTTAAAAATATAATAAATGACACCATCCACCTCAATATTTTTAAAAATATATTAAATGACACCATCCACCTCAATATTTTTAAAAATATAGTAAATGACACCATCCATCTTACTATTATTAAAAATACAATAAATGACACCATCCACCTCACTATTTTTAAAAATATAATAAATGACACCATCCACCTCAATATTTTTAAAAATATAATAAATGACACCATCCACCTCAATATTTTTAAAAATATATTAAATGACACCATCCACCTCAATATTTTTAAAAATATAGTAAATGACACCATCCATCTTACTATTATTAAAAATACAATAAATGACACCATCCACCTCACTATTTTTAAAAATATAATAAATGACACCATCCACCTCACTATTTTTAAAAATATAATAAATGACACCATCCACCTCAATATTTTTAAAAATATATTAAATGACACCATCCACCTCAATATTTTTAAAAATATAGTAAATGACACCATCCATCTTACTATTATTAAAAATACAATAAATGACACCATCCACCTCACTATTTTTAAAAATATAATAAATGACACCATCCACCTCAATATTTTTAAAAATATAATAAATGACACCATCCACCTCAATATTTTTAAAAATATATTAAATGACACCATCCATCTTACTATTATTAAAAATACAATAAATGACACCATCCACCTCACTATTTTTAAAAATATAATAAATGACACCATCCACCTCAATATTTTTAAAAATATAGTAAATGACACCATCCATCTTACTATTATTAAAAATACAATAAATGACACCATCCACCTCACTGTTTTTAAAAATATAATAAATGACACCATCCACCTCAATATTTTTAAAAATATAATAAATGACACCATCCACCTCAATATTTTTAAAAATATATTAAATGACACCATCCACCTCAATATTTTTAAAAATATAGTAAATGACACCATCCATCTTACTATTATTAAAAATACAATAAATGACACCATCCACCTCACTATTTTTAAAAATATAATAAATGACACCATCCACCTCACTATTTTTAAAAATACAATAAATGACACCATCCACCTCAATATTTTAAAAAATATATTAAATGACACCATCCACCTCAATATTTTTAAAAATATAGTAAATGACACCATCCATCTTACTATTATTAAAAATACAATAAATGACACCATCCACCTCACTATTTTTAAAAATATAATAAATGACACCATCCACCTCAATATTTTTAAAAATATAATAAATGACACCATCCACCTCAATATTTTTAAAAATATAGTAAATGACACCATCCATCTTACTATTATTAAAAATACAATAAATGACACCATCCACCTCACTATTTTTAAAAATATAATAAATGACACCATCCACCTCAATATTTTTAAAAATATAATAAATGACACCATCCACCTCAATATTTTTAAAAATATAGTAAATGACACCATCCATCTTACTATTATTAAAAATACAATAAATGACACCATCCACCTCACTATTTTTAAAAATTTAATAAATGACACCATCCACCTCACTATTTTTAAAAATATAATAAATGACACCATCCACCTCAATATTTTTAAAAATATATTAAATGACACCATCCACCTCAATATTTTTAAAAATATAGTAAATGACACCATCCATCTTACTATTATTAAAAATACAATAAATGACACCATCCACCTCACTATTTTGAAAAATATAATAAATGACACCATCCACCTCACTATTTTTAAAAATATAATAAATGACACCATCCACCTCAATATTTTTAAAAATATATTAAATGACACCATCCACCTCAATATTTTTAAAAATATAATAAATGACACCATCCACCTCACTATTTTGAAAAATATAATAAATGACACCATCCACCTCACTATTTTTAAAAATATAATAAATGACACCATCCACCTCAATATTTTTAAAAATATAATAAATGACACCATCCACCTCAATATTTTTAAAAATATAGTAAATGACACCATCCATCTTACTATTATCAAAAATACAATAAATGACACCATCCACCTCACTATTTTTAAAAATATAATAAATGACACCATCCACCTCACTATTTTTAAAAATATAATAAATGACACCATCCACCTCAATATTTTTAAAAATATATTAAATGACACCATCCACCTCAATATTTTTAAAAATATAATAAATGACACCATCCACCTCACTATTTTTAAAAATATAATAAATGACACCATCCACCTCACTATTTTTAAAAATATAATAAATGACACCATCCACCTCAATATTTTTAAAAATATAATAAATGACACCATCCACCTCAATATTTTTAAAAATATATTAAATGACACCATCCACCTCAATATTTTTAAAAATATAGTAAATGACACCATCCATCTTACTATTATTAAAAATACAATAAATGACACCATCCACCTCACTATTTTTAAAAATATAATAAATGACACCATCCACCTCACTATTTTTAAAAATATAATAAATTACACCATCCACCTCAATATTTTTAAAAATATATTAAATGACACCATCCACCTCAATATTTTTAAAAATATAGTAAATGACACCATCCATCTTACTATTATTAAAAATACAATAAATGACACCATCCACCTCACTATTTTTAAAAATATAATAAATGACACCATCCACCTCAATATTTTTAAAAATATAATAAATGACACCATCCACCTCAATATTTTTAAAAATATATTAAATGACACCATCCACCTCAATATTTTTAAAAATATAGTAAATGACACCATCCATCTTACTATTATTAAAAATACAATAAATGACACCATCCACCTCACTATTTTTAAAAATATAATAAATGACACCATCCACCTCAATATTTTTAAAAATATAGTAAATGACACCATCCACCTCAATATTTTTAAAAATATAGTAAATGACACCATCCATCTTACTATTATTAAAAATACAATAAATGACACCATCCACCTCACTATTTTTAAAAATATAATAAATGACACCATCCACCTCAATATTTTTAAAAATATAATAAATGACACCATCCACCTCAATATTTTTTAAAAATATAGTAAATGACACCATCCATCTTACTATTATTAAAAATACAATAAATGACACCATCCACCTCACTATTTTGAAAAATATAATAAATGACACCATCCACCTCACTATTTTTAAAAATATAATAAATGACACCATCCACCTCAATATTTTTAAAAATATATTAAATGACACCATCCACCTCAATATTTTTTAAAATATAGTAAATGACACCATCCATCTTACTATTATTAAAAATACAATAAATGACACCATCCACCTCACTATTTTTAAAAATATAATAAATGACACCATCCACCTCAATATTTTTAAAAATATAATAAATGACACCATCCACCTCAATATTTTTAAAAATATATTAAATGACACCATCCACCTCAATATTTTTAAAAATATAGTAAATGACACCATCCATCTTACTATTATTAAAAATACAATAAATGACACCATCCACCTCACTATTTTTAAAAATATAATAAATGACACCATCCACCTCAATATTTTTAAAAATATAATAAATGACACCATCCACCTCAATATTTTTAAAAATATATTAAATGACACCATCCACCTCAATATTTTTAAAAATATAGTAAATGACACCATCCATCTTACTATTATTAAAAATACAATAAATGACACCATCCACCTCACTATTTTTAAAAATATAATAAATGACACCATCCACCTCAATATTTTTAAAAATATAATAAATGACACCATCCACCTCAATATTTTTAAAAATATATTAAATGACACCATCCACCTCAATATTTTTAAAAATATAGTAAATGACACCATCCATCTTACTATTATTAAAAATACAATAAATGACACCATCCACCTCACTATTTTTAAAAATATAATAAATGACACCATCCACCTCACTATTTTTAAAAATATAATAAATGACACCATCCACCTCAATATTTTTAAAAATATATTAAATGACACCATCCACCTCAATATTTTTAAAAATATAGTAAATGACACCATCCATCTTACTATTATTAAAAATACAATAAATGACACCATCCACCTCACTATTTTTAAAAATATAATAAATGACACCATCCACCTCAATATTTTTAAAAATATAATAAATGACACCATCCACCTCAATATTTTTAAAAATATAGTAAATGACACCATCCATCTTACTATTATTAAAAATACAATAAATGACACCATCCACCTCACTATTTTGAAAAATATAATAAATGACACCATCCACCTCACTATTTTTAAAAATATAATAAATGACACCATCCACCTCAATATTTTTAAAAATATATTAAATGACACCATCCACCTCAATATTTTTAAAAATATAGTAAATGACACCATCCATCTTACTATTATTAAAAATACAATAAATGACACCATCCACCTCACTATTTTTAAAAATATAATAACTGACACCATCCACCTCAATATTTTTAAAAATATAGTAAATGACACCATCCATCTTACTATTATTAAAAATACAATAAATGACACCATCCACCTCACTGTTTTTAAAAATATAATAAATGACACCATCCACCTCAATATTTTTAAAAATATAATAAATGACACCATCCACCTCAATATTTTTAAAAATATATTAAATGACACCATCCACCTCAATATTTTTAAAAATATAGTAAATGACACCATCCATCTTACTATTATTAAAAATACAATAAATGACACCATCCACCTCACTATTTTTAAAAATATAATAAATGACACCATCCACCTCACTATTTTTAAAAATACAATAAATGACACCATCCACCTCAATATTTTTAAAAATATATTAAATGACACCATCCACCTCAATATTTTTAAAAATATAGTAAATGACACCATCCATCTTACTATTATTAAAAATACAATAAATGACACCATCCACCTCACTGTTTTTAAAAATATAATAAATGACACCATCCACCTCAATATTTTTAAAAATATAATAAATGACACCATCCACCTCAATATTTTTAAAAATATATTAAATGACACCATCCACCTCAATATTTTTAAAAATATAGTAAATGACACCATCCATCTTACTATTATTAAAAATACAATAAATGACACCATCCACCTCACTATTTTTAAAAATATAATAAATGACACCATCCACCTCACTATTTTTAAAAATATAATAAATGACACCATCCACCTCAATATTTTTAAAAATATATTAAATGACACCATCCACCTCAATATTTTTAAAAATATAGTAAATGACACCATCCATCTTACTATTATTAAAAATACAATAAATGACACCATCCACCTCACTATTTTTAAAAATATAATAAATGACACCATCCACCTCAATATTTTTAAAAATATAGTAAATGACACCATCCACCTCAATATTTTTAAAAATATAATAAATTACACCATCCACCTCAATATTTTTTAAAATATATTAAACTAGCGGGGGTACCCGGCGTTGCCCGAGTGTTTGTTTCCGGGACGTGGGGGGAGTTTTAAAAAATGTTATGGTAGGTAAGTAGGAAGGATCAAACCCGGAGTCATGAGTAAAAGTAGGAAAATAAAGTGTGAAAGAAAAAAAAACATCTGCAACGTTAACAGTTCGGCCACCAAGAAAAGTCCATTCCAGTTGTTTAGGAAAAAAAAAAAACGACTACGGTAAGTCGGCGCGAACGTGAAAATATAATGTGAATTGTCCAGCACGCTAACCACTACGCCATAGAGCACTGCAGCTTAGTTTAGTGATTTTAAATAACTTCACATGAAAGAACTACGAAGCCAAACCGGTGTTCTCTTCTCAACTGTTCCTTGTGAACGATCCCCAAATGGTGTTAAGTGGTGGCAGGGGGAGGAGGAATTTATTAGAGAGAAAATATTTTACCACTTCGATTGATCTTAACCGATTTTGGCAGTAACTTCTCAGCAGAAAAAGTATAGAAATCTAAGATTATCGAGGAATTTGAGAAATAATAAGCCTATAACACACCTCAGATATTGTTCTGCCGTTTGTGCATATTATATTTGCATGAAATATCTTGATTTTTAATCCTATTAATGTCAAAATCAGACGGGAAAAATGAGTTCATTTTATTTATATAGAGAAGAGATGATACCATCCACCTCACTATTTTTAAAAATATAATAAATGACACAATCCATCTCACTATTTTTAATAATATAGTAAATAACACCACCCACCACACTATTTTTAAAAATATAGTAAATGACACCATCCACCTCACTATTTTTAAAAATATAATAAATGACACCATCCACCTCACTACTTTTTAAAATATAATAAATGACACCATCCACCTTACTATTTTTAAAAATATAATAAATGACACCATCCACCTCACTATTTTTAAAAAAATAATAAATGACACCATCCACCTCACTATTTTTAAAAATATAATAAATGACACCTTCCATCTCACTATTTTTAAAAATATATTAAATGACACCATCCACCTCACTATTTTATCAAATATAATAAATGACACCATCCATCTCAATATTTTTAAAAATATAGTAAATGACACCATCCACCTCACTATTTTTAAAATTATAATAAATGACACCATCCACCTCACTATTTTTTAAAATATAATAAATGACACCATCCACCTCACTATTTTTAAAAATATAATAAATGACACCATCCATCTCACTATTATTAAAAATATAGTAAATTACACCATTCACCTCACTATTTTTAAAAATATATTAAATGACACCGTCCACCTCACTATTTTAAAAATATAATAAATGACACCATCTATCTCACTATTTTTAAAAATATAATAAATGAAACCATCCACTTCACTATTTTTTAAAATATAATAAATGACACCATCCATCTCATTATTTTTAAAAATATAGTAAATGATACCATCAATCTCACTATTATTAAAAATATAGTAAATTACACCATTCACCTCACTATTTTTAAAAATATAATAAATGACACCATCCATCTCACTATTTTTAAAAATATATTAAATGACGCCATCCACCTTACTATTTTAAAAATATAGTAAATGACACCATCCACCTCAATATTTTTTAAAATATAATAAATGACACCATCCACCTCACTATTTTTAAAAATATAATAAATGACACCATCCATCTCACTATTTTTAAAAATATAATAAATGACACTATCCATCTCACTATTTTTAAAAATATAATAAATGACACCATCCACCTCACTATTTTTAAAAATATAATAAATGACACCATCCACCTTACTATTTTTAAAAAATATAATAAATGACACCATCCACCTCACTATTTTTAAAAATATAATAAATGACACCATCCATCTCACTATTTTTAAAAATATAATAAATGACACCTTCCATTTCACTGTTTTTTAAAATAAAATAAATGATACCATCCACCTCACTATTTTTAAAAATATAATAAATGACACCATCCATCTCACTATTTTTAAAAATATAATAAATGACACTATCCATCTCACTATTTTTTAAAATATATTAAATGACACCATCCACCTCACTATTTTTAAAAATATAATAAATGACACCATCCATCTCAATATTTTTAAAAATATAGTAAATGACACCATCCACCTCACAATTTTTAAAAAAATATAATAAATGACACCATCCACCTCACTATTTTTTAAAAATATAATAAATGACACCATCCACCTCACTATTTTTAAAAATATAATAAATGACACTATCCATCTCACTATTTTTAAAAATATAATAAATGACACCATCCACCTCACTATTTTTAAAAATATAATAAATGACACCATCCATCTCACTGTTTTTTAAAATAAAATAAATGATACCATCCACCTCACTATTTTTCAATTTTTAAAAATAGTGAGGTAAATGACATCATCCACCTGACTATTTTTAAAAGTAGAGTCTGACTAATCTTTTAGAAAATTTCGAATAAAAATAATGTTGTGAGAAAGAACTGTTTGTGTTGCTTGTTAAGCGAGAATGTTACCATAAAACCGATTTTACTTTAATCAGTCTATTGGGTGGCTTAGCCCCTTTTCTGCCAAAATACTCACTTCGATAAAATTACACACAAAGAGAATATAATACCTTATAAACTTGTACATTTCCGCACACATCCACCACCTTTATTTAGGAATAATAATAATAATAATAATAATAATAATAATAATAATAATAATAATAATAATAATAATAATAATAATAATAATATGAAAAATAAAAGAGTATATAAAACGTAATTATCAATTAAACTTCAGCCCTTAAAATTATAATATGTGGTTATTTAAATAATTCAGATAGAATTGCAATAAAATTTCCTGAGTATGGAAGAAAGAGAGAGAGAGAGACGAATCAAATTGAGCCACGTTCTGCTAGCAACCAATCAGAAATCAGAATTGCCCCATAAAATACTGAATCTTTAACATGCCAGCATCCAAGATTTTTTCGTGTTAATACGAGAAATATTATTTGTTCTAGGCCTGCAAAATTATAAAGTCCAGCTACCCACTAAATTTTTTTTCTCTAGGACTTCTACAGAAAAGCTACCAACCGGAAACTTTCCTGAAATAAAACATGGCTTTCACTTCAAAAGCATATAAGCCCGGTAAAAGACTTTACTTCGATGGATCGGAATCAAACTCCGAATTGTGACAAGTGAAATTTTAGGATATTTACGAATCCAAAAGTTACACAAAGTAATCAAGGCTCAATCTGAAAATAGAAACACACTGAGTTTGTTGAAAAGCATGCCACTGTCTTTTTGGAATTAATACAGTGCTTATATGACAAAAGTTTATCTCTAGTAATGCGAGAAGCCTTGGATGATAGCTGCAAAAGACATTAAGATAGCAATAATCTATTTAAAGCAAAACCCAAAATGATCTCTTTATATACTGAACTGACATCTCTAAAACGTACGGGAACCGAAACGATTACAGACTATATTGTAAGGGCCGGAACAACAGAAAGTTATTAACGATAGTTTGTAGATCTCCATGGTTTTTAAAGGGTTGCCGATTTATTTTAAGCCGTTTACCACCGTGATAACTTAGAATTAAAAAAGAAATATGATTTTTAGTCCATTCAAGGGAGTGCTTAGGAGTTACGAGAAAACTGAGAAAAAGATCACAGGAAAAAACGAATCTACAAATATAATGGAATTTAAAAATGCCTACTTAAAACACCAAAATTAAATTAACCGCAACTTTTCCAAGAACAAATTTCCCCATGAGAAAATGGCGAATATTATTTGCTACAATTGTGGGCGACCCATCACAAGAGTTTTCAATGTAGATACAAGAATTTCAAATGGGGACTCCATTAAAAATATGGAGAGTTCTGTTAGTTAACACGCATTTTTTATTTTCATGCACGTTTGACATTTAAATAAGCAGTAACAACTTTCTTGTCGATTGTTGGGCAACGGCACATGTAATTACGAAAGAATCGGATTTTATCAATTTTGATCCCGATGTTCACTTTGTAGATCTGACCGACGGCAGTCGAGTGAACAATATCGTTTTGAAAAAAGGCGATGCTATAATAAAGGCGAACTTTGTTTCCGTATTCTGTAAAAGGCTTTTTCTAATCACAAAATTTAAACAAAATATATTTTCTGTATAAGCTGCCACTATACAAGGCGCAGATATAAACTTTAGCCCTAATAAATTAAAATCCGAATGAAACTGTATTAGCTATAAAAGAAAATAGAAGACTATATTATTTAACAGTGTGGTCTTATCAAAAAACGCCTGCCATGATTTACAAATATTGCATAAAATAGTAATATTCAAGATATCAAAAAGTTGCCGAATGTGGTTGACGGAATGAAAATAAAAACTTTTAAAGACTTGACAACCTGCGACGTTTGTACACAAGTTTAAATGGAAAACTACCAAAAGAAGATGCCATACAAGAAAGCCACAAAAAATCCTATAACTGGTGCATTGTGACTTGAACGGTCCGGTGGAACCGATGAACAGAGAGAACTTGAGGTATGCATTGAATTGTGTAGACGATTACCTGGTTTAATAATAGTTCATTTTTGAAGAAAAAATCTGATGCTTTGCAAGCAACTAAAAACACTTAGCTGCTATGGCCCCCTACGGTGAAGTAAATGTTATCCGCTCTGACAATTACAATAATAAAGTTTTTGAACTTTTATTAATTAACAATCGTACAAACATGAAAAATGGCTCTTAATTCACTTCACCAAAACGGAACTTCGGAAAGATCATGGCAAACACGATTTATAATGGCAAGATGTCGACTCATTGAATCAAAACTTCCGAAAAACTTACAAGCGTATGTACTAACGACTAATGCATACATACGCAACCGGTCCTTTAAAAAAATACTATCCAAAGATCCATATGAAGCTGTCTGCGGTAAAAAAGCCAAACTTTAGCAGAATGCATATATTTGATTCAAGTTCCTTCGCATTTATGTATAAGAAAAGCAAATTAAATATCAAAACCGGTTGAAGTATATTCCTTGAGTACGAAAAAGACAGGCCAGCCTACTTGGTATTTTTTCAGACAAAAATGAAATAAAAGTAATTCGATATGTAAAATTCACAGACACATTTAATTTCAAGGATGAAAATTTATTATATGAAGAGGAAATTAATATTTCCCTAAATACATAAATCAAGTGAGAACAATGAAATCAACGCTGACGAGGAGAAAAATATTAATAATGACAATAATATTAATAATGACAAAATTATTTATAATGACAATAATATTAATAATGACAAAATTATTAATAATGACAAAATTATTTATAATGACAAAAACATTAATAATGACAATAATATTAATAATGACAAAAATATTAATAATGACAATAATATTAATAATGACAAAATTATTTATAATGACAATAATATTAATAATGACAAAATTATTAATAATGACAAAATTATTTATAATGACAAAAATATTAATAATGACAATAATATTAATAATGACAAAAATATTAATAATGACAATAATATTAATAATGACAAAATTATTAATAATGACAAAATTATTTATAATGACAAAAACATTAATAATGACAATAATATTAACTAGCGGGACCTATGGAAATTCCACAGCAGCATTTTTCATATGCAATATATTGTTGCTGGGCATGCTGTGAGCGTTCTATTTAGCATGAATGAAGGCACAATCATATTATTCTAGTTTTTTATTAAAACTATACTTCCGCCTTACTAAAATAATAACTTTGATATATTTCATGGGCTGACTATTTCATTACAAACACACCGGTCAATTAACTCACATTTTATCATTTTTCATAATTATTGAATATGTTACTATGTTCGACAATAATTTTGCATAATTTCCACCCACATTATCCCCTCTCCCGTTACTAAAATAGTAAATTTGATATATTGTATCGGCTGATTATTTTATAAAAAACACAACTATTAATTAATTCACATTTCATCATTTTTATTTCTAATAATTCTTGGATATAGTACTAATTTTGACAATAATTTTTCATCATTCAAACTCACCATATCGCACACCTTACTAAAATAATAACTTTGATATATTTTATAGGCTGATTATTTCATTACAAACACATACATCAATTAACTCACATTTCATCATTTTTCGTAATTCTTGGATATGCTACTAATTTCGACAATATGTTTTTATGATTTAAACCAACGATGTCGCCCAAACTTATTAAAATAATAACTTTGATACATTTGCTGGGCTGATTATTTCATTACACACAGACTAATCAATTAACCTCCATTTCATCATTTTTCATAATTCTTGGGTATGTTACTAATTTCGACAATCATTTTTCATAATTTATACCCACATTATCGCTGTCTCTTAATAAAATACTAACTTTGAAATATTGTCTGGGCTTATTATTTTATTACAAACACACTAATGCATGAAATCACATTTAATCATTTTTCATAATTCTTGAATATGTTACTTATTTCGAGAATCATTTTTCATAATTGTAACCCACACTTTCGCCCTTCCCTCTTTACTAAATAATAACTTTGATATATTGTCTAGGCTGATTATTTCCTTACAAACACACCAATCAATTAACTAATATTTCATCATTTTTTCGTAATTCTTGAATATGTTACTAATTTTGACAATAATTTTTCATAATTTAAGCCCTCCTTATCTTCTTCCTCTTTACTTATATAATAACTTTGATATATTGTCTAGGCTGATTATTTTATTATAGACCCACCAATCAATTAAATCACATTTATTCATTTTTCATAATTATTGGATATCGTACTAATTTCGACAATGATTTTTTATAATTTAAACCATCCTCGTCGCCCTCTCTTACTAAAAAAATACTTTGATATATTTTCTGGGCTGATTATTTCATAAAAAACATAACTATCAATTAACTCACACTTCATCATTTTTCTTAATTCTTTGATATGTTACACATTTCGACAATTACTTTTAATATTTTTAACCCACATTATCAACCACCCACTACAAACATAATAACTTTGATATATTATCTGGGATGATTATGTCATTTCAAACACACCAAACAACTCACATTTCGTCATTTTTCATAATTCTTGGATATGTTACTCATGTCGACAATCATTTTTCATCATTTTAACCCACATCATCGCCCCACTTACTAAAATAAAAACGTTGATATATTGTCTGGTCTAATTATTTCATTGCAAACACACTAATGCATTAAATAACATATTATCATTTTTCATAACTCTTGCATATGTTACTAATTTTGAAAATTATCTTTCATAATTTAAACCATCCTTGTCGCCCTCTCCTACTTATATAATTACGTTGATATATTTCCTGGGCTGATTATTTTATTATAAGCACACACTCGATTAACTCACATTTAATCTTTGTCCATAATTCTGGATATGTTACTAATTTTGACAATAATTTTTATAATTAAAAACTCACATTATGCCTCTTCCTCCTACTTATATAATATATTTGATATATTGTCTGTGCTTATCATATCATTACAAACACACCAATCAAGTAACTCACCTTCGTCATTTTTCATAATTCTTGGATGTGTTACTAATTTCGACAATAATTTTCATAATTTAACCCACTATGTCGCTCGCCCTTACTTAAAAAATAACTTCGATATATTACCTGGGCTGATTATTTCATTACAAACAACTAAATAAATTCTGGGTATTCTCATAGTATATATGCTCTACCTATCTTATCCAATCCCGGGTGACGTCGCATATTCTGCTAATATATATCGTTCACCTATCTCATTCGATCCAGGGCTATGCTGGGTATTTTGCTACTATATGTTTTCCACCTATCTAATTCAATACTGGGCGACGCTTTCTGATAGTATATATTTGCACATCTCATTCAATCCCTCGACTGACTTCATGTCCGCCACCCCACTGTTGAAAATATACATTAAATAAAGTAATGTTTAATCTCACATCCCACTGTTAAAATATAAAATTATAAAATTAAAAATATACATGGAATAAAGTATGTCTAAATAGAAATTATGTAAGTAATTTCCGGGACCGGCTTTATATCCCCAACCTACTGCTAAAACTATACATGAAATGATGTAATGTCAAAATGGTAAACTGTTTCAGACATTTCCGGGACCGACTTTATATCCCCAACCCACTGCTAAAAATATACATGAAAAAATGTAATGTCTAAATAGTAAACTGTTTCCGCCATTTCCGGGACAGACTTTATATCCCCCAACCCACTGCTAAAAATATACATGAAATAATGTAATGTCTAAATAGTAAACTGGCTCAGTCATTTCCGAGACCGACTTTATATCACCAACCCACTGCTAAAAATATACATGAAAAAATGTAATGTCTAAATATTAAACTGTGTCAGCCATTTCCGGGACCGACTTGATATCACCAACACACTGCTAAAAATATACATGAAATAATGTAATGTCTAAATAGTAAACTGTTTCAGCAATTTCTGGGACTGACTTTATATCCCCAACCCACTGCTAAAAATATACATGAAATAATGTAATGTCTAAATAGTAAACTGGTTCAGCCATTTCCGGGACCGACTTTATATCCCCAACCCACTGCTAAAAATATACATGAAATAATGTAATGTCAAAATAGTAAACTGTGTCAGCCATTTCCGGGACTGGCTTTATATCCCCAACCCACTGTTAAAAATGTGCATGAAATAATGTAATGTCTAAGTAAACTGTGTCAGCCATTTCCGGGACCGACTTTATATTCCCAACCAACTGCTAAAAATGTACCTGAAACAATGTAATGTCTTAAAAGTAACCCCTCTACGCCATTTCCGGGGCTGACGTTATATCCTCAACCAATTGCTAAAAATATACATGGAATAATGTAATGTCTAAATAGTAAACTGTTTCCGCCATTTCCGGGACCGACTTTATATCACCAACCCACTGCTAAAAATATACATGAAATAATGTAATGTCTAAATAGTAAACTGTTTCAGCCATTTCCGGGACCGACTTTATATCCCCAACAAACTGCCAAAAATATACATGACATAATGTAATTTCTAAATAGTAAACTGTTTCAGCCATTTCCAGGATTGACTTTATATCCCCAACCCACTGCTAAAAATGTACATGAAATAATGTAATGTCTTAATAGTAAACTGTTTCAGACATTTCCGGGATTTATATCCCCAACCCAATGTAAACATATACATGAAAAAATGTAATGTCTAAATAGTAAACTGTGTCAGCCATTTCCGGGACTGACTTTATATCCCAACCCACTGCTAAAAATTTACCTGAAACAATGTAATGTCTTAGTAAACTGTGTCAGCCATTTCCGGGACTGTCTTTATATCCGCAACCCACTTCTAAAAATGTACCTGGAACAATGTAATGTCTTAAAAGTAACCCCTCTCAGTCATTTCCGCAGCTGACATTATATCCCCAACCCATTGCTAAAAATATATATTAAATAATGTAATATCTAAATAGTAAACCGTGTCAGCCATTTCCGGGAACGACTTTGTATCCCCCAACACACAGCTAAAAATATACAGCGAATAATGTAATGTCTAAATATTAAACTGTTTCAGCCATTTCTGGGACTGACTTTATATCCCCAACCTACTGCTAAAATATACTTCAAATAATGTAATGTCTAAATAGTAAACTGTTTAAGCCATTTCCGGGACCGACTTTATATCCCCCAACCCACTGCTAAAAATGTACCTGGAACAATATAATGTCTTAAAAGTAACCCCTTTTAAACATTTCCGCGGCTGACTTTTTATCCCCAACCAATTGCTAAAAATATACATGACATAATGTAATGTCAAAATAGTAAACTGTGTCAGACATTTCCGGGATTGACTTTATATCCACAACCCACTGCTAAAAATACACATGAAATAATGTAATGTCTAAATAGTAAACTGTTTCGGACATTTCTGGGACTTTATATCCCTAACCCACTGCTACAAATATACATGAAATATTGTAATGTCTAAATAGTAAACTGTTTCAGCCATTTCCGGGGCTGACTTTATATTCCAAAGCAACTGCTAAAAATATACATGAAATGTAATGTCTAAGTAAACTGTGTCCGCCTTTTCCTGGACTGTCTTTCCAAACCCAACCCACTGCTAAAAATATACATGAAACAATGTAATGTCTTAAAAGTAACCCCTCTCAGCCATTTCCGGGACCGACTTTATATCCCCCAACCCACTGCTAAAAATATACATCGAATTATGTAATGTCTAAATAATAAACTGTTTCAGCCATTTCCGGGACTGACTTTATATCCCCAACCCTCAGCTAAAAATATACATGAAATAATGTAATGTCTAAGTAAACTGTGTCAGCGATTTCCGGGACCGACTTTATATTCCCAACCCACTGCTAAAAATATACATGAAATAATGTAATGTCTTTAACCCCTTTCAGCCATTTCCGGGGCTGACTTTATATCCCCAACCAATTGCTTAAAGTATACATGAAATAATGTAATTTCTAAATAGTAAACTGTTTCCGCCATTTCCGGGACTGTGTTTATATCCCCAACCCACTGCTAAAAATGTACATGAAATAATGTAATGTCTAAATAGTTAACTGGTTCAGCCATTTCCGGGACCGACTTTATATCCCTAACCCACTGTTAAAAATGTACATGAAATAATGTAATGGTTAAATATTAAACTGTTTCAGCCATTTCCGGGACTGACTTTGTATCCCCAACCCACTGCTAAAAATATACATGAAATAATGTAATGTCTAAGTAAACTGTTTCAGCCATTTCCGGGACCGACTTTATATCCCCAACCCACTGCTAAAAATGTACCTGAAACAATGTAATGTCTTAAAAGTAACCCCTTTCAGCCATTTCCGCGGTTGACTTTATATCCCCAACCAATTGCTAAAAATATACATGAAATAATATAATGTCTAAATAGTAAAATGTGTCAGCCATTTCCGGGATTGACTTTATATCCCCAACCCTCTACTAAAAATATACATGAAATAATATAATGTCTAAATAGTAAACCGTGTCAGCCATTTCCGGGACCGACTTTATATCCCCAACCCACTGCTAAAAATATACATGAAATAATGTAATGTCAAAATAGTAAACTGTTTCAGACATTTCCGGGATTGACTTTATATCCCCAACCAACTGCTAAAATATACATGAAATAATGTAATGTTTAAATAGTAAACCGTGTCAGCCATTTCCGGGACCGACTTTATATCCCCAACCAACTGCTAAAAATGTACATGAAATAATGTAATGTTTTAATAATAAACTGTTTCAGACATATCCGGGACTTTATATCCCCAACCCACTGCTAAACATATACATGAAAGTATGCAATGTCTAAATAGTAAACTGTGTCAGTCATTTCCGGGACTGACTTTATATCCCCAACCCACTGCTAAAAATATACATGAAATAATGTAATGTCTAAGTAAACTGTGTCAGCCATTTCCGGGATTGACTTTATATCCCCAACCCTCTACTAAAAATATACATGAAATAATATAATGTCTAAATAGTAAACCGTGTCAGCCATTTCCGGGACCGACTTTATATCCCCAACCCACTGCTAAAAATATACATGAAATAATGTAATGTCAAAATAGTAAACTGTTTAAGCCATTTCCGGGATTGACTTTATATCCCCAACCAACTGCTAAAATATAAATGAAATAATGTAATGTCTAAATAGTAAACCGTGTCAGCCATTTCCAGGGACCGACTTTATATTCCCAACCCACTGCTAAAAATATACATGAAATAATGTAATGTCTAAATAGTAAACTGTTTCAGCCATTTCCGGGACCGACTTTATATCCCCAACAAACTGCCAAAAATATACATGACATAATGTAATTTCTAAATAGTAAACTGTTTCAGCCATTTCCAGGATTGACTTTATATCCCCAACCCACTGCTAAAAATGTACATGAAATAATGTAATGTCTTAATAGTAAACTGTTTCAGACATTTCCGGGATTTATATCCCCAACCCAATGTAAACATATACATGAAAAAATGTAATGTCTAAATAGTAAACTGTGTCAGCCATTTCCGGGACTGACTTTATATCCCAACCCACTGCTAAAAATTTACCTGAAACAATGTAATGTCTTAGTAAACTGTGTCAGCCATTTCCGGGACTGTCTTTATATCCGCAACCCACTTCTAAAAATGTACCTGGAACAATGTAATGTCTTAAAAGTAACCCCTCTCAGTCATTTCCGCAGCTGACATTATATCCCCAACCCATTGCTAAAAATATATATTAAATAATGTAATATCTAAATAGTAAACCGTGTCAGCCATTTCCGGGAACGACTTTGTATCCCCCAACACACAGCTAAAAATATACAGCGAATAATGTAATGTCTAAATATTAAACTGTTTCAGCCATTTCTGGGACTGACTTTATATCCCCAACCTACTGCTAAAATATACTTCAAATAATGTAATGTCTAAATAGTAAACTGTTTAAGCCATTTCCGGGACCGACTTTATATCCCCCAACCCACTGCTAAAAATGTACCTGGAACAATATAATGTCTTAAAAGTAACCCCTTTTAAACATTTCCGCGGCTGACTTTTTATCCCCAACCAATTGCTAAAAATATACATGACATAATGTAATGTCAAAATAGTAAACTGTGTCAGACATTTCCGGGATTGACTTTATATCCACAACCCACTGCTAAAAATACACATGAAATAATGTAATGTCTAAATAGTAAACTGTTTCGGACATTTCTGGGACTTTATATCCCTAACCCACTGCTACAAATATACATGAAATATTGTAATGTCTAAATAGTAAACTGTTTCAGCCATTTCCGGGGCTGACTTTATATTCCAAAGCAACTGCTAAAAATATACATGAAATGTAATGTCTAAGTAAACTGTGTCCGCCTTTTCCTGGACTGTCTTTCCAAACCCAACCCACTGCTAAAAATATACATGAAACAATGTAATGTCTTAAAAGTAACCCCTCTCAGCCATTTCCGGGACCGACTTTATATCCCCCAACCCACTGCTAAAAATATACATCGAATTATGTAATGTCTAAATAATAAACTGTTTCAGCCATTTCCGGGACTGACTTTATATCCCCAACCCTCAGCTAAAAATATACATGAAATAATGTAATGTCTAAGTAAACTGTGTCAGCGATTTCCGGGACCGACTTTATATTCCCAACCCACTGCTAAAAATATACATGAAATAATGTAATGTCTTTAACCCCTTTCAGCCATTTCCGGGGCTGACTTTATATCCCCAACCAATTGCTTAAAGTATACATGAAATAATGTAATTTCTAAATAGTAAACTGTTTCCGCCATTTCCGGGACTGTGTTTATATCCCCAACCCACTGCTAAAAATGTACATGAAATAATGTAATGTCTAAATAGTTAACTGGTTCAGCCATTTCCGGGACCGACTTTATATCCCTAACCCACTGTTAAAAATGTACATGAAATAATGTAATGGTTAAATATTAAACTGTTTCAGCCATTTCCGGGACTGACTTTGTATCCCCAACCCACTGCTAAAAATATACATGAAATAATGTAATGTCTAAGTAAACTGTTTCAGCCATTTCCGGGACCGACTTTATATCCCCAACCCACTGCTAAAAATGTACCTGAAACAATGTAATGTCTTAAAAGTAACCCCTTTCAGCCATTTCCGCGGTTGACTTTATATCCCCAACCAATTGCTAAAAATATACATGAAATAATATAATGTCTAAATAGTAAAATGTGTCAGCCATTTCCGGGATTGACTTTATATCCCCAACCCTCTACTAAAAATATACATGAAATAATATAATGTCTAAATAGTAAACCGTGTCAGCCATTTCCGGGACCGACTTTATATCCCCAACCCACTGCTAAAAATATACATGAAATAATGTAATGTCAAAATAGTAAACTGTTTCAGACATTTCCGGGATTGACTTTATATCCCCAACCAACTGCTAAAATATACATGAAATAATGTAATGTTTAAATAGTAAACCGTGTCAGCCATTTCCGGGACCGACTTTATATCCCCAACCAACTGCTAAAAATGTACATGAAATAATGTAATGTTTTAATAATAAACTGTTTCAGACATATCCGGGACTTTATATCCCCAACCCACTGCTAAACATATACATGAAAGTATGCAATGTCTAAATAGTAAACTGTGTCAGTCATTTCCGGGACTGACTTTATATCCCCAACCCACTGCTAAAAATATACATGAAATAATGTAATGTCTAAGTAAACTGTGTCAGCCATTTCCGGGATTGACTTTATATCCCCAACCCTCTACTAAAAATATACATGAAATAATATAATGTCTAAATAGTAAACCGTGTCAGCCATTTCCGGGACCGACTTTATATCCCCAACCCACTGCTAAAAATATACATGAAATAATGTAATGTCAAAATAGTAAACTGTTTAAGCCATTTCCGGGATTGACTTTATATCCCCAACCAACTGCTAAAATATAAATGAAATAATGTAATGTCTAAATAGTAAACCGTGTCAGCCATTTCCAGGGACCGACTTTATATTCCCAACCCACTGCTAAAAATATACATGAAATAATGTAATGTCAAAATAGTAAACTGTTTAAGCCATTTCAGGGATTGACTTTATATCCCCAACCAACTGCTAAAATATAAATGAAATAATGTAATGTTTAAATAGTAAACCGTGTCAGCCATTTCCAGGACCGACTTTATATCCCCAACCCACTGCTAAAAATGTACATGAAATAATGTAATGTTTTAATAATAAACTGTTTCAGACATATCCGGGACTTTATATCCCCAACCCACTGCTAAACATATACATGAAAGTATGCAATGTCTAAATAGTAAACTGTGTCAGTCATTTCCGGGACTGACTTTATATCCCCAACCCACTGCTAAAAATATACATGAAATAATGTAATGTCTAAGTAAACTGTGTCAGCCATTTCCGGGACTGTCTTTATATCCCCAACCAATTGCTAAAAATATACATGAAATAATGTAATGTCTAATAGTAAACTGTTTCAGCCACTTCCAGGACCGACTTCTCATCTCCCATCCTACTGCTAAAAATATACATTAAATAAAGTAATGTCCAAGACGCAAATGGTTGCAGCCATTTCCAGAACCGACTTCATATTTCCCACCCTAATGCTAAAAATATACATTAAATAAAGCAATGTGCAATGCATAAACGGGTTCACCCATTTTCGGGACTTATTTAATATCCCTCACCCTACTGCTAAAAATATACATGGAATAAAGTAATGTTTAAATCGTAAACGGTTTGAGTAATTTCCGGGACTGAATTCATATTCCGTAATCCACTGTTTAAAATATACTTGAAATAAAGTAATGCTTAAATCATAGACTGTTTCGGCAGCTTTTCGATTTGGTCTAGGTTAATTGAGGAGAAATCCTTCATTACTGATACAATTCTTATTTTTGTTATTGACCAGAGAGCCCCTTTTGAGGAGCTGGTTTTCCCCCTAAATTTTTAACCAACCTCATGTCCAATTCCGCCCTTGTGGGGAAGCAAGTAAACAAAACAAAATTGGAACGGAAATTTTCCAGGGCATTTTATAATTAATCAGGAGTAACACTTCCAGGGCATTTTGTAATTAAATCAGAAATAACTTTTTCCAGTTACTTTTTTTATAGTAAAACTTTGTTACATTAAACATAGTACCTATTCGCAATGCCTCCCCACGGGACAGATTTAGACACCAGGGTCGTTTTTTTAACGTGGAGAAAAAATTGGCTTAGTCGTAAAGGATTTCTCTTCCACTGAGAGAGAAGAAATTGAAATGTAGCACCTGAAGAACAGAAACTACACTTTGATCTTATTTATATATTTTATTTCCGGCAAAAGTACACAGAATTTTCATAAAAATAAATTTCACAAAAAGAACATGCAACAATTACTGTAAACAAAATTAGGCACAAGGCCCTATAAGAAATTGGGAGGGGGAGGGTACAGGGTCTTTGTGACTATCTAATAATGTGATTCATGATGACTTTGGAGTCTTACTCTTGACTAGCAACATTTACCAAAATACCTCATTCACTCTGTAGATCCTAATCTAACTAAGAACCCCAGCGTTCAGTGTAAAAATAACATATTTACAATTTGTAAAAAACTTTTCTGTGTGTTGTGTGTGCATTTTTTTTTTTTTTTTTTTTTTTTGTATATGCATGTGTGAGAAAATAAAGTTCGATTGCATTAGAAAATAAAAAGTGTTTTAATTAACAGTACAAAATGTTCGTGGAGTGGGTAAAAAAACTAGCCAAAAAGTTCATATCAATAAATTCTACTGGGTTGTTAGTGAGGCCCCCCCATACTAATCTATGTGACTATACCCTCCCACTGTTTTCCGGGGAACCGAAAACAAGCAGGGCGATCCCTAATGGGGTTTGGGGAAGAAATCTTAATGGAAGTGGGAGAAAATAAAGCAACGGATGGAGGGGGTTGGAAGGTGACCTCTGAGTAGGGGGATGACCAGGGATATCAGAAAGCAAAGATGTGTTGCAGAGGGGGTGGGCAGACTCAGAGGTTCTCTAATACCAAAAAATAAAATCAGGAACAGGATCTCAATTGTACCACCAGTCAAGAGTCTTCTTAAAATGCCTTAGCTAGAATCTAAGCGGGATGGGTTCCGAAGGACCCAGCACCGCCCGTGCCATGCTTAAGGAGGGAACACATATTGAAACTTGGCTCCTCGGCGGATGCACAGACTAGTGCTGTGCACCCACCTCTTGTCAAATTCCACTCTAGGCAACCTCCTCCAATCGCATCTGATCTTTACTTTAAGCAAATTTTTAAAGCAAACGATCAGATCCCGATCAGGAACAGATGTCCCTTCGCGAACCAACTTGAGGCACGTGATCCAGATCACCATACGCGCTACTGCTAGGATCGCCAGGAAAACCATTCTTTCCTCCCTGGGGAACGGCGGCTCCATGTTGTAGACAAAAAATCCTTCGTCAAGATCGAGCGGACACTTGGCATCGATGCGAGCTGTCACCCCTCCGACGTACTCCAATAAGGGCTGTATCCGGCTGCAACTAAAAAACGTGTGCCCGATCGTTTCGGGTTCGTGTTTGTCACTACACAGACAGCAGCGCCTCATATGTTCTTTGTACCGGTAGAGTTTGTCGAAGAGGGGCAGCACATTTCGGACCAGTCACCAAGTAAGGGAAAATTCTGAGTTGTTCAGAATCTCCCGTCCCGGCGCCCAACACCATTGAGAACGGACAACCTCCATCGACCATCCCATCCGCCTACAAAGTGGATCCTTCGCAGTCCCCTCCACTAAATCCCGATAAAGTTTCTTCCTTGGCTGATCGAGGACACTGGTCCCCGGCAAAGCTCTAAGAGCGGTCCGGCATTCGGAGAAGAACTTGGACTCCCCCTTCGGTCTACGACGACCTTCTACCGAAGGGTTGGGTTTGAGATTGGGAAACGAGTTCTCAACCACAGGGACCCAAGGAGCGTCTCCTTCAAGCGAACGACCCAGGAAAGCCAATCTCTCGGCGTTTCTATGACACAAGAGACTGGGCTGACCCAGGCCTCCCTCGCTCGGACGTTGAACACAGACCTCTCTGCAGACATAATGCTTACCCTCGTTCCACAAAAGTGAATCGAGGCGCCCTTGTAAGCGGGTTAGTCGTTCTGCAGGGAGAGGAAGTACAGACAAACGGTAAAGGATGAGCGGAAAGACGTATGTAGCACACGCCTCCGCCCGACCCTTCAAGGACAATTTCCTTCCAATCCAAGTCTTTACTGACGATTTGACCTTAGACTGTACTTCCGACCAATTCTTTTCCAGCTGAAGTCCCGGTCCAAACCAGACACCGAGAATACGGACCGGTCCATCGGTCCAGCTGAAAATACCTGGAAGCGAGTTTACCCCGGTCCAGGCCCCCAACCGCAGGCCAACAGACTTGCTACGGTTGAAGATGGCCCCTGTTACTTCTTCGTATCGAGCAAGCACCTCGACCACCGCTTGAACGTCCGTATGGCAAGACACGAACACGGTGACGTCATCGGCGAACACAGAAACCCTGGCTCGTGTGCCTCCAGGGAGAGCTATTCCGCGCAGGACTGGTGTAGCCGCCTCGTCCCTTAAATTGCGAAGGAGGGGTTCCAACGCCAGGACATATAACAGAGGCGACAGTGGACAACCCTGTCGCACCGACCGAGAGACAGCGAATGACTCCGATAGCTTACCGTTGATCTGCACCGCCACCGTTGGCCTGTCATACAGAACAAAGATCCACTTGCGGAAGTCCGGATTAAATCCGGCGGCCTCTAACACAGATCCTAGGAACCGATGGTCGACCCTATCGAATGCCTTGGACTGATCCAAACTGATCAGCGCGGCTTCGGCGTCGTCTTCTGTCCCCTCTATGATCGAGCATATCAAATGCAAATTGTCTTGAATCGATCTCCCCTTCACAGCATAAGTCTGGTCTGGTTCGATCAAATCAGTGATGACAACCTGCAAGCGATTCGCAAGAATCTTTGCCAAAATCTTTAACTCTGTGTTTAGCAGAGTCAAGGGCCTAAAATCATCAAAGTTTCCCCCCCCCCCCACCATGCCGTTGACCTTTCCTCAGCAATGTGATCACACCCTTGGTCACCTGTCCAGGGATGGAACCCTGGGCAAACCAATGGTTGAACATATCCTTCAGAAGAGGGACCAACATGGGCGACAGCCTCAAGTAAAACTCGTAGGGTAAACCATCAAGCCCCGGAGATTTGTTATAGCCGACCTGCTTCAACGCAGTAATGACCTCATGTTCAGTAATAAGACCATCACAGCTAGCCGCTCGAGCCGCCGTGAGGCGGGGCGAGTCAGCCAAATAGCTGCCAAACTCATCAACCCTGAGTCTGGGTAGTTGGGTGAAGCGCACCGATAGATGCTCCCGAAACCCCTCGCAGATCTCCCGAGTCGATACTAAAGCGTGTCCTTCCAGGTTATGTACTTTACGAATGTACCCATCCGAACCGCGCCTTAAAGCAGCCTTACGCTCAACAGCGTCAACATTCACAGCCTCGTTAGAAACTTTGTTTAACCTAGCCCTAACTACTTGACCTTCATGCCGCTCGCTAGCCAAGCGGTTATCTTAGCCAAAAGGCCAAGAAAGACAAATCATTTTTATTAGTTTTGCCTCAACAGGGACACCAATTTTTTTTTCACTTTTCCTTCTTTAGGGATGCACAGCATGATAACGGACGGAGCGATAAGCGTATTAATATAATGATAATGACAATAATATCAATAATAACAAATATATTAATAATGACAACATTAATATTAATAATCACACAAATATTAATAATGAAAATAATAGTTATAATGACAATGTTATTGATAATGGCAATAATATTATAAATGACAATAATATTAATAATGACAATAATATTAATAGTGACAATAATATTATTAATGCCAATAATATTAATAATGATAATAATATTATTAATGACAATAATATTAATAATGAAAATAATACTAATAATGACGATAATATTAATAATGCTAATAATATTGATAATGACAATAATATTATTACTGACAATAATATTATTAGCAACCATATTATTAATAACAGGAATAATATTTATAATGCAAATAAAATTAATAATGACAATAATATTAATAATGACAATAATATTTATAATGACACGAATATTTATGATTACAATAATGTTTAAAATGACAATAATATCAATATGAACAACAATATTTATAATGACAATAATATTAAAAATAACAATAATATTAATAATGACAATAATATTAATAATGACAATAATATGAATAATGAAAACTATATTAATAATGGCATAAATATTAATAATGACCATGCTATTAATAATGGCAATAATATTAATAATGAAAAATATATTAATAATGACATAAATATTAATAATGAGAATAATATTAATAATGGCAATAATATTAATAATGAAAAATATATTAATAATGACATAAATATTAATAATGAGAATAATATTAATAATGGCAATAATATTAATAATGGCAATAATATTTATAATGACAATAATATCAATAATGATAGAAATATAAATAATGACAAAAATATTGATAATGACATAAATATTAATAATTACAACAATATTAATAATGACAATAATATTAATAATGGCAAAAATATATATAACATAAATATATAGAATGACAATAATCTTAATAATGACAACAATATTAATAATGCCAATAATATTAATGATGAAAATAATATTTATAATGGCAGAAATATTAATAATTACAGTAATATAAATAATGAAAATAATATTAATAATAGTCAAATATTAATAATGACAATAATATATATAATTAAAAAAATCTTAATAATCACAATACTATTAATAATAACAAAAATATTAATAATCAAAATAATATTTATAATCGCAATAATATAAATAATGACAATAATATTACTAATGACACACATATTAATAATGACAATGATATTAGTAATGACAAAAATATTTAAAATCACAATAATACAAATCATAAAAAAATATTATTGATAATAATAATAATATTAATAACGACAAAAACATTAATAATGACAATAATATTAATAATGATCATGATATTTACAATGACAATAATATTAATAATGAAACCATTAGGAATAATGACAATAATATAAATAATGAAAAAAATATTAATGATGACAAATACATTAATGATGACAATAATATTAATAATGAAAAACATATTATTAATGACAATAATATTAATAATGACAAAAATATTAATAATGGCAACAATATAAATATTGACAATAATATTAATAATGGCAATAATATTATTCATAACAATAATATTTATAACGACAACAATATTAATAATGATAATATTAAAAATGACAAACACATTAATGATGACAATAATATTAATAATGGCAATAATATTTATAATTACAATAATAATATTAATGACAAAATATGAATAATCACAATAATATTAATAATAAAAAACATATAAATAATTACATATACTATTAAATACGACAAAAATATTAATAAGTACAATAATATTAATAATGATATTAATATTAATACTGACAAAAACATAACTGATGAAAATAATATTACTAATGACAAAAATATTAATAGTGACAAAAATATTATTCATAGCAATAATATTAATAACGACAATAATGTTACTAATGCTAATAATATTAATAACGACTAAACATTAATGATGACAATAATATAAAAAATGATAATAATATCACTAATGACAATAATATTAATAATAAAAATAATATTTATAATAATAATGATATTAATAATGAAAAAACATTAATGATGACAATAATATTAATAATAACAATAATATTTATAATGAAAATAATATTTATAATGACAATAATATAAAAAATGACAATAATATTTATAATGACAAAAATATTAATAATGACAATAATATTAATAATAACAATAATATTAATAATGACAAAAACATTAATAATGACAGTAATATCAATAAAGAAAATAATATTAATGTTGTGGTGGCAACCACTTATTTGCATATGCGAATAACATAACACTATAAATGGCAAGCCTAGGTTGACCTTGGGGTGTCTTACTCAAATGCCACCGGAAGTGACGCCGAAGAGCGTACATGTCCTCCCACCAAGACTCTCTAACTCGACATCGTCATTTGTACATATTGTAAATATACCTTTTCTTTAATACACTTATTATTGCGTTATCTTGTTGTTTGCGTCTTCATTGTATTTCCTTACTCATTATTGTTCAATCTTGCAACCACAACAGTTGGCGACGAGATATGAAGCGTCAAATATAACAGTTTGACGAAGAACTATTTAAAAAAAAAAAAAAGTACAACGCAAAGGTTGACCATTTTTTTAAGGAATGCAAGGTGTTGACGAGCAAACGGATTTTACGCTAAAGAGAAGTTTCAACTCAAGTGAAAAAAAAACTCTAACGTGGCAAAAGCGACAGTTTACGCCGTTTTCTGGGAATCCGACTTGCAAACGAATGTAAAAGTGAATTTTTGTTTTGTCGCTACACGACAAATCTTACTAAAGGACCAACTTGCAAACGAACAACGAACTTTGTTCTGTCGCAAAAACGACAGGTCAGACCCGTATTACGAAAAGCAAGGAAGTAACCTACGAAAAAAGTTCACCAGTGGATTCTAATTACTGTTCTCCGTAAACAAAACAACAACTAAAGGACTTTTTAATTAATGTTTTGGTTGACGTCGGTACTAAAAGGAAATACCACAGCTAAAACTAAAATTCAAGGAAAGGATTTTTTTTTCTTGAAGTGGTCACTGAATAACGGATAATACAGTAAAACGTCACGGAAAAAAAGGTAATCTCAATTTAAGAGGTATTTTAATTACTAAAATACTAGAGAAAAAAAACTCAAAGAACTAAATGTACTGCATACATTTATTCAATTGTGACTCGATTAAAAAAAACTTTTATTTTGTGGAAAGAGTTACTTATTAGTAAGTGCCTAAAAACGGAAAGTCAATTCCATTTCGTGATTCCAGATAAACCTGTTTTATTTTTTTTTTTTGCAGCGTGACTCGCAAAAAGAATATATTATTGCAAGCAGCGATATTATTATTGAAAACAGGAGCTTACAGCAATTTGTTTTTTGTTGTAACCCAAACCGGTGTATATGGTACATGGTACAATATTTTTTTTAACTACACACTAAAAAAAAAAAAACATGGAAGACTTATCAAAAATGTTCATGCAATTTTCACAAGCACAGGCTGAGCGGGATGAACGCAGACAAGCTACACAAAACGAGCTTTTGCAAACAAATACAGGCACAGGCTGACCGCGAGGAAAAGAGAGAGGACAGATTATTGAAATGGCAGCAGGAACAAGAATAAAAGCAGAAAATGGCGCAATTAAAGCAGAAAAAACTGCAATTGGAACAGGAAGACAGGCATAAGAAACTACAATTGGAATATGAAGAAAGACCAGAGGAACGTTTTGCTAAAACACTGGAACTACTAAAGAGTAATCGAGAAAATGTCGATAGTGTTAATTTCTCCCATACAACTATTTTTAATAGCATGGACACATTTCATTATGTGCCTGAGGAAGAGAAGAATTTTGAAGCATACTACACAAGATACGAGGATGTTTTTCAACTGGACTGTAAAAATTGGCCAAATAGTCAGAAAGTGAGCCTCTTACTCAGAAAATTGGGTACATCAGAACACAGCAAATTCGTAGATTACATATTACCTAAAAAAAACTGCGGAATCAGAGTTCATGGAAGCTGTAAAATTACTAAAAGAATTATTTAATCCAAATATATCTCTTTTTCATAAAAGATGGCTGTGCATGAATCTAAGAAAGATGGACAACCAAGATTATTTGACATACGCATCAGTTGTCAATAAAAACTGCGATAATTTTAAGCTTGCAGAACTAACGGTAGAAGATTTTAAATGTCTAATCTTCGCTCAAGGGTTAGTTTCCACATTTCTTACTTTCTCCTTTATTTGTTACCAATTTATTACTTTTTTCCTTTATTTTTTGCACATTTATTACTTTTTTCATTATTAGTTGCATATTTATAAATTTTCTTTGTTAGTTGCACATTTAAAACTTTGTTAGTTGCACATTTCTAACTTTTACCTTTACTTTTTTCACATTTATTACTTTTTTCTTTATTTGTTGCATATTTATTACTTTTTCTTTATTTGTTGCACATTTATTACTTTTTCTTTATTTGTTGCACATTAATTACTTTTTCTTTATTTGTTGCACATTTATTACTTTTTCTTTATTTGTTGCACATTTATTACTTTTTTCTTTATTTGTTGCACATTTATTACTTTTTTCTTTATTTGTTGCACATTTATTACTTTTTTCTTTATTTGTTGCACATTTATAACTTTTTCCTTTATTTGTTGCACATTTATTACTTTTTCCTTTATTTGTTGCACATTTATTACTTTTTTCTTTATTTGTTGCACATTTATTACTTTTTCCTTTATTTGTTGCACATTTATAACTTTTTCTTTATTTGTTGCACATTTATTACTTTTTTCTTTATTTGTTGCACATTAATTACTTTTTCTTTATTTGTTGCACATTTATTACTTTTTCTTTATTTGTTGCACATTAATTACTTTTTCTTTATTTGTTGCACATTTATTACTTTTTCTTTATTTGTTGCACATTTATTACTTTTTCCTTTATTTGTTGCATATTTATTACTTTTTTCTTTATTTGTTGCACATTTATTACTTTTTTCTTTATTTGTTGCACATTTATAACTTTTTCCTTTATTTGTTGCACATTTATTCCTTTTCCTTTATTTGTTGCACATTTATTACTTTTTCCTTTATTTGTTGCACATTTATAACTTTTTCCTTTATTTGTTGCACATTTATAACTTTTTCTTTATTTGTTGCACATTTATTACTTTTTTCTTTATTTGTTGCACATTTATAACTTTTTCCTTTATTTGTTGCACATTTATTACTTTTTTCTTTATTTGTTGCACATTTATTACTTTTTCCTTTATTTGTTGCACATTTATAACTTTTTTCTTTATTTGTTGCACATTTATTACTTTTTTCTTTATTTGTTGCACATTTATTACTTTTTCTTTATTTGTTGCACATTTATAACTTTTTTCTTTATTTGTTGCACATTTATTACTTTTTCCTTTATTTGTTGCACATTTATTACTTTTTTCTTTATTTGTTGCACATTTATTACTTTTTCCTTTATTTGTTGCACATTTATAACTTTTTTCTTTATTTGTTGCACATTTATTACTTTTTTCTTTATTTGTTGCACATTTATTACTTTTTCTTTATTTGTTGCACATTTATTACTTTTTTCTTTATTTGTTGCACATTTATTACTTTTTTCTGTATTTGTGGCACATTTATTACTTTTTTCTTTATTTGTGGCACATTTATTACTTTTTTCTTTATTTGTTGCACATTTATTATTTTTTTCTTTATTTGTTGCACATTTATAACTTTTTTCTTTATTTGTTGCACATTGATTACTTTTTTCTTTATTTGTTGCACATTTATTACTTTTTTCTTTATTTGTGGCACATTTATTACTTTTTTCTTTATTTGTTGCACATTTATTATTTTTTCCTTTATTTGTTGCACATTTATAACTTTTTTCTTTATTTGTTGCACATTTATTACTTTTTTCTTTATTTGTTGCACATTTATTACTTTTTTCTTTATTTGTTGCACATTTATTACTTTTTCTTTATTTGTTGCACATTTATTACTTTTTTCTTTATTTGTTGCACATTTATTATTTTTTTCTTCTTTGTTTGTTGCCCATTTATAACTTTTTTCTTTATTTGTTGCACATTTATTACTTTTTTCTTTATTTGTTGCAGATTTATTACATTTTCCTTTATTTGTTGCACATTTATTACTTTTTCCTTTATTTGTTGCACATTTATTACTTTTTTCTTTATTTGTTGCACATTTATTACTTTTTCCTTTATTTGTTGCACATTTATAACTTTTTCCTTTATTTGTTGCACATTTATTACTTTTCCTTTATTTGTTGCACATTTATTACTTTTTCCTTTATTTGTTGCACATTTATAACTTTTTCCTTTATTTGTTGCACATTTATAACTTTTTCTTTATTTGTTGCACATTTATTACTTTTTTCTTTATTTGTTGCACATTTATTACTTTTTCCTTTATTTGTTGCACATTTATAACTTTTTTCTTTATTTGTTGCACATTTATTACTTTTTTCTTTATTTGTTGCACATTTATTACTTTTTCTTTATTTGTTGCACATTTATAACTTTTTTCTTTATTTGTTGCACATTTATTACTTTTTCCTTTATTTGTTGCACATTTATTACTTTTTTCTTTATTTGTTGCACATTTATTACTTTTTCCTTTATTTGTTGCACATTTATAACTTTTTTCTTTATTTGTTGCACATTTATTACTTTTTTCTTTATTTGTTGCACATTTATTACTTTTTCTTTATTTGTTGCACATTTATTACTTTTTTCTTTATTTGTTGCACATTTATTACTTTTTTCTGTATTTGTGGCACATTTATTACTTTTTTCTTTATTTGTGGCACATTTATTACTTTTTTCTTTATTTGTTGCACATTTATTATTTTTTTCTTTATTTGTTGCACATTTATAACTTTTTTCTTTATTTGTTGCACATTGATTACTTTTTTCTTTATTTGTTGCACATTTATTACTTTTTTCTTTATTTGTGGCACATTTATTACTTTTTTCTTTATTTGTTGCACATTTATTATTTTTTCCTTTATTTGTTGCACATTTATAACTTTTTTCTTTATTTGTTGCACATTTATTACTTTTTTCTTTATTTGTTGCACATTTATTACTTTTTTCTTTATTTGTTGCACATTTATTACTTTTTCTTTATTTGTTGCACATTTATTACTTTTTTCTTTATTTGTTGTACATTTATTATTTTTTTCTTCTTTGTTTGTTGCCCATTTATAACTTTTTTCTTTATTTGTTGCACATTTATTACTTTTTTCTTTATTTGTTGCAGATTTATTACATTTTCCTTTATTTGTTGCACATTTATAACTTTTTATTTTATTTGTTGCACATTTATTACTTTTTTCTTTATTTGTTGCACATTTATTACTTTTTTCTTTATTTGTTGCACCTTTATAACTTTTTTCTTTATTTGTTGCACATTTATTACTTTTTTACTTTATTTGTTGCACATTTATTACTTTTTCCTTTATTTGTTGCACATTTATAACTTTTTTCTTTATTTGTTGCACATTTATTACTTTTTTCTTTATTTGTTGCACATTTATTACTTTTTTCTGTATTTGTGGCACATTTATTACTTTTTTCTTTATTTGTGGCACATTTATTACTTTTTTCTTTATTTGTTGCACATTTATTATTTTTTTCTTTATTTGTTGCACATTTATAACTTTTTTCTTTATTTGTTGCACATTGATTACTTTTTTCTTTATTTGTTGCACATTTATTACTTTTTTCTTTATTTGTGGCACATTTATTACTTTTTTCTTTATTTGTTGCACATTTATTATTTTTTCCTTTATTTGTTGCACATTTATTACTTTTTTCTTTATTTGTTGCACATTTATTACTTTTTTCTTTATTTGTTGCACATTTATTACTTTTTTCTTTATTTGTTGCACATTTATTACTTTTTCTTTATTTGTTGCACATTTATTACTTTTTTCTTTATTTGTTGCACATTTATTATTTTTTTCTTCTTTGTTTGTTGCCCATTTATAACTTTTTTCTTTATTTGTTGCACATTTATTACTTTTTTCTTTATTTGTTGCAGATTTATTACATTTTCCTTTATTTGTTGCACATTTATAACTTTTTCCTTTATTTGTTGCACATTTATTACTTTTCCTTTACTTGTTGCACATTTATTACTTTTTCCTTTATTTGTTGCACATTTATAACTTTTTCCTTTATTTGTTGCACATTTATAACTTTTTCTTTATTTGTTGCACATTTATTACTTTTTTCTTTATTTGTTGCACATTTATAACTTTTTCCTTTATTTGTTGCACATTTATTACTTTTTTCTTTATTTGTTGCACATTTATTACTTTTTCCTTTATTTGTTGCACATTTATAACTTTTTTCTTTATTTGTTGCACATTTATTACTTTTTTCTTTATTTGTTGCACATTTATTACTTTTTCTTTATTTGTAGCACATTTATAACTTTTTTCTTTATTTGTTGCACATTTATTACTTTTTCCTTTATTTGTTGCACATTTATTACTTTTTTCTTTATTTGTTGCACATTTATTACTTTTTCCTTTATTTGTTGCACATTTATAACTTTTTTCTTTATTTGTTGCACATTTATTACTTTTTTCTTTATTTGTTGCACATTTATTACTTTTTCTTTATTTGTTGCACATTTATTACTTTTTTCTTTATTTGTTGCACATTTATTACTTTTTTCTGTATTTGTGGCACATTTATTACTTTTTTCTTTATTTGTGGCACATTTATTACTTTTTTCTTTATTTGTTGCACATTTATTATTTTTTTCTTTATTTGTTGCACATTTATAACTTTTTTCTTTATTTGTTGCACATTGATTACTTTTTTCTTTATTTGTTGCACATTTATTACTTTTTTCTTTATTTGTGGCACATTTATTACTTTTTTCTTTATTTGTTGCACATTTATTATTTTTTCCTTTATTTGTTGCACATTTATAACCTTTTTCTTTATTTGTTGCACATTTATAACTTTTTTCTTTATTTGTTGCACATTTATTACTTTTTTCTTTATTTGTTGCACATTTATTACTTTTTCTTTATTTGTTGCACATTTATTACTTTTTTCTTTATTTGTTGCACATTTATTTTTTTTTCTTCTTTGTTTGTTGCCCATTTATAACTTTTTTCTTTATTTGTTGCACATTTATTACTTTTTTCTTTATTTGTTGCAGATTTATTACATTTTCCTTTATTTGTTGCACATTTATTACTTTTTCCTTTATTTGTTGCACATTTATTACTTTTTTCTTTATTTGTTGCACATTTATTACTTTTTTCTTTATTTGTTGCACCTTTATAACTTTTTTCTTTATTTGTTGCACATTTATTACTTTTTTACTTTATTTGTTGCACATTTATTACTTTTTCCTTTATTTGTTGCACATTTATAACTTTTTTCTTTATTTGTTGCACATTTATTACTTTTTTCTTTATTTGTTGCACATTTATTACTTTTTCCTTTATTTGTTGCACATTTATTACTTTTTTCTTTATTTGTTGCACATTTATTACTTTTTTCTTTATTTGTTGCACATTTATTACTTTTTCCTTTATTTGTTGCACATTTATTACTTTTTCTTTATTTGTTGCACATTTATTACTTTTTTCTTTATTTGTTGCACATTTATTACTTTTTTCTTTATTTGTTGCACATTTATTACTTTTTTCTTTATTTGTTGCACATTTATTACTTTTTTCTTTATTTGTTGCACATTTATTACTTTTTTCTTTATTTGTTGCACATTTATTACTTTTTTCTTAATTTGTGGCACATTTTTACTTTTCCTTTATTTGTTGCACATTTATTACTTTTTTCTTTATTTGTTGCACATTTATTACTTTTTTCTTTATTTGTTGCACATTTATTACTTTTTTCTTTATTTGTTGCACATTTATTACTTTTTTCTTTATTTGTTGCACATTTATTACTTTTTTCTTTATTTGTGGCACATTTATTACTTTTCCTTTATTTGTTGCACATTTATTACTTTTTTCTTTATTTGTTGCACATTTATTACTTTTGTCTGTATTTGTTGCACATTTATTACTTTTTTCTTTATTTGTTGCACATTTATTACTTTTTTCTTTATTTGTGACACATTTATTACTTTTTCTTTATTTGTGGCACATTTATTATTTTTTTCTTTATTTGTTGCACATTTATTACTTTTTTCTTTATTTGTTGCACATTTATTACTTTTTTCTTTATTTGTTGCACATTTATTACTTTTTTCTTTATTTGTTGCACATTTATTACTTTTTTCTTTATTTGTTGCACATTTATTACTTTTTTCTTTATTTGTTGCACATTTATTACTTTTTTCTTTATTTGTTGCACATTTATTACTTTTTTCTTTATTTGTTGCACATTTATTACTTTTTTCTTTATTTGTTGCACATTTATTACTTTTTTCTTTATTTGTGGCACATTTATTACTTTTCCTTTATTTGTTGCACATTTATTACTTTTTTCTTTATTTGTTGCACATTTATTACTTTTTTCTGTATTTGTGACACATTTATTACTTTTTCTTTATTTGTTGCACATTTATTACTTTTTTCTTTATTTGTTGCACATTTATTACTTTTTTCTTTATTTGTTGCACATTTATTACTTTTTTCTTTATTTGTTGCACATTTATTACTTTTTTCTTTATTTGTTGCACATTTATTACTTTTTTCTTTATTTGTGGCACATTTATTACTTTTTTCTTTATTTGTTGCATATTTATTACTTTTTTCTTTATTTGTTGCACATTAATTACTTTTTTCTTTATTTGTTGCACATTTATTACTTTTTTCTTTATTTGTTGCACATTTATTACTTTTTTCTTTATTTGTTGCACATTTATTACTTTTTTCTTTATTTGTTGCACATTTATTACTTTTTCTTTATTTGTTGCACATTTATTACTTTTTTCTTTATTTGTTGCACATTTATTACTTTTTTCTTTATTTGTTGCACATTTATTACTTTTTTCTTTATTTGTTGCACATTTATTACTTTTTTCTTTATTTGTTGCACATTGATTACTTTTTTCTGTATTTGTGACACATTTATTACTTTTTCTTTATTTGTTGCACATTTATTACTTTTTTCTTTATTTGTTGCACATTTATTACTTTTTTCTTTATTTGTGGCACATTTATTACTTTTTTCTTTATTTGTTGCACATTTATTACTTTTTTCTTTATTTGTTGCACATTTATTACTTTTTTCTTTATTTGTTGCACATTTATTACTTTTTTCTTTATTTGTTGCACATTTATTACTTTTTTCTTTATTTGTTGCACATTTATTACTTTTTTCTTTATTTGTTGCACATTTATTACTTTTTTCTTTATTTGTTGCACATTTATTACTTTTTTCTTTATTTGTTGCACATTTATTACTTTTTTCTTTATTTGTTGCACATTTATTACTTTTTTCTTTATTTGTTGCACATTTATTACTTTTTTCTTTATTTTTTGCACATTTATTACTTTTTTCTTTATTTGTGGCACATTTATTACTTTTCCTTTATTTGTTGCACATTTATTACTTTTTTCTTTATTTGTTGCACATTTATTACTTTTGTCTGTATTTGTTGCACATTTATTACTTTTCCTTTATTTGTTGCACATTTATTACTTTTTTCTTTATTTGTTGCACATTTATTATTTTTTTCTTCTTTGTTGCACATTTATTACTTTTTTCTTTATTTGTTGCACATTTATTATTTTTTTCTTCTTTGTTTGTTGCCCATTTATAACTTATTTCTTTATTTGTTGCACATTTATTACTTTTTTCTTTATTTGTTGCACATTTATTACTTTTCCTTTATTTGTTGCACATTTATTACTTTTTTCTTTATTTGTTGCACATTTATTACTTTTTCTTTATTTGTTGCACATTTATTACTTTTTTCTTTATTTGTTGCACATTTATTACTTTTTTCTTTATTTGTTGCACATTTATTACTTTTTTCTTTATTTGTTGCACATTTATTACTTTTTCTTTATTTGTTGCACATTTATTACTTTTTTCTTTATTTGTTGCACATTTATTACTTTTTTCTTTATTTGTTGCACATTTATTACTTTTTTCTTTATTTGTTGCACATTTATTACTTTTTTCTTTATTTGTTGCACATTTATTACTTTTTTCTTTATTTGTTGCACATTTATTACTTTTTTCTGTATTTGTGACACATTTATTACTTTTTCTTTATTTGTTGCCCATTTATTACTTTTTTCTTTATTTGTTTCACATTTATTACTTTTTCTTTATTTGTTGCACATTTATTACTTTTTTCTTTATTTGTTGCACATTTATTACTTTTCCTTTATTTGTTGCACATTTATTACTTTTTTCTTTATTTGTTGCACATTTATTACTTTTTTCTTTATTTGTTGCACATTTATTACTTTTTTCTTTATTTGTTGCACATTTATTACTTTTTTCTTTATTTGTTGCACATTTATTACTTTTTTCTTTATTTGTTGCACATTTATTACTTTTTCTTTATTTGTTGCACATTTATTACTTTTTTCTTTATTTGTTGCACATTTATTACTTTTTTCTTTATTTGTTGCACATTTATTACTTTTTTCTTTATTTGTTGCACATTTATACTGTTGCTCTTTTTTTTGCACATTTATAAGCTATTCATATCTTTTTGAGAAAAAAAAATTGACCTTTTCTAGAATAATCAATTCCTTTGCACTGGGGTGTTTACAGTTTAAAACCCTGTCTTTATTAAAGTAACATATATTTACTAAAATCTACCTTTAGTATTTCATATCAATCGTATTTTAAAATAAATAAGTTGCATGAGTTTTTTTGCCGCAAGTTTGCGAGTGACATCAGGATATGAGTGTTCTCTGTATGTTTTTCTCTGATGTCTTTCTCTTCGTTTTTACATGTTTAGATTATTCTCACAATAACATAGTATTTCTAAAATAACGATCTGCACCACATAATATTGTCTGTATACAGATCCAAAGGCAATTTCCTATGTACAATATCGCATCCGCACGCTATTTGCGCCTAAAACATTATACAAAAGCTCATATAAGAATTTCAAATAACATGGCTAATCAATTTGGCAATCGAGTTAATAACGCCACAGAACGAGCCAAATGATTGGAATGAAAGAAGGTGAATATAAGCAAGTTCGAAATTTAGCAAAACTATCTACATTGATGGAACATGATCAATTGTTAAACATTGATTGATTGTCTCCGAAAAGCTGAGATTGGGTTCGGCTCGACTTAGTCACACAGATTTTTTTTTCGTCGGACAAAGTAAAATTGATTCCACTGAGCTAATAGCTCGTCTTCCTTTGTTTGTCTTGGCAGAAGTTCAGATCAACGTAAGCATATCTAAACATTTTTGGCAACGGCTGGTCAGTTGGCGTCTTGTCTTTCAGCGTTCGACTTATTAAGCGGCGGCGCTGGGAGTCAATTAAAGACTGCACAGGGAATGGAGTTGAGACACTCAAAAGGAATATCTATAATTACGCTTGGACAATATTCACTCAATTCAACTGGATATTCTTAATAAAGATATTTTTAGTTTGAACGAATCATAAATTGAATTGTTTAAAGGTATTATTTGTATGTATGATTTGGCAAAGAAAGTTCATTTGTATTAGTCCTTAAATGTCTATTCAGTTTAAAAAGTTAATTACCAAATAGTTGATTTATTTCACGATTTTCTTTTTTAAACTGTCGTTTCATTTTAGTAGAAACGGCTAGTATTAAAAATTATATTGCTACAAACATTAATAACACGTCCCTGTTTCTATGTTTCTATCTGATATGCGTTGCAAACTTTTGTAAATGCGTATCATTTAATAGTAAATGCAACCTTGTTCAGCAACTCTATTAACCGTCAGAGTAAAGTGAAGTGAAAACGTAATAACGTTTAGGCACTGGAAAAATGTTTAATAAAAATAAAGTAAGCGCAAAATACTGTTGTTTTTTGTGAAGCAGGAGTTGTGGTGAGTGTAAGAAATATCACCACTATCACTATTACTACTACTACTACTACTACTACTACTGCTGCTGCTGCTACTGCTACTGCTACTATTTCTATGAGAATAACGGTAAAAAATAAGATATTTCTCCTGGGTTTACCAGATTATAATAATCTTCTTTTCTTTATTTTCCTCTTTGTTTTTTTTCTTGACTTTGTTAGAATCAGTGAGTCGTCTAAAACGAAGAATACACGCAGAAAAAAGGTGAATCATGTAACTTCCTTTCGACCAATCAAATTAAAAACCATGAATGGAAAAAGTAAATAAAGATATTTCTAAAAAAAAAAAAAAGTAAGTTCTGGCAGCTGGGAAAGTGGAAGCGACGAATCCACGTCGCCTAAGTAAAGTCTTTATAAGTACATTTGGATTTTCCGAACTTCTCCTAACTCCAATAATAATGATGATGATGATGATGATGATGATGATGATGACGATGACGATAATAATAATAATAATAATAATAATAATAATAATAATAATAATAATAATTAAAAACTAACTAAGATGAATGTACAAAATGTATCACGATGTTTTTCAATGTTGATCCCTGAAAACTATCTTAACTGGCTAGAGATCCATAAAAGAATTGTCCATAAAAAATCAAGCCCTTAGCGCCGTTCTTCAACTTTTAGTTTTGGGAGAAATAGAGTTTCAAAATATGGAGAGAGACAGACAGCCTTTTATCTATTAGATTACTATCCGATACATATTGTTATTTTTTCCGTAGCCCTATTTAATTTAATCAGCGCTCGACATATTCCGGTGTCTTACGTAACCTGCCAAGCAAGCCCGTGCTAACATCATGAAAATACGGATCGCTTACTACAGCAGTATCAAGAACTGAGTTGAATTTAATTTTCTTTAAATCCAGAATGCCCGTTTTGGGTGGGCTTCATTTCCTACACATTAAAAAGCGACCTTATGACTTATATGGCCTCATCGGAAGTCAAGTAAATAAGAACAAGACTTTTCATATATTTTTTAGTTCATCAAACTCAATTTCTCAATGTTTCTTAGTTGATATTTGTTTCCTGATTCGATTCTGCACGAACAAATTTCCTAATGCTTTGAATCTTGTTTCGCTTTAAAAGTTTTTTTCTCTATTGATTCATGTATTTTGATTATTCGATTATCCCGATTTAGATTCTTTGAAATACGAAGCAACAATTTTTTTTAGTTTATTTCCCTTATTATGGTGTGTTAGTTTAATTTTGTGAGATATTAAGCTTAATTTTAGTACTTGCAAGTAGTTTATAGATATTGAAAAATGCAATAATTAAAAAAATGATTTCTATTTGAAATAAAATACAAGCAGTATTGTTACAGTTACAGCAAAATTGATTGCATAATCAGATGCCATATATTAAACCAGATATATATATTTATATAGATAGATAGATAGATAAATAGATAGATAGATAGTGATCTCTGTCGTCGCTACTATTGCGCATACTAAAATTAGCAAATACTTGTATCAAGAAGCCACTACTAAGCGTAGATATATCGAGATGACTAGAAATGGCATTGCGCAAGAAAAAGTAAATTATCGTGATTTTTGAGAATCTATAATAGTATGCTGAACAACGGGCCATTAATAATTCTAACTCTGCCCAACAACAATGTCTTGGATTGCAGCGGATAAGGCAGAACAGCTTTTCAGCGATTTGCGCTAAACTCCACCTTGCGCACATGCACTAAGGACAGAAACCACACTAGCTCACTTTTTCTCATGTCCCAGACATCATAAAAGCTCAGAATCATAAGACACCTTCAAATGACTAGTATTTACCCTTGCTATAGCAATAAAGAAATCCACTTCATACTTCATACTTACCCTCTCTAAAGTTTATAAGAAATAATATGCACAATATTGCTTCTGTGGAATTTAAAAATTGTCTCTGTTGTATCAGTTATCAAGAACACCGAAACAAAAAAACTTATCCCCAAAATTATTGCTGCCAACTCTTCACAAACCGTTTGAAATAATAATCGATCTAACGATAATTCGGTGACCCAACCCCCTATAATTGACGAAAATTCCCCCAGAAGGGGGCGAATAAGAGCTGAAGTGAAATATTTTATTATGTGATCCCGGGGTACTAGCAGATGACTTTGCTGGTTAAAAACGGTTTGAGCGCTCATACAAAATACATGAAGGGAAAAACAATTTCGGGAACATTAATAATATTGTTTGTGAGTTAGGGTTAGTTGCGTGTTATCGGGCTGTGTTTTTTTTTTTGTTGTTGTTTTTCGAAGTGACCTTGTAAGTTCGCAGTTGGAAGTTCACAGATACAGATTGCAGTCGTAGGAACGAACGTAGTCTTCACCGGTACATAGAGCCACTAAAGCCATGTTGGCGAATGTGCCCACCACCATTCCGCGCCAAAAACAGATATTGTGATTTTATTTTCTCTTATTGTACATTTTATTTGTAATAAGAATTATTTTCATAATTAATTCTTATAATGAAACCAAACTTTGCGTCAGAGTCTGTTATTCGTCACTTGTCAACTTGTAAATAAACTGTAAATGAATGATACTAAATTGACTCTTTTTCAGCGAACAGCGAGCAAGAGGAGAGAATCGTCAAACTACCGACCGGCATCCGGCCCGTAGCGCATAGCTTCCTTGGAAGATTTGTGTCATATACGGAATGTTTCTTCTTTTTTTCCCCTTTGTTTTTCTTCATTTGCAATCCACTGTTGAGGCAAGAACTACAGAAATTTCACATCAACCTTGTCATCGTAGATGCAGCTGAGACCGCGCTATTGGTCTTCTGTGAGTGTTCGACTCGGAACCACCTATGTACCGGTGAAGATTACGGTCTTCCTCGTGTTATATCTTAACTGGAGGCGGCTAAATGTTGGTTGTGTTATATTGGTGCTTTCGTAACCAGGATATGATCCTTGGGGAAGTCCATAACGGGGCGTTCGACGTGTTATATTGGGACAGGTTAAACTAGGAAGAACCCTGGAGAACTCTGTAACTTCGGGTCGCGTCGTGTTATATTAATGGCCGCAACAAGGATTGACCCTGCGGAGTTAAAGAAAGTAAAAACTTCTAAAATCGATCAGGAAACATCATGAGAAGAAAAAATCCACGTGGTTGGCGTCAGTCACGCAAGATTTTAATCTGTAAAGCGTGTCAAACTACAGGGTCAGATTATTTATTTTGTTTTGTTTTGTTTTTTGCCTTGATATATGTTTTCCTGGTAATAGATCCTTGAAAGCTAAAATGCTGCGGCAAGCCGCCAACTGGAGGTTAAAAAAAGGTGATGATGGATGCCCCCTGCTTTGCCGATTGACAGAGCTCGAAAAATTTAGACTGACCCGACATAATAGGGCTTAACAGAGTTGAGAGGGAAAAGATAACAAAGTATCAAGGACTTATGTATGATATGAAACGAAATTGGAAATTAAAAGACGTTTCAATTATACCAGTCATCATAGGAGCAACTGGGCTTATGAAAAAGAACTTTAAAAAGTACATAGCAAGCATACCTGGTGAACCAAGTGCAAGTGAAATACAAACGATTGCACTGAAAGGGACGGCTAGAATCCTGAAAAGATCTCTTGGTTGGACTCACTAAAATAGGGGTAAATCTCAGACATCTGGTTGGATGTCCCATCCCCTAGAAGAAAAAGTTTAAGAAAAATGAAAAAAAAAAAAGAGAATAACACATATTGCGTTCTGGTGCTGTTCTGTTCTTGGCGATAAAGTGAAGGCGTTTAAACTGACGAATAGACGGTTATTATTAATTTATTTTTATTTCGGACTATTAGTCTCATCTTTATTAGTTGTTGTTTTTGTTATCTTTTTATTGGTTTGTTTATTCACAAGGATTCGGCCAACTATTCCTCTGGCCTTCGTCAGGTGGTAACCGCGACGGATAGGAACTTCGAATCTCCTAACTGCATTCTCAGCCATCACTGCCATCCGTAGTTGTTGTCGTCTCACCACATTTTGACCAATTAAACTCTGGCACGCTTTGGGTGGGATTGAAACCGCTATCTTCAGATAATGCTCATCTGGAACAGGTTACCACCTGACGAAGGCCAGAGGAATAGTTGGCCGAAACGTTGTGAATAAACAAACCAATAAAAAGAAAAAAAAAACAACAACTAATAAAGATGAGACTAATAGTCCGAAATAAAAATAAATTAATATATAATGCTCATCTCAAAAAATGAATTCCAATTAAGGAATAATATATATATATATATATATATATATATATATATATATATATATATATATATATATATATATATATATATATATATATACCAATCGGTACGGACCCGACTATGGAAGATCAGATGATAAATAAACGTGGATTTATAAGATCAAAGAATCCAACCTTGATCGCCCTTCGGGGCCCGTGGCGCAGTTGATAGAGACGTTGAATCTCTACGGTTCCAGATGAGCATTATCTGAAGATAGCGGTTTCAATCCCACCTTTGGTTAATTGGCCAAACCGTGGTGAGACGACAACAACTACGGATGGCAGTGATGGCTGAGAATGCAGTTAGGAGATTCGAAGTTCCTATCCGTCGCGGTTACCACCTGACGAAGGCCAGAGGAATAGTTGGCCGAAACGTTGTGAATAAACAAACCAATAAAAAGATAAAAAACAACAACTAATAAAGATTAGACTAATACTCCGAAATAAAAAAAAAATTAATATATAATGCTCATCTCAAAAAATGAATTCCAATTAAGGAATAATATATATATATATATAGACAGTTATTAGTTCGGTAATTGTTTCCGAGAAGGAAACTAAGATAATATATAAACTGATACATCTAAAAATTAAACTGAAAAGAATACTGAAAAGGGACTGACAGCATTTAATCTGGTGCTTCTGAGAATTAAATTGAAAATAATGTTGAAAAAAAAAATTGAACGCATTTAAACCGATATTTCTGGGCAAAAATTAGAAAAAAAATTAAATTGATGTTTCTGGGAAATAAATTGAAAAGAATGCTGAAAATAAATAGAAAACATTTAAACTAATACTTCTGAGAATTAAATTGAAAATTAAACTTGCAAGTAATTAAACTGATACGTTGAAAATTAAACTAGAAAGAATATTGAAAGGAATGTAAAAAAATTAACCGATACTCTCGGAAATTAAATTGAAGATTTTCTCGAACAAAATTTGCAGACGTTTAAACTGAGGATTAGAAATATTGTTTGAACTCAAAATAAAGAGTTACAAAAAGAGATGATTTCATGAGGATACAGAGAAGTAGATAATTTACACTGATCCTTAGAGCAAAAGAAACTGTCGGTGCTGACCGTCAGCACCGACACTGCTGACGTTGTTCTGTTTTTTTTTTATATAATGCATCCAGTTAAAGATAAGGCTCTCATTTTGTTAGATGTTTTATAATCAAGCCTTCGCTTGAGTTGTGATCAAAACGTAGATGTTTTTGATTTGAAACCGCCGGTACGATGAGCGATGGAGTGTTATATTGTATATGAATAGACTGTCGATGAGATAATTTAAACCAAGTACACTGGTGCAAAAAATACGCTTGATTAAAGATATGAAAAGAAATACATTAAGAAGTGGATCATTCGAAAAATAAAACCGCCTGTATGATGGGCGTTGATTTTATGTTTTGTAACAAATGGATTTAACAATAAAAAGAAAACTATAAAAGAAAGGAGATTTTCTATATAAAAACATAAGCGATACAAGTCGTAAAGGTCCGCTTAAAATATACAAAGAAAAGAAAGTAAACACGGGGGGGGGAGATAAGTAGACAGAGTGTCCTTAGTTTCATAGATCTTTAGAGATAGTGTCCTTAGTGAACGGACGTCGGTATGAGTCGCTGCACCAAACAGCTGTCAATCAAATAGGCGGCGATTTGCTAGCAGGATCATTTTCAGAAATCCGTCCCAGTAGCGCCCGGATTCCGATAATGTGGATTACGGCGAATTCTGCTGTGTTTTGAGCTCCGTTTTATTTTTTAATTGTTAATAATTTTTGGGAGAAATTATTTGATAGTAAGTTTCGAACTCTATTTGGATAGATAGCATTACGGAACAGTGGTCGACAATTGAGAGTCTAGAATTGCATCGGTCGGGGTAATTATGGTCGAGCAAGAGCCCTGTTCGATCGTGCCGCCGGGATTGGGGGAGGGCGAGATGGAGTCTGGATGTTCCGCTGTTGATCATTCTGGTATTCAGCGTGTGTTCAGTTGGTGTGTGTTAAGTAGACAACTCATGAGAGATTATGGACAAAAGAAATTTTACGGCGGTGAAATAGATGAGTAGAGGCTGATATAACGTGGGATATTGTGTGACTTGGGGTGGATCTAAGCCCTAATATAATCATGTACTGGTAAAAACATTTGCTGTCACCAGAGTACAACATTCATTCTGCTCGTCGTTAAGTGAAAGGTTGCCGAGGAATGTTAGATTTAAAAGTGAATTCTGAAGTCTTTAAATTGTCATTCAGAAGACAATGTTGGGAATGACAGGTTCTGAAATGAAAGGGTAGCGCATAAAGAGAAATTCTCCATACATGGCGGATATTGGCCTTATAATACTAGTGTACCTAATGGAACAGGTATGGGCGTATGGATGATAGGAGCCATGAGAATGAAAAATGCTGCCGCCTGTAGGAAAACTAGTGAAGTGATAATAAAACAGCTACACCTTAGTGATTTGGAAGCTGTGGTATATTGATCAGAGAATATCAAGAAGGAATCGACAAGTTCGATGAGGCTATGCAGCATTTAACTATTACTGAAGGATGTAGAGACATATGCCCGAATATTAAACCCTTGAACGATGTTGCGGTTATTATTACACGGGTGGACCAGTTAGAAAACAGACAAAAGAGGATGGCAATTCCTATAATTAACAAGGCCGCCGGGATTCCATATTCAAGACTTCTTGCGTGGGAGTGCACGTTTCTGGAAAGTGCAACCTTGAGGGTATAAACAGTTTAAATTTCCCGTGTGGGAAAATTTCTGAGAAGAAGTATCGTTGAGAAAGTCGCGCGTGAACAAATACGAAGCGTCTCCTGCAAATGAAAGAAAGAACTATTCAGAGAAGTATCGTTATAAAAACAAAACGTGTGAAGAAATACGAAGCGTCTCCTGCAAATGGAAGAAAGAACTATTCAGAGAAGTATTGTTATAAAAAAAACGTGTGAAGAAATACGAAGCGTCTCCTGCAAATGGAAGAAAGAACTATTCAGAGAAAAAGCATCGTTGACGAAGACGCTCGTGAAAAAATACGAAGCGTCTCCTGCAAATGAGAGAAAGAAGTATTCAGAGAAGTATCGTTAACGAAGTCCGGCGTGAAAAAATACGAAGCGTCTCCTGCAAATGAAAGGAACCAGTATTCAGAGAAGAAGTATCATTGACGAGGTCGCGCATGAAGAAATACCGAGCGTTTCCTGCAAATGAAAGACAGATGTATTCAGAGAAGTATCGTTAAAAAGGTCGCGTGTGAAGAAATACGAATCGTCTGCAAATGGAAGAAAGAACTATTCAGAGAAAAAGCATCGTTGACGAAGTCGCGCGTGAAACAATACGAAAGGGCTCCTGCAAATGGGAGAAAGAAGTATTCAGAGAAGTATCGTCGGCGAGGTCGCGCGTGAAAAAATAGGAAGCGTCTCCTGCAAACGAGGGAAAGAACTATTCAGAGAAGTATCGTTGACGAAGTCGCGCGGGAAAAAATACGAAGCGCCTCCTGCAAATGAGAGAAATAAGTATTCAGAGAAGTATCCTTAACGAAGTGTCGCGTAAAAAAATATGAAGCGTCTCCTGCAAATGACAGAAAGCAGTATTCAGAGAAAAACTATCGTTGACGAAGTCACGCGGGAAGAATTACGAAGTCTCTCCTGGAAATGAGAGAAATAAGTATTCCGAGAAGAAGTATCGTTAACGAAGTCGCGTGTGAAGAAAGACGAAGCATCTCCTTCTAATGAAAGAAAGAAGTATTTAGAGAAGAAGTATCGTTTCCGATGTCGCGCGTTAAGAAATACGACAGCGTCTCCTGCAAACGAGAGAAAAAAGTATTCAGAGAAGTATCATAGCCGAAGTCGCGCGTGAAAAAATACGAAGCGTCTCCTTCTAATGAAAGAAAAAAGTCTTCAGAGAAGAAATATCGTTGCCGATGCCGCGCGTGAAGAAATACGAAGCGTCTCCAAGTAATGAGAGACAGGAGTATTCCGAGAAGTATCGTTGAAGAGGTCGCGCGTGGTGAAGAAATACGAAGTGTCTTTTGGAAATTTAAGAAAGAAATATTCAGAGAAGTATCGTTGACGAGGTTGCGCGTCAAAAAATACGAAGCGTCTCCTGCTTATGAAAGAACTATTCAGAGAAGTAGTATCGTTGACGAAGTCGTGCGTAAAGAAATACGAAACGTCTCCTGCAAATGAATGAACTATTCAGAGTAGTAGTATCGTTGACGGTGTCACGCGTGAAGAAATACGGAGCGTCTCCTGCAAATGAAAGAACTATTAAAAGAAGTAGTATCGTTAACGGTGTCAGGCGTGAAGATATACGAAGCGTCTCCTGCAAATGAAAGAACTATTCAGAGAAGTAGTATCGTTCACTGTGTCACGCGTGAAGACAAACGAAGTGTCTCCTGCAAATGAAAGAACTATTCAGAGAAGTAGTATCGTTGACGAAGTCGCGCGTGAAGAAATACGAAGCGTCTCCTGCAAACAAAAGAACTATTCAGAGAAGTAGTATCGTTGACTGTGTCACGCGTGAAGAAAAACGAAGTGTCTCCTGCAAATGAAAGAACTATTCAGAGAAGTAGTATCGTTGACGAAGTCGCACGTTAAGAAATACGTAGCGTCTCCTGCAAATGAAAGAACTATTCAGAGAAGTAGTATCGTTGACACTGTCGCACGTGAAGAAATACGAAGCGTCTCCTGCAAATGAAAGAACTATTCAGAGAAGTAGTATTGTTGACACTGTCGCGCGTGAAGAAATACGAAGCGTCTCCTGCCAATTAAAGAACTATTCAGAGAAGTAGTATCGTTGACGGTGTCGCTTGGTAAGAAAAATGAAGCGTCTCCTGCAAATGAAAGAACTATTCAGAGAAGTAGCATCGTTTGTGAAGTAACGCGTGAAGAAATACGAAGCGACTCCTGCAAATGAGAGACATGAGTATTCTGAGAAGTATCGTTGACGAGGTCACGTGTGAAGAAATACGATTCGTCTCCTGCAAATAAAAGAGCTATTCAGAGAAGTAGTATCGTTGATGAAGTCGCGGGCGAAGAAATACGAAGCGACTCCTGCAAATAAGAGACAGGAATATTCTGAGAAGTATCGTTGACAGAGTCGCGGTTGAGGAAATACAAAGTGTCTTTTGGAAATTAAAGAACTATTAAGAGAAATAGTATCGTTGACGGTGTCGCTCGTGAAGAAATACGAAGCGTCTCCTGCAAATTACATAACTAGTCAGAGTAGTATCGTTGACGAAGTCGCGCGTGAAGTAATACGAAGCGTCTCCTGCAAATGACAGAACTATTAAGAGAAGTAGTATCGTTGACGAAGTCCGCGTGAAAAAATACGAAGCGTCTCCTGCCAATGAAAGAATTGTTCAGAGAAATAGTATCAGTGACGGCGTCGCGGGTGAAGAAATACGAAGTGTCTACTGCAAATGAAAGAACTATTCAGAGAAGTAGTATCGTTGAAGAAGTCGCGCGTGAAGAAATACGAAGCGTCTCCTGCTTATGAAAGAAAGAAGTATTCAGAGTAGTATCGTTGATGGAGTCGCGCGTGAAGAAATACGAAGCGTCTTGCAAATGAAAGAACTATTCAGAGAAGTAGTATCGTTGACGAAGTAGCGCGTGAAGAAATATGAAGCGTCTCCTGCAAATAAAAGAACTATTCAGAGAAGTAGTATCGTTGACGAAGTAGCGCGTGAAGAAATACGAAGCGTCTCCTGCAAAAGAAAGAACTATTCAGAGAAGTTATATCGTTGACGAAGTAGCGCGTGAAGAAATACGAAGCGTCTCCTGCAAATGAAAAAACTATTCAGAGAAGTAGTATCGTTGACGAAGTAGCGCGTGAAGAAATACGAAGCGTCCTCTGCAAATGAAAGAACTATTAAGAGAAGTAGTATCGTTGACGAAGTAGCGCTTGAAAAAATACGAAGCGTCTCCTGCAAATAAAAGAACTATTCAGAGAAGTAGTATCGTTGACGAAGGCGCGTGTGATGAAATAGGAAGCGTCTTGCAAATGAAAGAACTATTCAGAGAAGTAGTATCGTTGACGAAGTCGCACGTGAAGAAATACGAAAGGTCTCCTGCAAAAGAAAGAACTATTCAGAGAAGTAGTATCGTTGACGAAGTAGTGCATGAAGAAATACGAAGCGTCTCCTGCAAAAGAAAAAACTATTCAGAGAAGTAGTATCGGTGACGGCGTCGCGGGTGAAGAAATACGAAGCGTTTCCTGCAAACGAAAGAACTATTCAGAGAAGTAGTATCGTTGACGGCGTCGCGGGTGAAGAAATACGAAGCGTCTTTTGCAAATGAAAGAACTATTCAGAGAAGCAGTATCGTTGACGAAGTAGCGCATGAAGAAATACGAAGCGTCTCCTGCAAATGAAAGAACTATTCAGAGAAGTAGTATCGTTGACGAAGTAGCGCATGAAGAAATACGAAGCGTCTTACAAATAAAAGAACTTTTCAGAGAAGTAGTATCGTTGACGAAGTCGCACGTGAAGAAATACGAAAGGTCTCCTGCAAAAGAAAGAACTATTCAGAGAAGTAGTATCGTTGACGAAGTCGCACGTGAAGAAATACGAAGCGTCTCCGGCAAAAGAAAGAACTATTCAGATAAGTAGTATCGTTGACGAAGTCGCACGTGGAGAAATACGAAGCCTCTCCTGCAAATGAAAGAACTATTCAGAGAAGTAGTATCGTTGACGAAGTAGCGCATGAAGAAATACGAAGCGTCTCCTGCAAAAGAAAGAACTATTCAGAGAAGTAGTATCGGTGACGGCGTCGCGGGTGAAGAAATACGAAGCGTCTCCTGCAAATGAAAGAACTATTCAGAGAAGTAGTATCGTTGACGAAGTCGCACGTGAAGAAATACAAAAGGTCTTCTGCAAATGAAAGAACTATTCAGAGAAGTAGTATCGTTGACGGTGTCGCGCGTGAAGAAATACAAAGCGTCTCCTGCTAATGAAAGAACTATTCAGAGAAGTAGTATCGTTGACGAAGTAGCACATGAAGAAATACGCAGCGTCTCCTGCAAAAGAAAGAACTATTCAGAGAACTAGTATCGGTGACGGCGTCGCGGGTGAAGAAATACGAAGCGTCTCCTGCAAATGAAAGAACTATTCAGAGAAGTAGTATCGTTGACGAAGTAGCGCATGAAGAAATACGAAGCGTCTCCTGCAAATGAAAGAACTATTCAGAGAAGTAGTATCGTTGACGTAGTAGCGCATGAAGAAATACGAAGCGTCTCCTGCAAATGAAAGAACTATTCAGAGAAGTAGTATCGTTGACGAAGTAGCGCATGAAGAAATACGAAGCGTCTCCTGCAAACGAAAGAACTATTCAGAGAAGTAGAATCGTTGACGGAGTAGCTCATGACGAAATACGAAGCGTCTCCTGCAAATGAAAGAACTATTCAGAGAAGTAGTATCGTTGACGAACTAGCGCATGAAGAAATACGAAGCGTCTCCTGCAAATGAAAGAACTATTCAGAGAAGTAGTATCGTTGACGAAGTCGCGTGTGAAGAAATACGAAGCGCCTTGCAAATGAAAGAACTATTCAGAGAAGTAGTATCGTTGACGAAGTAGCACGTGAAGAAATACGACAGGTCTCCTGCAAATGAAAGAACTATTCAGAGAAGTAGTATCGTTGATGGTGTCGCGTGTTAAGAAATACGAAGCGTCTCCTACAAATGAAAGAACTATTCAGAGCAGTAGTATCGTTGACGCAGTCGCGCGTGAAGAAATACGAAGCGTCTTGCAACTGAAAGAACTATTCAGAGAAGTATTATCGTTGACGAAGTCGCACGTGAAGAAATACAAAAGGTCTCCTGCCAAAGAACGAACTATTCAGAGACGTAGTATCGTTGACGGTGTCGCGCATGAAGAAATACGAAGCCTCTCATGCACATGAAAGAACTATTCAGAGAAGTAGTATCGTTGACGAAATTATAGTATCCAAGAATCATATAAAGCAAACACTGCTTTATATGCATATATGTTTATACAATGGGCATTAAATAAGTTTCCAAATTTTTTGTATGGCCATTTAAACTTGTCTTAGCTCTTGAAAATTCAGCATGTTCTTGCTATACATTTTATGAGACGATGGCCAATTTTGATAATTTCAGGTTCAAATGAAAAGCGACAGCAGAGATTTAAATACAAACTACTAAAACCTGATTGTCACAGCTCTTCTGCACGTTTAAATGATATAAAATGAAGAATCCGAAATAAGGCGAAATCACGGACATAAAAGGAGAATAATGAGAAATAAATGGAAAATAATTCTCGATCAGTGTCAATAATGTAGAAAGATCAAGAGTAAATGTCTGCTACGCATCGAAATCTAAGTGAACATCGAGAGTAAATTGCAGCAATATTTCTAAGCATGACGACAAATGATCGGAAAAAATGAGAACTCAAAGAAATATGAATTCACATTGTCCAAGAAAAAATATAATCAAAACAAAACGAACACACATATAAAGAGAAAAGAACTTTAGCGTATCTTTCTCTTTCCTCTTTGATTTGACATTGAGAAAACCCCATTAACTTAATCATCTTTTCTTTTTCTTTTTCTTTTTCTGCCTTTTATGTTACATCTAATATTAATTTTAATTACATAAAATTTATATCAATTGTTTAATTGATATTTTTTCATGTGTTCAACATTTCTGGTTACGTGTGTCTTGAGAATAGGATATTCCATCGCTATGTTTCAGTGTCATTTTTGCAACGAATCCCCGGGATCTTTACTTTATCTTTTTTTAAAATTAATGTTATTTGAACGCAACAATATATAATGATTTCATAAGAACTAAAACAAGGAGAGAAAACAAAACAAAACCCGTTTAGTAACTCCCTCCCATTTGTAAATAGTAGACCACATACTCATGCCAGGATCGCATGAAACCCCATTCATTTCTCTCTGGCTGACGCTGTACAATTTTGTCGATTACATAGAATACATTTAGCGGTAAAGGCTGTTCGATACGAGCCGTCACATCATTGACATATCTTCAGTACTGCAGGATTCTCGGCATTCGTAGAATACGTGCTCAATCATTGAGGGTTTTGTATCGACAACATTCATTCCGGAACTTTGCTGAGATGGTATTGGAGGATAACGTGTTCCATGCCAATCGTAAGGCCAATGAGATAAATGCTTAGTGTCTAACTGCATTCAGAGCAAATTCTCTATTCTGATCACCCCAACCGCCAACCGAATGGGTCGTCAGCAGCCCTCTTACTAATCTCGTGTGGAATTCCTTCCTAGAAGGCCGAGAAAAGATCAAGGATCAGGTAAGCTTTTTAAGCAAAGGCCGACACTCCCGAAAGAATTACAATTCGGCTCTCATTCTAAGACGCCTCTCGACTGAATAGTTAAGAATAAGTCCAAGAAAAGTGCTGTCGACCACGAGGTTCCATGAAGATTCCACTATTAACGGTTAACTCAGGAAAACTAGTCGTAAATCTCCAAGCTTCCCTCAAATGGACGTTTAATATAGACCTGTCTGCGAACCTAATTTCCCTTTTCTGCTCCAGAGAAGCGAAGGTAGACGGTATCGGAAGATCTTCATGTGTTTCGCGGGCAAGGAAGTACAGTTAATCAGTAAATAATGAGAAGAAAAACATGAATACTACACACTTTAGCTCTAAGCTTTGAAGAGAGTTTCGACTTTTGAGTATACCTCCGACCAATTACTCTCTAGATAGAAGCAAACTCTGAGCCACACACCGAGGATTCGAACCGAACTTATGTCAAGAAAAAAGGAGCCGAAATGGTAATCATTCCAGGCGGTCAACCACAGGCCAATGACTTCTGTATCATCCTCTTCTCCTTACCCTTTATATTAATTTAATTATATGCAAGTTGTTCAAATTAATCTTCCCTGCGCTGCGTAATAATGCTAGTGTTCAATTAATTATCTAACACCTTGCAATCGGTTCGATGGGATCTTGATCCAAATCTATGTGTTTAGCAGAGTTATTGGTTTGTAATATTCTAGTAGTTCTGCATCATGCTCCCCTCGATTCTTTAGCAATGTGATCTCTCCTTTAGGAACTTGAACCGTGGTAAAACCAGTGGTTAAATACATTCATGTGCCTCAAGTAGAATTCGTAGCGCAAATATTCAAGTTACAACGATTTGCATTAGTCGATCTGCTTCAATGCTGCAAAGACCTCATGCTTCGTACCCCTGTCTCCGCAACTAGCTGCTCTAACCACATAGAGGCAGGGAGAGGTAGTCAAATAGGTTTCCAACTCGTAAGGGACGGGTGATTGGGTAGTTGAAAGATACGTTTCTGGAAATAATCTCGAAAACTCTCGCATAGCTTCTGCGATTGCTGCTTCTGTTGCACCTGCTATTGTAGTTCTAGCTGGCGGGGTGGTGAAACTGTGGCGGAAGCAATAGTGTTCTTCCGCTCTTTGCTCACAACTGTTCTCCATTCTTCCTCTGCATCGACCTTTGGGATGATTGTGGAGTAGCTGTTGGTAGCGAAACTGGCATCGAATTTGACTATGTGGATACAGCCTCTTCCAGCATCGTCATGTTTTTTCTAAGTATATTAAATGGTTAGTCAATTTTGTTTTTTAACATTTAATGAGAGAAATTATTTTCTAAACAAATGTTTTGCTTTTGTACAAGAATTGTTATAAAAACAGATGTATTTTGGAGGAATTAGATGATTCTTAACTTGCCGAAATATTGTAAGACATGTTCAATTGTTTGGTTTTTTATAACCCAGCATACAATGGATGTACTAGCTAGTATTACTATATACACTTTTTTCTACGGCCTCTTGTACTACGTGAGTAAGATTCCGTTTTATTCTTGTTATGCAATATTACCATTTATTATTTTCTTATGATATTTTTGCGCAAAAGTCATTATTAGTAGGCATAAAAACAGAACTTATCCCAATTTATAGCTGTTATCTGAGAAAATAAAAATAAATTAGGTTAGATAAGGTTGCATGCGTTAGTGATGGTACTTTAGAACTTAAATCTATTTGCCAAAAGCGATAATTTTATTTAGGGTGCATTATTCTAAAAACGTGAAAAAAGACGGCGTTTCTTCTCCAACATTAGTCAAAATACTAGCACAGCCACACCTTACCTAGACTCATACTTCAGTGTATAAATTATATCTACATCTTGTTGCAGGTTCGATCTCTTGGAAAGATACCAAAAACCAATTGATTCCACATATAAGTATTTCTATATATGTATGTATATACATATATATACATATATATATATATATGTGTGTGTGTGTGTGTGTGTGTGTGTGTGTGTGTGTGTGTGTGTGTGTGTGTGTGTGTGTGTAGAGAGAAAGAGAGAGAGAGATGGGGAGAGAGAAAATTATTATCATTTTTATAATGAATCGGGAAAGTTTTTATTTTTAATCGATTGCATTTTTTCTAACGTTGTATTAAGAGATCGACAATTGATCACGACTTTAATTCTCATAATCTCTTGACAAATTTAGAAATTCTCATAATCAATTGGCAAATTTAGAAATTCTCATAATCCATTGACAAGTTTAGAAACAATTAAAAAAAATCTATTTTCAAAGTTATCATTTTGTTAATGGACCAATCACGATTTACAATTGACAAAAAAAATTTCTTTAAATATCTTTGCTTTGTTTCTCTTTTATTAATTGCAGACATAACTTTCAGGGAAAAAGCCAACTTCTAGTCGCTCTTATCATTCATGCGTGCATTTCTTCGATGGTCGTGACTCAGAATAGAAAATACGATAATGATATCTTATCGTAGACGCACATATAGTTTTGTCGTTTATGAATTATTTAATTTCTCTTTAACAAAGAGAGAATAATTAAAAAAAAAACAAATTAGTAATATCCAAGTATATTTCAGTTGCAATATTTACCAGATTTATTTTAAACTAGCTCGGTTGCCCTGGTGTTTGGAGGTGTGTGTTGAGAAAAAAAATTGTAGTAGGCAGACAAAGCCGAACTCGTGACGCAAAGGCGGAAAAGAATGTGGAGGTGTGTGTAAGGGTGTTGGTTGAGCAAAAAAAAAAAAAAAGGAAAAAAGCGAGCGCCAAAAAAAAACAAAACAGTAGTAGTAAGCAAACGAAAGGAAAAAGAGGTGAAACAACCGATGTGACTACCGTGGTCGTGACGTCACGGGTGGTCGAAATAACGCGTTTTACTTGAAAAAATGTCAGCGAAAAAAACGACTCCCTGAGCTTAAAAATGATACCGGTCTCCTGAAAATCCGTCGCCTCGGTAGAAAGTTTTAGACATACATACATACATACATACATACATACATACATACATACATACATTTATGCATACATAAATTTAAACAGACAGATGCGATTTATATCATAGATTTTGAAATAGATAGAATTCCCTTTTTGTATTTATTTATTAACTAGTAGGCCCACCCGACGTTGCCCAGGACCGTATAATAAAGCAATGAAAAAAAATGAAGTTTGAACATATCTGTTATTCTTAGGAGAGAGGTATTTTTTATGTCTATATATCATGTACTATCTCGAGCAAAAGAATATTTTACCTAACCCAGGACGTGAATTATAAAAATTATGTATGAAATAATTGTTAACTTTCGTAGTCAATGTGATTAACAGCACGAATATGAAAGAATTTTACAATTCCTAGGACGGATAATGTATAACACATATGTTAAATAATTTTCTTACCCTCTGACGGCTAATGTACATATATATATTTGAAACCATTTAACGTACTCCCGACACTAGCTGTGTCACTAGGACTATTTTCTGAATAGATACAATGTTGTGTGCCTGACCCTAATGACTGCCTATAAATACGAATTCCGAATCACCATGTACTAATTTGTTTCTCTTATAACTAAAACACCTGGCAGCTAGCTATATATATATCTAATATCTTTATCTTTACCTCCAAGACGAATGCCTTTGTCTAACTTACATGTTTAAAAAATTTTTTTTTTTCCTAACTAAACTTTACTTGAAACACTAAATCCTAATAAAACTCTACTGTATTCTGTAAGTTAATAACCCCGTCTCTTGAAAGCTAACAATCTGTTCTAGTCCTCCCTCAGGATGCCCTAAAATTCCTACGTTACACATGGCTTGTAGTAGAAGATTTAACTTCCAGTCTTCACATGCTGATCGCCTAATAGTCATCACTAAACATCCATACATGTCTACCTCTAAGACATGTATTAGAGTTTTCCTGTCCAGTTTGGTACTTAACAGCCAAAGTATGTACTCAGATGCAAAGCGATCTACATTAAATAACAATGTCTCCTCCTAGATAGTTTTGCAACGATCATTACGAAACTGAACTGATACTGCTTGTTATGCAAAATGCTCCATGACTCTTAAATGGAAGCTGAAATTATCTTCCTTCAATAGTAGAAACAGACTTAATATCTACAACTTCTATCTATTCACATCTACCGAAAATGTGTCCATACATCTATTTACTAAATTATACATACGGAATACACCATGACTTAAAATCTACCTCCAGTTATACCCGTACTGTATTGCACTTCCATCTTAACCCTCCTGTCATCTAAAATATATTGATTGAGCACAACAATTCTAAGTTCAATTCTTAATACCTACTCATACTGTAACGTTATCCTAAGCTAATATATAAATAAAATAAAAAAATTAAAAAAACACATTAATTCCTTTCTTACAAGCCTGCTTACATAGTTGCTTCCACTGCATGAGCTTTACTCGCCCCGTTTTTTCAGTAAGAATGAAACAACAATGTCCCTAAATCACTTTAAGGAGTGTAACTATTCAGATATATAATCTCTACAAACTAATGTGAGGTCGCAGAAATACCTGGAGTAGGACCCAGGCGTGGAGCAACCCCTCTCGGTGCTGATGAACCCAGTAGATCTTCCCTGATCATCCGTCTAGGAGAAGGAAACCTCTGAAACTAAACCTAAGGGGAGGGAGGCCTCTCCAGTCTTGGATGACAACATTCCTAGAGCTGGTGACTCAAACAAATTACCGCGTTGCAAACCTAAACTGCTTAAGGAGTAGATAGGATCTGTCTATTACCCGGCTTCCATACTCCTTCTTTAGTAAGGCGCAGAGACGCTATCACAGAGATTCGACAGAAACACTCAGTGGTAGATCTTGTTTCTTGTCTAGGGCAATGAACGCCGTTTTCCCCACGCCCGACACATCACACCCCTCAAAACTGGGCACTTGGGAGTGCTTGAGTGTCACATATGCCTGTACAATTAGATTGGGTTGACCTTCGTCTGATGGGTTTAGGGTACCGGATTGACAGTTCATGGCTGCTGTTTCCGACTGGTAGTACAAAAGCTTAGAGCGGCTGCTCCATCAACACGGGATGTTTGTAGTGCCATGTCGCGCATGGAAACGGACCCTGCACTCATCCCCGGTGGGCTTTCCTGGGACCACAATCCTAGTTGATGAAAGGTCAGCTGATGGTCTACTTGTGTTGCATGTCTGATATTCTGCATAAACTCTTGTTCAGCTCCCCCTTACCTAAACTAAAACTCTTAAATAAATGGCAGTACAATAAAAAAAATTAAGCTTAAACCAGGCTTAGGTTCAAACAAATCCAACTTGTTTCCTCCCTTGAGGCTTGCATTCACGAACATCCGTGGGCTTAGAACTAATTTAGCTGATGTTGAAGCATTTCTCCTAACAAATACCCCGGATATCTTAGCACTAACTGAGACTAACCTACACTCCTTCATCCCCTCTAACTACTTTAACATGCCTGGATATCTCCCACTCTGCCGTAAGGACTCTGACAGACATATGCACGGACTTGGAGTCTACTTTTGCAATACCCTCCTCTTGAGTAGAGAAACAAACCTAGAATCGAACGATCAAGCCTTTATGTGCTTTAGACTAAACATACAGCATAACATTAGCTATTTTATTTTCTCTACTGCTCTCCCTCGACCCGGGACTGCACCATAATAAACAAAGTCTCTGACAGCACAGACACAGCACTCTCCCTCGACACTAGCGCACAAGTACATGTATTTGGTGACTTTAATGTCCACCACAGAAACTGGCTTGGATTCTCTACTTACACAGACGCAGCGGGCACCGCAACACATAGCTTCTCTATATCTCACTCCCTATTACAGATGGTTAGGTTTGCAACCCGTTTCTCAGACCAGCAAGAACAACACGCCTCACTTCTAGATCTGGTTCTGACCACAGTTTCCGATGATTGTATAACGAATGCCTACAGCCCGCTTGAGAACGCTGATCATGCAGTGATAATGGTTGAAATCACCCTAAACTCTAAAGCCAAAACTGAAGAACCATTGCTCAAGACAACGAGATATTATAAAAAGGCTGACTGGGAAGCCATCAGGGATCTAATCAGAGATGCCCCATGAGGAAATATTTTTTTCTCTATCTGCTGAACAGTGCGCAAATGAGACCACTGCATGGTTCAAAACGGCAATTTAAGCCCATGTTCCCATACGGAAATTTTATAGCAAGCCCCAATGGTTTACTTCGACTTGCACAACTGCCATTGCTCAAAGACAGCATGCGTACCGCAGATTTAACCGACATAAGTCCAGTTCAAACAGACAGCAGTATATAGAAACTAGAAGTAACTGTAAGAAATAGATAGCGACACCTAAGAGAGAATTTACTGAAACCACCAAAAAACGCATCGAAGCACAGAAACTAGGAACTCGTGACTTCTGGAAAATCTACAACAGTGTGGTAAATAATGGGTAATCAACAATTCCCTCACTAACCAACAACCACGAGGTTGTTTGCTCAGCAACCGCAAAGGCTAACATGCTTGCCAGTCGGTTTGCCTCAAACTCCACACTGGGCCCTCCCAACCACCCCCTCCCTGACTTTCCATTTGCGGACAGACGCCACGCTAGGCGATCTGAAAATCACCCCTGCTCAGGTGCATGCTATCATAAAAAGCCTTGACACTTCAAAAGCATGTGGACCTGATCTCATCCCGACTGTGCTATAAAAAAAGTTCTCCGCCGGAGTAGCTCCAGTTCTCTCCAAACTCTACAACAAATGCCTTAATGAATCTTGCATTCAGGACTGCTGGAAAACTGCTTCTGTGGTACCAGTTTTCAAGAATTCTGGCGAAAGAAGTGACCCAGTAAATTATCGCTCCATTAGCCTCCTCCGACTTTTCGCCAAAATATTTGAGTCCATAATTAAACAAGCTCTAGTCCATCACCTTACAGATGCTAAACTTCTGACTGACCAACAATATTGATTTAGGCAAGCCCGTTCCACAGCTGACATCCTAACTGTAATATCTGAACGTATATACCATTCACTGGACAAAGCGGGGGAGGGTAGAGCGGAAGCTCTAGATATATCTAAGGCTTTTGACAGGGTATGGCATGAGGGTCTCCTCAGGAAAATTAGATCACACGGTATCACTGGAAGAATACTTAACATAATTAAGTCCTTCTTAGATAAGAGAAAAATTAAGGTTGTCCTCGACGGTCGTACATCTAAACAATATGATATAAACGCGGTAGGCCTCAAGAGTCTATCCTTGGACCTCTATTGTTCCTAATGTTCATAAATGACCTCCCCGACAAAATTATCTGTGAGATGGGTATATATGCTGATGACACTACACTCTATAACAGGCACGACAGGAAAAGAAATTAACACATATCTAAAGAAATGGCAGAAACACTAGAGGATGACCTCCAATCTGTAGTGGAATGAGGACAAAAATGGATGGTCACATTAAATACTGCCAAGACTAAACTTGTTTCCTTCAATAATTATAATAAACCTTCTCTGCCACCAATAGCAATGACCAATTACTCTTTATCTGAAAGTACATCTTTCAAACCCCTTGACCTAACGTGCACGGGAAACATGAGTTGGAACAATTACATTGAAAGCATTTCTAGGACCGCTGCGAAAAAGATAGGCTCCATCTACCGTGCTAGAAAACCCGAAAGTATCCTGTACCTCTATAAGGCCACCATTCGCCCATGTATGGGGTATTGTGGTCACATTTGGGCTGGTGCATCTGCTACTAGTCTCTCGCTCCTTGACAAGGTTCAAAAGAGAGTCGCAAACCTGATAGGTCCTGAACTGGCATCTAAGCTTCAGCCTCTGTCTCATCGACGAAATGTTGCATCCCTCTGCCTGTATTTTAATGGTGAATGCTCTGACGAACTGCCAGCACTTGTGCCCCCACGACGTAAATGTGACCTTGAACGTGGCCTTACACGACCTTGAACCTCTGATCGCGGCCCAGTTATGATCTTAACCCTGGGTCGATGCCCAATTATGACTATCCTAGTCACCGGGTAATTAATTATGTCGACTGGGCAACCAGGTCTGCCAACCGTTGGTACGTCGCATCACCCAGTGAGTCCTCGTCAAGGCGTTGGAGGACTCTTCTCGGTTGCACGGTCCTCAAGGCCTGTTATTCTTGATCGTCTAGTTGGTCGTCCTGTTGACTGGGTGTTCGTTGACGGGAACGGGGTCACAAGTGGCAAGTAAAAGAATTAAAATTACATGGAACAACAGCACATCAGCAAACAAACTCCGGAGGTTGGTTGATATATAATGTATTTAGGAAATTCATAAATGATTATCTACAGACGTATGTACAATTGAAGATTAAATGGAAGCAAGCAATTAGATTTGTGAATGAGCTTCTTGTTGTTGAAATACTCGGTCGGAGTCGCGGACCGTTGTAATTATCGCTAAGGTGTTCTGGCTGGTCTCTTCCTAGGTCCTCTGAATTCTATTAAGTTGCAAATTGAGCTCTCTGGCGACCAGCGAGGGGGAGAGAGAAGTTGGGTGGCTGGAGTCCTCTACCGAGACCTTATCTCTGTCTCTCCAGGGATCTCTCCCTGTTTTCTCTCTTCTATCTCTCTCTCATTAAATCGAGTTTTACAGATCTTATATAGTAAAACCCTTGAATAATGACGACGCCTACGTTCGTCTTCGACCAATCAAATTGATTGATAACAATCCACCTGATTCCTTCTCATTGGTCAATTTGGCCTGTGGCAGGTATTATTTTTCCGCCCCCAATTTCCAAAATCAAATTGACTCCTCCCCAACTTGTCTGACTCCGCCTTCTTTATAATGTTTTTTTCCATATTATCAACTGATAATCAGAGGAAATATTATTGTTTAGCTTGTAATAGATCACCAGCTTTCATCTATTTAAAAATATCCGTTTGATATTCTTTCCCCTTTGAATTTATTTATTTTGTAAAAACATCCGTGTGATTTTTAAAAAATATTCTTTACATGTTAGAATTCCCTTTTAGCGCCCAAAACAATTTGCCAAAAGACATTGTTAGATAAGTCATATTGAAAAACAATTCATGTCGAACCTTGGGCTGACATCATGAATTCTTTTATCAGGCCCGATCTGTTTCGTGTGTGTGTGTGTGTGTTTCTCAGATCAAAAACGATCCGACATTTCACCTGTCATCCAACACATTTCAAGCCGACCGACATTTCAAAGCTCTGATTCGGAATATTTTGTGTTTGGCTCGTGTAGTTCAAACGCGAGCGTATTTTGGTTAAAAAAAATGTTTTAAGTAATCTTTCGCTTTGAAGTTTAGCAGGCGATTTCTATTTTTATCCCCCGACCGTATGGTATCTCAACAACAAGATTTTGATACATAAAAATATTAACTAAAAAAATTTTTTTTTTCCTGTAACCGGTGTTCGCCCGGGATTGATTATCACATTTAACAAAAAACGTCACATCGACCCTACTGATCTGATGTGGCCCCTCTTTGGTGTTACATAAACACCCTCGACAAACCCGCCTGGTAGCTAAATCCCACCGCCACTCCAGTAGTTTCTTCCCCAGAACCGCTAGACTATAGAATTCCATTCCAGGTCCTTGCTTCCCCAACTGTACTGACATGCACAAGTTCAAGTGTAACGTGAACCGACATCTTGCTGCCCAACCCCCTACATAATACCTCAGTAGCTGTTGGCCTGATAGTAGCCCCCTGCACCAAAGTGGCAATGTGCCTTGTTTGGGGTGAAAATATAATAAAAAAGGTGTTGCACAATATATATGAACTAATTTCTCTTCCCACCAAGGCCATCATAATTTCAAGAAAAATGAATTCACTGTTAGAAGATGAATCATTAGAATTCCCAAGTAAATACATAAATACATTGTATTGGTTAGTGATTAGGTAACGCTTGCTTCAACAGAAAATTCTTCATTACTGTGTTTCTTTGCCCACCACAACCACCACCGCAACTATAATTTTAAGCGAAATTATATTTCTAGAATCGGACTCAGCAGATTTTCCAAATAAATATGTAAATATTATTGCAGCACAGTCCGTATTCTGTATGTCAGTTTCTTATTTGATAGATTGTTAGGTGAATGTAGAGAATAGTTTACAAAAATACCCTCCTCTCCCTATATTAAGAATGACTTTCTGAATTATAACGTTATTATTGCAGCATGGTCCGTATTTTAAATGTCAATTTTTTATTTATTAAATTTTTAGGTGAAAGTACAGAATAATTAAAAAGATACCCCCATATTAAGAATAGCTTTCTAAATAAGGTTATTATTTCAGCATAGTCCGTATTCCGTATATTGTTAAAGAGCATCTCTCCTCTCTCTCTCTCTCTCTCTCTCTCTCTCTCTCTCTCTCTCTCTCTCTCTCTCTGGCTCTTTCATACTCTCTCTATTTTCTCTCTCTGTGTCTCTATTAGATAGTAGATCGAGAGAGAGAGGGAGAGGGTGGGAGGAGGTCAGAGAGATATTTTTGTAGTAAATCCACGTTGCAGGAAGTAACGTTTCATCTAACCGGATGTCATGTGATGCTACGTGGCAAGGTTGGTGAAACGTTGAGTCTCTCAGAAAATGCCGAGCCGAGCAGAGGTCTAAAATGGTTCTCTCCTAAGTAAGGGGGGAGCTGCACGCCCCAGACGTGGGACGTGGTAGGTACCCACAGTGGATACCATCGATGGCGACATCTGCAGATCATGCCTGGGAGAATAAAAGGTTGAAAACCCAACATCTGTCTTCATCTTGTGTATTCCGGCGAAAACAGCAAGAGAGCTCCACCCAGATGAAGACTCTCCCAGAGCAGCGGAACCAGGTATGAACTTCTATATATAAACACATACATCCACAACAAGTGTCCTAACGACTAGACAAACGGTTTAAGGGATCTTGGGTCCCGTTCTCTCGTCTCTTAACACTTGTAATATCTCTCTCTCTCTCGTCGTCGTAAACTTCTTCTCTTCATTAGTAAAATGGACACGTCATCACCAGGGTACCAGTATCCCTCAAGTAAAGTGTCCAAACTCAAATCCTCTTCTTCTCCCTCCCTTATGTAACAATATCAGTTCCGCCTCTTCTCTTACATATAAAATAAAGTAAATATGAGATTGTAAAGTTCTACAACCATTTTCGGGACTGATTCCATCTCATCCCATCTCTCTTAAAATAGATATGAAATAAAAGAAATTTGAGATCATAAACTGCCTCAGCCATTTCTGTGACTGACTTCATATCACCCTGTCTCTTATAAATATATATGAAATAAAGTAATTTTGAGATTGTAAACTGTTTCAGCAATTTTCCGGACTGAAACGATACCCCCTCTCACTGTTAAAAATATATGTGAAATAAAGTAATTTTGAGATCGTAAACTGCTTCAGCCCGTTCTGGCCTTGACTCCATATCCCCACTTCTTTTAAAAATATATATGAAATAAAGTAATTTTGAGATCATAAACTACTTCATTTCCAGAACTTACTCCATATTCCCCCCACCTCTTAAAATATACGCTGTGTCAGTTATTTTGTAATTTTTTTAAACGATGCCTCGTATATTACGCTTACTTGGCCTTTTCGCTAAGTAAGTGCAGTATTTCAGCGAAATCGCTCACTAGCCCCCTCTCCATAAACAGAAAAAATGGTGGTAATATTGGGGAGAATGAACAGGTACTAATTCATCACACCCCAACTTCACCTAAAAAATGAAGGTTTGGTAATCCCTGGCAGCCTCCAGAGTACATACAGCATAATCGGGCTTGCCCCTCCCACCATCATCAACTATGATGTCACTTCCGGAAATTGACTCAGCAGTTTTTCGAAATATATGATTTCATTATAATTAAGCAATCCTTGCTTTACAATAAACTAATCAAGAAATTGGATTGAGAAACAGATGCTTAATGTTAATTAATACTAAACAAAAATAGAGATAATATATGTTAGTTTCTTATTTAATAAATTATTAGGTGAAAGTACGGAATAGTTTAAATAATACCTTCCCCTCTCCGAATGGCTTTCTAAATAATAACGTTATTATTTCAGCACGGTCCGTATTCCTTGTGGCATTCTCCCACCCTGTCTTAAAATATACATGAAATAAAGTAAATATAAGATTGTAAAAAAGATATATAGGTTTGTTTTCTTTTACGAATTTTAAACTGCGAGTAAATTTTTTTTTTCATACAAAGACATAAAATATGAGTTGTTGTCATCAGTTAGAATTGAAATAAATTTAAAAAACGAGCGTTCCAGCCTGAGAAAAAAAAACGAATGTACGCGCATACGAAACGAAAATGTCAGCTAATGTTTAATGAACATTTTACGTGTAAATTTGCCGATGTCTGTATGCGATATATGCACGTAAGCAAAGATATTATTCGCTATAACCCACCCTCGGTACATGAATATCATCTCTTGAGAATTTCAGTGCTATGTGACCAGTAGTTTAAGAGTTAGATATTTACACACACATACGTCTACTGTTTTATTTATATACATAAACTTAATTGTCCTTATGTTTTTCTCTGATAACCGATGATGCAAAAACATAAGATTATATACTTTATGGCATAATAATAATTTGGCGTGAGATATAAAAGAGGGCTTACTAAGTTTCAGTTTGAATGTAGTTATATTTCACTAACATTATCTCCTTTAATTCAGAATGGTAACCTGTAGTCAAGACAGGCTGACATTACAAACGGCTGCTTTAAACGGTAAATTAAACAACAATTTTAAAAAATCACGTTGTATATTATATTACTCCTATACTATTTCAAGGCGTCAAATATTTCGAATTCTTCTCATTATCTATCTTCTCTATATATAATAAATTAAACAGGATTATTCCCGTCTATAAAAACACTATATCTGTTCAAAGGCAGACGCAGTATAAATTCAATATAGTCAGACTACTAGCCAATATCTGATGTAGGTTTTGTGCATATTATCATTCGCTTTCATTATATGAAAGCGACTGATACACACACACGCGCACACACACACACACATACACACACACACACACATATATATATATATATATATATATATATATATACATACATACATACATACATACATACATTCTTATAATAATTCCTTAAATCACATTCACAAACAAGCCATATTTACCGCTGGTATCCCGTTATTTATTTAGTAATTATTTTCCTCTTCTCTGCCTCTCCAATGACACCGGCAACTTTTCTTGATTTGTCACAGTTTTTACACTAGCGTCGTCCATGTTTACTTTTATTCCAATACATTTAACATAAGTCTTTCGTTAAAAAAAGCTTCAAATAAGGACTATCCGTCCACAAGGGAATTTCGACCGGTTAAAAAAACCACGAACCAAGCAAACGTCGTCATCCAATAAAAACAATCGGATAATTTGATCCAAACAAGACCGTTATTTACAAGATAAGCTTAAACTCCACTTAAGATTAGCTTACATTTACAGTTACAAAAAGATTCTGCTTATAATTTAGCCCTTTTAAGAACATTAAAAACTGGCGCTTCTTCTACAGAACTTGAACTTAACCAAATCTACAAAGCCGGCCCTGCTGAAAAAAACTTACCAGTGTCGCTTTTGAATATTTTAATCTAACAGCACATACTTATTTTAACTGTTCATGCTTTTAATTCGACTTTTTTCACCTATAAATCCTTTATTATAATAAACGCAGACACAAATTTATTCACGTAATATTTTTTTTATTAATATTCTGCATGGTTTAAACCTATTTTGTTTTTTCGCTCAACAGTTTAATAAAACGATAAAGTCGCCTGTTTCGTAAATTTATTATACATTCTACTAATAAAAGATCATTTACATGTTTATTTAGTTTTACGATATTCACTTAAACTTAACAAGTATTCTTTCTCGACAGCGACTACTGTGGCGATGGGGATGGCGCATCGAAATAAGAGAGTATTGACTTAAAGAGATTATTAAGTTAAAGAGATTTCGAACAGTAAAAATACGATAACTATATCACTTCGCAAATGGGAACATCTGCAGAATATAGACCGTGCTTAAATAATAACGACAGCTTCCCGTAACTGTTATTGAATTTGAATTAACATTTTCATACATTACAATAACGTTACATTTAAATTAAACACGGTAGCTTCAAATAGCACGGTCCGTATTTTGCATACATACCGACGCAGAAAATCAGGTTTGCGTAGAATGGTCGTCTTTGCTTTGCTCAGGCTTGGAACAAAACACGTCATTAGTAATGGACGCCTTTGAGCGAGCAGTGAATGGCAGTTGTTAAGGCAGCTAGTGTTTAACAGTAACCGCGGGTAAATGCCAATACTGGCAAGTAACCATTCAAAGTAGCAGTTACCGTCTAAAAACAGAAGTAACCGACTCAAAATAGCAGTGTTCACTAGTGTCTGCTAGTTTCCGGCAGTGCTATGAAGTGACCGTAGGCAACTTAAGAGAGTGCTCGAGCATTGAAGACAGACGATTTGCCTGCCAATTCCTGCCAGTGGCCGTCCTATCCAGGAGTGAAAGCAAACATCTGAAAATCACTGTCAATCACCGTCATAAGCGCCATTGACAAATAGTGCGGGCCACTGGATGACAGTACCGTACAATAGATGACAGTGAACGAATATTGAAAGCATGTCATTTCATTACAAAGCAGTCAAATGGGGGATGACATTGGTCAGGATCGACAGTGACTAACAATGATCAAATGCAAGTAACAACCTAAAACACCAATAACCACTAGTCATCACCATTGAAAACAGATCATTTTATTTTGGAGCAGTTTAATCGAGGCTGATATTGGTCTTGGTCGACAGTAAACGGCGCGAAGCAACAATGATGGTTGAAAATGCAGCCAGTGTCCATCTGTAAACGCAAGTAAATGCAAGTAACCATCTTAAAACAGTACTAACTGCCAGTGACCATCAGTGCCGGCCACAGGCATCCAGTGACAAGTAGTTGATGCCAGTGCTTAAACATGCCAGACAACTGAAGACAGATGATTTCAGTTCGAGGCAATTCAATAGCGGCCGCTAGTGACTGGAGTTGGAAAGTCAGCCAGTGCCTACGAGTACCTGCAAGTAATATATATATATATATATATATATATATATATATATATATATATATATATATATATACAGCATAATCACGCTGACACACCGGTTCTCGGCAGATCACTTAACATAAGCAACGTTAAGCCTTGTTAGTACCAGATGGATGAACATTTGGGAATTTTAGGCGATGCATGTGCTCTCCGCTTATCTCGGTATTTGTTTCCGTCCTGTACATACACTTCACTTGCCACTAGTGTTTAACAATGTCGACTCAGAGGAGATGTGGTTGGTGATTGCGCGCCTCCTGCGACAAGAAATTTCATGCACAGGCACCCCTTCATGGATATCTATAGTCTGATGAAGACTGAAGGAGCCATATATATATATATATATATATATATATATATATATATATATATATATATATATATATATATATATATATTTAGTAATGTGATTTAATTTACCAAATATAAAAGTAGCTCTAGGATATTTCCCTATTGAGCTTTGATACTTCAGCTTTACAACGATCATTATCCTTTTCCTGTATTTTAATTAATTTAGTATTTTTACTATAACATTAAAATACACTCTGCTCTATAGAAAATTGCTCTAACCCCCTTAAAATTATATATATTAGCAAAAGTACCCGTCGTTGACTGGGTTCAAAAACAGCCTACAGAAAATGGACTCTGATTTATGAAAGTATGATAGGTTATGAAAAGGAAGGGTTGTAAAGGGATAGCTTCGAATTTGGGGCATCAAAACCAAAGCAAAATATGATGAAAGTAAAAATAAAATAGATAAACCCCATAATTTAATATACCATACCTGTTCACACTGAAACAATTATCGCAATATTTTGTGGATCTATATTAAAAAAAACTGTTAAACTTTGTAACATATGTCCATTCTATGGAGGTCAGGTGCGGACGAACACCCCATAATTTTATTGTACCATATTTCGTCAACCTGAAACATCATTATCAAAGTATACTTACGCAGATAGATATGAAAAGTCTTTATTAAAGTTTGTGCCTATTTCCATTCTATGGAGGCCAGGTGCGAACACAGACCCCACAATTTTATTATACCATCCCTATTTAAGTTAAAACATACTTATCAAAGTATTCTTATGTACATCTATATCAAAAACCTTTGTAAACGTTTTTTTTTCCATTTTTTATTTCCATACTTTGGGGACCAGGCGTGAACGCAGACCCCACAACTTTTATGAACCACCGTTCTGCCAGATCAAACATACTCATTCCTGATCCTCGATACATCTTCTATAATTATATGTAATCAGTTTTTTTTTAAATAGTCAACCATATAGGAGCCTATTCGTGACCAGACCCACACACACACACACACACACGCTCAGCTTTATATATATACATAATATATATATATACATATATATATTATGTATATATATATATATATATATATATATATATATATATATATAAGCGAGATAAGACACTGATAGAATTCAGATGAAAAATCCTGAGAAATATTACTTGAAGTAATACTTTCAAGGAGATCCTAGCCAAAAAGGAAAAGCTCAATATTTAAGAATAGAGCAATATATAAGTTTCGTGGTTAAATTTTAAATTCTGAAAAAAAAACAACATATAGAGACATATATTCGATTTAAGAATTTATTGTTTGACAAAAGGAATATATAGAAGGGGTTATTTTAATTTTCTTAATCCATGTATTTTCAACAATGGCCCATATCATCAGAGGAAATGAAATGCAGTTAGCAAAATGTTCAGCTGCGAGTGGAGGCTAATTGCTTTTCAGCACAGTTATTGAAAATAGTTTTTTGAGTGGTTGTGGAGAAAATTATACGAAAAGAGAAGTTGATACAACCTGGGTAATCCATTATCGATATATATATATATATATATATATATATATATGTGCGTGTGTGTGTGTGCGCGCGCGTGTGTATGTGTGTGTGTGTGTGTTTGTGTGATTCAATAAATAAGGTGAGTTTTTGGTAAAGACTTCTAATACAGATAGATGTTTACTTTTCCTAATATTTTTGTTTTACGTCTTTTTCACATAGATTAAATTTATTTTGCAGATTCAGTAAACACATTAAGAGTTTTGGCGATTAACAAAGATGGCCGACCAGGAAGCATGCTCTAGGTTGGAACAACGGTCAGTTATCATGTTTTATATTCCTAGAGGGTGCAAACCAGTTGAAATTCATAGGAGAAGGCCAACTGTGTATGGTGTCATATGTTTCAGCCGAAACGTGAGCTAAATTGTTTAAATAAGGACGGAGCAGTGTGGGAGATAAAAAAAAACAGGCCTATGAAGCCTTGAGAAGTTATGTCTCCTTAGATGATCGAATTAGTCAATAACCTCGTTCAGTCTGAAAGAACAGTGGATTACATTGCAAGGATTGTGCGGTTTTCTGTTGGGAGAGCATACAAAATGTATGTCCATGATGACTTTGGCTACTCGAAGGTCAACTGCCGGTGGGTGCCGAGTACAAACGGAGGAGGGTCTAGATGCCCCAGCGGTGTCTCTCCCGCTACGAAAATGATACTGATGAGTTTCTGAAAAAAGAGGTAACATGTGACGAGACATGGGTTTAGCCTAATTCCGAATGGCAGCCCGTGGTATGGAAGCACGTAGGCTCTCCTGTGAAGAACTCCCAGCGGTCACGAAAAAGGTGATGCTCTCGTTTTTTGTTTTTGTTTTTGGTGTTTTTTTATATGCAAGGCCCAAGCATAATTTCATTCCTTGAGAAGAAAAGCACTGTAAACAGTGCCAACTACTATGAACTGCTGATACAGGTCAAGAAAGACGCAAAAAACAAATGCAGTCAGAAGGAGTCATTTTGCATCATAAAACGCAAGTGCTCACACAGCAGCTCAAACGGTGTAGACCATCAACGAGTAGGGTTGGAAACTGCTCTCTCATCCCTTACAGTCCAGATATTGTTCCTTCATCTGTTTGGTCTGTAAAAAGTTTGTAAGTGACGATGAAGTCGAAAGTGAATAAGGGAATACGAAAACTTGTACATAGGTGGGAGACTATGTTGAAATTTTTTTTAAATGCCTGTATTAGAAGTCTTCATATTGAAAAATGTCCCTTATACATTGAATAGCTCCGTTTATTTATGCATGTGTGTGTGTGTGTGTGTGTGTGTGTGTGTGTGTGTGTGTGTGTGTGTGTGTGTAAATAGAAAAATGCGTTTCGATAAAGTAAAATGAAAAACATTGCAAATGAAAAACAAGTGTGTGTGAAAACACAGACAAATATTTTCGTTTCATTATTTTATTAAAAACTTCAACTTTATTGTGGCTTTTTTGTCTTTTATATATTATGTTCTATTTTTTTTCATTGTTTCTAGATTATGTTGAATGTTATTTTTATATTTTATTTAATACTTACATTCCTTCTATACGCCACTCTAATATCCTAAAAGAAATAATTTATGTTTATTGTGTGTATTTTTAAAGTGGTTGAATAAGGAATTTCCGTATTAGCAAATATTTATGGTAGAAATATAACGAAATCCCTGCATTTACTTTCTAATTATCTCGTTGTTCAATATTAAAATGTAACTCGCAACTGAAAAAATGCGTAGTTTAAGTTTTACTAAGTTTAAAACGCATTTTCGATTTTGTTTTACCTCCCATTTTCGATTTTGTGTTACCTCGCCTTCGGAAATAATCGATTGTCGGTCCTGATGTAAATAGGTATGGGTTTTAATCGGTGATTATGCAGATTAAATTACGACCCTTTGATTTGGGAGGGAGAAAAATATGTTTCATTAAAAGATGCGAAGCTGATAATGTAAATTAGATGTTCTTGCTCTCTCTCTCTCTCTCTCTCTCTCTCTCTTCTAGTTTTTTCCTTAACACACACGTTAGTTGACTGATTTGATTTTAATGAGAAAAGAATTACGAAGGGGGCAGTATTAACTTAACTATGGATCAATTTCCTTATCTATGAATTACGTATGTCCATCTTAGGAAGGGCGTAGTGTATCTATTTCAACTTCACAAATATTTCACTGCAAGTTTTTCTTCTTAATCCAACCTTTTTTATGCTACTTGATTAAATTAGTCAGCTATGTACACTCGTATAAGGTGAACGGCGAATCTAAGTCAAATTTTATCAATCATACGATGGATTGAAATAGTTAAGAACAATATGTGAGAAGAAAAATAACAAATAGAATCAAGAAAATATGATGAGATTCATGACAAATATCAATTATGTGTTCTCACTGGATTTGAAGACAATCAGAACAACAATCGTGTGATAATGTGTTTTACCATAAGAAATTCTCGGAAAGAAACTTTTTTTTCGTTAAAATCTAGGTACGCGGAGGGCGAATAGAAAATACTTAGCAGTAGTTGTAAAAAAGTGAGTTTTTGCTGTGAAAGTTTTACAAAAAAGATATTTCAGATCAGTTGAGAACCTTCCACAGGGCTCCACCTGTTCGTTTGGGAAAATCTTCTCGAGAGCAGAAGAAAGTAAATTCGATTAGATTGCGAAAACGATTTTGTACGATTTAGGCCAAGAAAGGATTGCCTCATCTTTTCATGTGGCACAATATTACTAATTATTCTAATAACAAAAAAGAACCGAGATATTATTACCCAATGAATAATATTCTCCAGATTGGTTTCAATCAATTTATCAAAGCATTTCGTTATATCTATTGAAGCAAAGGTTAGCACTAACCCCACTCTATCCTTGGAGGACAACAGGCATTGGCAGACTTCTATTATCTAGATTGTTTCTAAAACCAATAAAATCATTTCTCCTATCAATTTTTATGACGATCGATTATAACTTAATTGCTTTATTCAAGTTGTCTTCTTTTTCACCATGCACGTATAAATCTGAAAAAAAATCAAATAAAATAAAAAATAACTTGTAAAAGTTTTACGTCATTGCATGACTATAAAAATGGTGACTATCGACAATTTAGGAAGACACGTAAAAGTAATCAAATAAAAAAGGAATAAAATAATCTTTTCCTTAATGAAACTTTATTCAACAAAAGCATAAACTCTAAATTACGAGGAATCAAAAAAGCGTTTCAAACAAAAACAATAAATTACAAGCTGTAATAATGGAAATCCGTTTCGGTTTACTAATATCTATGCATTTTCCCTGGTTCAACTTATTTGATTCACTGATGAGAATCAATCAAACTTATTTACTATTAATCAATACTTATTTATTATGTGATATGGGAAATAAAACATAGTGAAAGACTATCGAATAGTAACGAAAAAAAACACTAATAAATGAAGAAAATAATATTGTAAGAAAATAACTAGATACTGAGGTAATAAAAATATTCGAAAAGCTTATAAACATAAATGAAATCAACGCAGAAAAAAGTAAAAATAAAATAATTAAGAAAGGTAATCATTAGTTTATCATCTCAGTTTATTTTTCTTTTCTGTCCTTTTTCTTTCATTTTTGTCAATGTTACATTTTGAAATATTTTTGGATTTATTTTTTATTGGTAAAGTGACATAGCGAAATAGTCACAAAGGAAGGAAGAGAAAAGGAGAAAAAAGAAAACATCATAAGCGTACAGAAAAATAAACGCATTAGAAAAACGTGAACAGTTTTGTTCCTTTAAAAGCAAAATTCTTTTATCCTCATAAATGAACGACCGTATAAAAATACAATGGCCGACTATAAGTTTATGCTTTGCAATTGTGTGCGCGTTTTTATGTCCACCGGTTTATCGATCATGTATACGTGTAATAATGCAGTTTTGTACGTCCATGTATGTAATTTGTTAGATTCAACTGCAACCGATGGCATCTCCCGCCCGAACAAATGGTTGAATTAAAAGAGAATCGTCATGAGCACATTTTACGATATGAAACCATCCATTTCCCAACCAATAAATTTTAAAATATGTCCTTCGATATTTTAGCCCTTTCAAATTTTACAGTAAAAGAAACAAACGTCAAGCTTGAATTTCTCAATTAATCAACTAAATATAAAACTTTTTGTTCATCCTTTTTAACTTATTTTCTGTACTTTCAATCTTAATCATTTTAATCGATAAACACTCGAGAAGTTTTCGTTTGTTGACAATCATAATAGATCTCAAATGCGCTTCATCTTAGTTTGGGGAGCGTGATATGCCCGTATGGAATCAATTATAGTTATCGTATCTATTGTTTTCAATTAAGCGCCAATAACGCTGAAATGAATGTGTGGTTGAAGTAAAATCGTTTTATTATTGAAGTTAAGAAACGTTAAGCAACTTAGATATGTTAGGAAGCAAAAGGTGTAAGTAAATTTCTTCGTAGGTGAAACAGTAAAGTAGACTAGACCCTGAAGGCCCGATAGAATATCAATTAGTCTAATGAATGGGAACCTGAGTCTTTCACTGATTATTCTAATTCGTCATTTTTTTATCAAAGTTTTCAAATGAAGTGTAAGAAGTCAAATGCTTATTATTTCGCAATTGTTGCCAAAAACTCTTTCATATTGCATTGTTTTCTACTTGACAAAGCCAGCGATTGTATAGAAAAATATAGACCCCAAACTTCCATGAACTATTGATGAAAGAGTGACTTGCGTTTAAGTGATATTACACGAACAATTGCTGGGTTGTTCTGCATCATTCTACATATAAGCAGAAGAGCTATGTATGACATGCATATAGATCTCTAGTACATGTTATACGTCGAGGTTCGAAAATCGTACGGACACGCAAATAATAAAATGTAAAAGAATTAGAAACAATAAATATGAATAGAACAAAAATCCTCAAAAAGTGCATGTCACCTCAATTCCAGAAACATAGATGATCGAAATCTATTTTACATCTAGTATTAACTTGGCTTAACGTTGCTTAACTGCGGTGATCTGACGAGAACCGGTGTTGGTAAGTTTCTCAGAAAATCTCCCTTTTTGTTCCTTTAATCTCTACAGATATTTTTTTTTAATTTTATCATACATATTTACGTATCACTACGTCCAATTCAGATTAATTTTCATTAAAGGGTCCCCACACTAAGTCCTTATTTTTAATCATTATTTCGGGGTTCGTTATTTTCATCTGAAAATGTTTACGCTATTATTGTTCTTCATTTGTCATAATAATTGCTTCAAAAATATCTAACTCTGTTTCCAAAAAAATGCAATTTGTTAATAAATTTTGCTAGGTCTTTTCTGATTTAGTTTAACACCTTCAAAGTACTTCAAACAACCCCCAGCCTTTTTTCTGCGATTACTTCGTTCGGAAAAAGACTTTTATGAGCTTGTTACGCCTTTGAACCATTTTGTGGTATTTAACAATATTCACTAATCTACCAGTTTTTTTTTTTTTGATAATTCATTCTTTCTAGTTTGTCCATCTTATATATTTTAACAAATATATTAGTCAAACTTTTTGTTTTTGTAGGTATTACTTTTACAAATACCTACTTTTTATTACATCTTTATTAGCTGGTGACATTCTAAAACTTGGTTTTGAAGTTATTCGATACACTGCGATGAATTGTCATGGAATACATCTTTAGTTTCATCAAGTCTGTTTTTAACACTCACTTAAGCATCCGTTATAATTAGAGCGCTTATCAAATGACTAATTGACAATTATGAGAAGAAGTCACACAATTGTATAAGGAATGATTAATCCTCGAAGAGTTCGTGTAAAAAATCATATGGGGCTTTGTACATAGGTTTCATACATTTGACAAGTTCTCTCCACATCATGAAATTATCTGTTAAACTGAAGTAATAAGTATGTTTTAGTAATCTTGTGGAACATAGATGTCGTATTATACACAGTTGTTTATTGTCGGTTATAATTTTTCTTGGCAAAGTTGTGTTTTTATTGCGTATTATCTACAAAGTTTCACAAAGACTTCACTTTCTAGCGAATCAATAGAGATAAAATAACGAGAGAAAAGAGAAAAAAGAAATAATCATACAAAGAAAAGGAAAATGATCGAAGAAACATTAGAAAGATAAAAATCAAAAAGAAAGATAATAATCAAAAATAAAGATAATAATCAACAATAAAGATAATAATCAAAAAGAACTATGATAATAGAAAAGATAATAATCAAAAAGAGAGATAATAATCAAAAAAAGATAATAATCAAAAAGAAAGATAATAATCAAAAAGAAAGATAATAATCAAAAAGAAAGATAATAATCAAAAAGAAAGATAATAATCAAAAAGAAAGATAATAATCAAACAGAGAGATAATTATCAAAAAGAAAGATAATAATCAAAAAGAAAGATAATAAGCAAAAAGAAAGATAATAATCAAACAGAGAGATAATTATCAAAAAGAAAGATAATAATAAAAAAGAAAGATAATAATAAAAAGGTAATAATCAAAAATAAAGATAATAATAAAAAACAAAGATAATAATCAAAAAGAAAAAGAAAAAAGATAGATAATAATTAAAAAGCATAATAATCAAATAATAATAATAATATAAAAGAGCGATAATAATAAAAAAGAAAGTTAATAATCAAAAAACGAGATAATAATCAAAAAGAAATATAATAATAAAAAAGAAATATAATAATCTTAAAAAAAAGATAATCTTAAAAGGTGATAATCAAAAAGAAAGATAATAATCGAAAAGAAAGATAACAATAACAAATGATACTAATAAAAAGAGATAATAATCAAAACGAAAGTTAATAATGAACAAGAGAGATAATAATGAAAAGAAAGATCATAATAAAAAAGATACATAATAATCAAAAAGAAAGATAATAATCAAAAAGTGAGATAATAATCAAAAGAAAGACAATACTCAAATAAATAGAGAATTTAAAAAAGCGTGTAAAATGGAAAAGTGGGAAATAAAGTACAAAATAAAAAAGAGACAGAAATAGCAAAATATGAATAAAGGATATACTTGAGAGAAAAACAATAAGGCTAGATAAAGAAACAAAAAAGAAGCAAATAAAAGACAAACGGGGGAGGATAAAAGGAGCGAAATAAAAAGCAGACAAAAATAAAAAGAAAAAGAAAGTTATAAGAATAATGAAAAGGTAAAAATAGGGAAATAGAGACAAAAGGAAAAAGAAAGCAAGGGAGAAAAAATACGTTTAACATTTTCTATAGCGTTTGCTAGATTTCAGGGCAGTTCATTATAAGAACCATTTTGATTGGTTGATCTTCTAAAACTTCATTTGAATTGCTGTCATTGAAACGACGACAGCAGCCAATGTAAAAAGCAGGAAAAAATCGTGACAGTTTTATGTCACATACCATTTATAATGTGCCAGAAAACGTTTTCCATCCATCGCTTTATAATGCCTGTTCGAGTTGTTTTTGCAAAATATTTCTAGAATGTTCTGCTGTTTGATCTTTAAGACTTTACTGATGTTCATGTTTTTGTTGTTCAACGTTGTGTTTGTCATGGCTATTTATATTGCAAACTTAACAATTCAATTTGTTCTTTAATCGCATCTGTTTTTCAAATTGTTTCTGTTGCTGTTTCCTTCCTTACATAGTGTTTTAAACTACCAATTTTTCGAAATTACAAAAATATTAAATTTTCACTTAAAGCAATCAATTGTAACTATTTATAAAATTCTTTATTTATTTGAACTCCTTAAAATTCCCGACGTCACTGTTATCGATCCATGTTTGGTATCTTTTTCGTGGCTGTTTGTAAATCATTCGTCGTTTCTGTTATACCAAGTTACTGCTATTTTTGAATTCAAGCGATTGTTCTGCTCCTTTGGGATTTATTTCGCCAACTGTTGAATACAGTGTTACTTCGTGAGTTATTCCGAAAATCCCTCATTTGTCAACTGTTGAATACAGTGTTTTGGGTGATTTTTTTTTAATTCTCTATTCACCAACTGCTATATCGTGAAAATATGATACAAACAAAAGAGTTGGTGATTCTGATGGCAAAGTCAATAAATCAATCAATACACAATAAATGTGATTAGAACGCACGGAGACTCTACGTCTATTTGTCGTCTTTGCATGGTAAGTTAAACCCCAGAGTTCCATGTTTGGAGTTATATTTATAATGGATAATAGCTGAAAATTAGGGGTGTCAGGTTCTTCCATTATATTAACATGCACATATGATATTATAACAAAACGGAACACTTAATTAAAAGTAAGCAAAATAGGCAACAAATCAGAAAGTGACCCGACAATTGGATAACAAACAAACTTTTTTCTTTATCCTGTTTTAGGATGGAATTTTCGCGTAGAAGTAGTGGTGTGGTGTGTCATCAAGAACGCTATGGTCATAGAGGAAGTTGAAAGCGTGTGAGAAAAAAGGCGAATTTACTTTCAAACGGAAGGCCCCTAACGTTCATTTATAGTCGCCGTCAAATGGACAATTAATAATGATGGTGGACAGATCGCCCTGGTTTAGGCTGTCACAACCGATTATCTGCCAAGTCTCATCGCATGCTCATCACGAATGTCCCCAAGGAAAAGAGAAAGGTCAAAACTCGTGACTTTTATGCACGAGTTCGCCGCGATGCTGCGATTATTCTATGATGAAAGTAATTTCATAAAAGTAATTTCCCTATTTTTCGCATGTTTAAAACTAACATGAGCACATTTTCTTGCAATTTATGACTAATGATCATAAAGTGTTGTTTCATTTAATGCCATAATCAGCAAATTTTCGCTCAGCTATAAAGTTACCGCGTAAAATGCAAATATCTTTTTTTTAATCTATTTTTGGGGTCTTTTTAATGCAAAAACAAAATTAAAAAAATAAAACTTACCGTGTATAATGAAAATATGTTTATTAGATTTTATTCATTTATTTTTCTTTGTTTCAATGAAAAAGAAAAAAATGAATAAATAAAACCAGAAAACTGATTGTGTTTTTTTTTTTAATTTTTTAAATATTGGTTTGTTTGGGTTTCTTTTCGTTTCTTTTTTGTAATGTTTTCTTTTTTGTCTCTGTTAACCAATTTGAATGTCGTCTGATTCCAATATCGATAGCGTAGTAGTAATTGAAACTCTCAGAAATGCAATGTATAGAAATAAATAATGAATAAGTAACTAATCTGAAAATAAGAAGTCAGCTCTCCACCTCTAGTATCACGTATGAAATTAGTGCAAACATAATAGAAGTATAAAGACAGTAAATAAAATATTAAAGCGACTAATCGGTGCAAGATTTGAAGAACGCTAGCACCTAACTGTTAAAGTTTCTTGTGAAAACTGAAATCCAATGTTAGAGACTTCAATGATCACAACGTCGAATGGTTGACCCACTCAAACAAGACCGATGATGAGGGGAGGTTCTGTCATGATTTCTCCATTGCCTATGACCTCACTCAGATTGTTCAGGAACCCACCCGTGTGCCCGACAATGACGGCCAGTATGCGAGCCTACTAGACCTTTTTCTCACAACTTGCCCTGAACTATGTTCAGTTTCTGTTCTGTCGCCTCTTGGATCTTCCGACCACTCTGTTGTATCAATTAAGATAAAAATGAAATGTAATAAGTCCCCAGACGTACCTCTCCATCGTACAGTATATCGATACACTAAGGCTGACTGGGATAGCTTCCGTACATTTATATCTGATCTACCTCTGCAATCCATGTTTAAAAAGGATGTGTCCTCTATAGTATTAGACCTGACGGAATGGTTAATTGTAGGTATTGACCATTTCATACCCTCGAAAAAGTTTCAGCAAAAACCTAACAGTCAGCCATGGTTCTCTCCAGAATGTGCCGCTGCCATTGCGCACAGAAATCACTTTTTCCACTGCTTCAAACGTAATAGATGTATGGAAACTAAAGCCGTTTTCAGGACTGCCAGCAACCATTGTAAGAAAGTAATAAGGAACGCAAGAGAGTTGTATGCTCAATCTGTTAAGTCCAAAGTAGCTGAGCAGCGGCTTGGTTCCCACCAGTTTTGGCAAATAGCAAACAGAATCCTGAACAGAAGCGTGTGCTCCATCCCAACTATTATCAATGGACCTGAGGTAATCTCGTCAGCATCAGACAAAGCCAAACTCTTTGTCAAGAACTTTGCAGCTAATTTTACCCTTTGCGACAAAGGCCGCCAACCCCCAATATTTCCTCCTGTATCAGAAAACACGCTATGTGATATACGTATATCTGTACGTAATGTTGCCAAGCTAATCAAAAACCTTGATTCAAGTAAAACAACTGGCCCTGACGGTATTCCAATAATAGTACTCAAAAAACTTCAACCTGAACTAGCGCCCATACTTACAAAACTGTTTAAACGTTGTCTTAAGGAGAATAGTTTCCCATCTCCCTGGAAATTTTCATCAGTATGCCCTGTATTTAAGAATTCAAGTGATCCCTCTCAGTACAGGCCAATAAGTCTCTTGTGCGTCATGAGTAAGTTGCTAGAATCTGTGTTAAATACAGAAGTAATCAACCATCTCAACAAAAATAACCTTCTTAGTGACACTCAATATGGTTTCCGTTCTGCTAGATCTACAGCAGATGTGCTTACAGTTATATCACATAGGATTAGCAAATCTCTCGACGGTGGCAATCTTTCTAGGGCAGTTGCTCTTGACATATCTAAAGCCTTTGATAGGGTATGGCATAAAGGTTTACTTCATAAGATCGCGAGCTATGGTATAGCTGGAAAAGTCTTCTCAATTATTAAATCATTTCTTTCTGATAGGTTCATAAGAGTAGTAGTTGAGGGGCAAAAATCAGAAGCTCACAGTATTAATGCCGGTGTCCCTCAGGGGTCCATCCTGGGCCCAACTCTTTTCCTGATCTACATTAATGATCTTCCAAATCACATCCTTACATCATTTGTAGACATTAATGCTGACGACACTATCATTTATGGTACCACATCTAAGACAGTAAACGACCAAGTTCTCTCCAATTCTCTCTCCTCTGATCTTGAGCACGTAGTACAATGGGGAAAGGAGTGGCTGGTTACTTTTAATGCATCTAAAACCAAGCTTCTCTCCTTACATCATCAACATTCTAATCCACATTTGGCATCAATTGAAATGAATGGCTCTCGTCTTCTGGAGGCCTCAAGTTTTGACAAGCTTCTGGGCTTGACCATTACTCCTGATCTTAAATGGAACACGTACATCAAATCTGTTGCCAAGGCCGCTGGGAAAATGGTGGGATCTTTCCATCGATCCGGTAAATATCTCACTGCTGATGCTATTCTCTATCTATATAAGAGCCAGGTACGTCCAAGGATGGAATACTGTTGCCACATCTGGGCAGGAGCTGCTAGAAAGGACTTGTCCTGCCTTGATAGAGTTCAAAATAGACTTCGTAACCTCGTAGGAGATGTCCTTTTCTCCTCCTTGCAACCTCTATCTCACAGAAGAGATGTTGCGAGTTTGTCTCTGATGTATCGTTATTTTCATGGAAAGTGTTCGACTGAGCTTAAATCTATGGTCCCCCCTCGCCAAACTTTCACAAGAAACACTCGTCTAGCTGTAAACACTATCAATAATTCCCCCCACTCTTTATCTGTGCCTAAACCTAAACGTAGATTCCATGAACAAAGTTTCTTTCTTAGAACTGCACGCCTGTGGAATTGTCTTCCGTTTTCCTGCTTTCCGGCTGACTACAATATGGTTGTGTTCAAGTCTAAAGTAAATAAGTTCTTGATGAGCCGTTCCATATAAGTTATCAAATTTACCAAATTTTCATTACTAATGATTACTATATTGTCCAATTTCTACTGTACACTCTTTAACCCTTATCCTTGAGTGGCCTTTGGGCCTTGATAATGTGGTGATGCCTTTGTAAAAAAAAAAAAATCGCAACCCCCCATCCCTACGAAAAGAGAAAAAATATAAAGGGAGGAAAAAAGGGAAAAAAAGAAGAAATTTATAAAATGGCACAAGTAACCCACAGAATAACTAGAATATAAAGTCGCGTTTCACTCGACGAAAAATGCCAATCCATATTTTTTAAGCAACTAATATATATATAATATATATTATAAACGGGCAAAGAGTTATAGACTTATAATCGGTGTTTATGTCAAATTGATGGTTGATTGAATTTGTTCTCATTTTTGCATGAATTACAAATATCTATTAATACCTATTATTCTCTTACTGTGCATTAAACGGATACCATAATACTTATTTTCTGCACGTTATCATAAAAATATCTATATAAAACGTCAGCCAATTGGCGTAGTAGTTTCCGAGAAGAAGTGAACCAGACAAATATATATGCTTTCATGAATATATAGCGTCATTAATATGCATATCCACATACAATAAGGTGATATATATATATCGTATAGATTTTCACAATCAACTTCACCAACATCTAATATGTGAGTAGATCTTAATAGTAGTAGTAGTAGTAGTAGTAGTAGTAGTAGTAGTAGTAGTAGTATGAAAATATTTCTATGGTAATTAAGCTATAAATGCGTCCATATTTCATCTCTCTACGATTTCATTAGGCTGATGATAACCTGCGTCGATGAAACGTGTATACGTTGCGCTTACTTTGCAATTACATTCGGGACAAGATCAAAGTGTAGTATCTGTTCTTCAGATGCTGCACTTCTATTTCTTGTTCTCTTTCGGTGGAGGAGAAATCCTTCACGACTGAGACAATTTTTATTTTTGTACCTTTTTCTCCGCGTTAAAAAACGACCCTGGCGTCTAACTCTGTCCCGTGGGGAGGCATAGTAAATAGGTACATTAAATAAAGTCGGAGCAATATTTTAGCTGTTCGATTACGTATTACAGTTTTACCAGTGCATAATAATTTTCATCCAGCATTTTCTTTTACGACAGCGATTATATAATATCATATTTTGTCGACATCTTGATAACGGAGTTTTCTTTGCAGAAAATAAAAATACTAAAATAGATACTGCTCGTTCTGTGACGTTTCATTGCGAGTTCCTCTGGTGATTAATTGCCATTACGGAACTTCCTTGTCACGTTTAGTGATAGGCACAGCCCACAGGATCTGACTTAGTACCATGGGAAACTGACTCAACTGGCATGATTCTCTCATTTCAACTATTATGATTCTCTCACTTAAACTGGCATGTAATTTATCTCTTTTTCTATAGTTCAATTATGAGTTTAGAGTAGCATGCGTCATACATATTTTAGCAAAACATATCGCGTCATTTATTTTTTATTTTGTTTTTACATATTTTATTTTTTACATTTTTTTATTTATATTTTACATTTTTTATTTAATTTTTTATATTTATTTTTTACAGTTTTTCATTTATTTTTTACATTTTTATTTTATTTTAAGATTTTTTCATGTATATTTTACATTTTTGATTATTTAAATTTTATATTTATTTTTTACATTTACTTATTAATATTTTACATCTTTTATATTTATTTTAAAAAAATTTTCATTTATTTTTTATTTTTTATTTTATTTTTTACCTTTTTTATTTATTTTTTACATTTTTCCATTTATTTTTTACATTTTTAATTTATTTTTAAAATTTTTCATTTTTTATATTTTTTATATTTATTTTTTACATTTTCTATTTTATTTTTTTAAATTTTGTATTTCATTTTTACATTTTTTTTATTTTTAACATTTTTTATTTTACTTTTTAAAATTTTTTATTTTATTTTTAGATTTTTCATTTATTTATTACATTATTTATTTCTTAAATTTTTATATGTATTTTTTACATTTCTTCATTTATTTTTTACATTTTTAAATTTATTTCAACATATTTTATTTTGTATATTCTTTATTTTATATTTTACATTTTTTTTATTATTTGTTTACATGTTTTATTTTATTTTTACATTGTTCATTTATTTATAACATTTTTTATTTCTTACATTTTTATATTTATTTTTTACATTTCTTCATTTATTTTTTACATTTTTAAATTTATTTCAACATATTTTATTTTGTACATTTTTATATTTATTTGTTACATTTTTCATTTAATTTTTTACATTTTTATTTGTTTTTTAAATTTTTTCATTTATTTTTTTGACTTTTTTATTTTACTTTTTAAATTTTAATTTATATTTTACATTTGTTATTTTTTATATTTTTATATTTATTTTTTTACATTTTTTCATTTATTTTTATATTTTTGATATTTATTTTTTGATTTATTTCATTTATTTATACATTTTTATTTTTTGTATATTTTGTCATTTATTTTTTACATCTTTTTCATTTATTGTAAAAAGAAATGAAAAAGATGTAAACGATAAATGAAAAAAAATAAATGAAAATATTTTCATTTATTTTTTACATTTTTAATTTTTTACATTTTTCATATTTATTTTTTACATTTTTTATTTACTTTTTTACATTAGCTTTATTTATTTTTTACATTTTTTCATTTATTTTTTAGATTTATTTATTTTACTTTTTACATTTTTTCATTTATATTTTACATTTTTATGTTTTACATTTTATATTTATTTTTTACATTTACTGATTTACTTTTTACATTTTTTATATTTATTTAAAAATTTTTTTCATTTATTTTTAAATATTTGTATTTTATTTTTTACATTTTATCATTTATTTTTTTAAATATTTCATTTAATTTTTACATTTTTAATTTTTTACATTGTTATATTTATTTTTTACATTTTTTATTTGATTTTTTACAGTTTTTATTTTATTTTTACATTTTTTCATTTTTTTTACATTTTTTTTTATTTTTTACATTTTTTATTTTTTACATTTTTATATTTATTTTTAATTTCTTAATTTATTTTTTACATTTTTTATTTTGTTTTTACATATTTTATTTTGTACCCCTTGTATATTATTTTTTTCATTTTTCATTTATTTGTTTTTTTTTATTTTATTTGTACATTCATTTACTTTTCACATTATTTCATATATTATAAAAAAATTTTAATTTATTTTTTACATTTTTTATTTTTCCATTTTTCCATTTATTTTCTACATATTCCATATATATTTTACATTTTTCGTTTATTGCTTGCATTGTTTACTTTATTTTATCATTTTTTAATTTATTTTTTTACATTTTTCATTTATTTTTTACATTTTTTTTCATTTATTTTTTACATTTTTTATATTTTACATTTTTATATTGATTTTTTACATTTTATGTTTTAATGTTACATTTTCTATTTTAATTTTTCCATGTTCTATTTTTTTACATTTTTTACATTTGTGTTTTACATTTTTATCTATTTTTTACATTATTTGTTTTATGTTGTACATCTGTTTTGCATATGTTTTTAAAATATTTTCTTTTTTACATTTTTTTATTCATTTTTTACATTGTTTCATTTATTTTTTACATTTCTTATATTTATTTAAAAAGTTTTTTCATTTATTTTCACATTTTGTATTTTATTTTTTAAATTTTTTTTTAAATTTTCACCTTCTTTATTTAATTTTTTACATTTTTCATATTTATTTTTTTACATTTTTTTCATTTATTTTTTACATTTTTTATTCTATTATTTACATATTTTCATTAATTATATTTTAAATTTTCTTTGTTACATTTTTTCATTTGTTTTTCACATTTTTTCATTTTGTTTTTGTTATATTTATTTATTACATTTTTATATTTATTTTTTACATTTCTTCATTAATTTTTGCATTTTTAATTTTATTTTTTACATCGTTTATTTTATGTTTTACAGCTTTCTCAATTATTTTTTAATTTTTTTATTTTATTTTTTACATTTCTGTTTTATTATTTTCATTTTTTACTTGATTTTTTACATTTTTTATTTTATTTTTTACATTTTTTAATTTATTATTTATATTTTTATTTTATTTTTTTATATTTTTTCATTGTTTTTTACATTTTTTATTTTTTACATCTCTATATTTATTTTTTACATTTTTTCATTTATGTTTTACACGTTTTATATTTATTTAAAAAAATTTCATCCAATATTTACATTTTTTTAATTTTTAAAATGTTTGTTTTTACTTGTACATTTTTTATTTTATTTTTGCATTTTTTATTTCATTTTTTCATTTATTTTTTACATTTTTTCATTTATTGTTTATATTTTTTATTTTATTTGTTACATTTTTTCATTTGTTTTTTTTTTTCATTTTTTCGTTCATGTTTTAATTTGTTCATTTTTTTCATGTTTTCATTTATTTGGTACATTTTTTATTTTACTTTTTACATTTTTTCTTGTTTATTTTTACATTTTTTCTTTTTTTACATTTATTTTTTACATCTATTTTGCACATTTGTTTCATTTATTTTTTACATTTTTTATTTTTTTTCATATTTTTAATTTATTTCTTACGTTTTTTTTTATTTTTTACATTTTTCATTTATTTTCTACATTTTTTATTTTATTTTTTACATTTTTTTATTTAATTTTTACATTTTTTATATCAAATTCTTACATTTTTTATTTTATTTTTTACATTTTTTCATCTATTTTTCACATCATTTAATTTATTTTTAAATCTTTTTGTTTATTTTTCAACATTTTTTCATCTATTTTGTCACATCTTTTTATTCATTATTTCTTAGTATTTTTATTATTTTCAATCTTTTAAACCATCTTAAATCTTTTCATTTTCTATTTCATATCATCTAATTTATATTTTCACATTAATTTCATTTATTTTTTCACATCTTTTCATTTACTTTTCACATTTTTCAATTCATTCTTTAAAACTTTGTGATAAACTTTTCACATCTTTTAATATATTTTAACATCTTTTAAATTATTTTTAACATTTTTCAATTATTTTTACATCTTTTCATATAATTTCAACATTTTTCATTTAATTTGTAACATCTTCAATTAATATTTTTATATTATTTCATTTGTTTTTATATCTTTTTATCTTTTTCACGCCGTTTCATTTTTTAACATCTTTTCATATATTTTAAACATTTTTTCGTTAATTTTTTCGCATTTTTTATTAATTTTCTCGCATCTTTTCTATTGTTTTGCATATTTTTCATTTATTTGTTACATCTCTCCATTTAATTTTGCACAATCTTTACATTTAATTTTTAACTTTTTTTCAACTTTTCATTGATTTTTTACAACATTTATTTTCATACATCTTTCAGTTTATTTCTCACATCTTTTCAATTATTTTTAAACATCTTAAATTTATTGTTTTACAACTTTTCATTTAGTTTTTCACATCTTTCTTTTACTTTTTTATTTAATTTGTTTTTAACACCTTTTGATTAGTTTTGACATAATTGAATGATATTTTATATCTTTTTATTTTCTTTACATCTTTCCATTGTTCTTTTTTATTTTTTTCATTTTCATCATTAATATTTCATATCTTTTGGTTAATTTTTTCACGTATTTACATTTATGTTTTCAAATCTTCTCATTGATTTTAAACATCTTTTTATTATTATTTAACATCTGTCCATTAATTATTTACATTTTTTAATTGTTTAAAAATGTTTAATTTATTAATTTACATCTTTTTATGAATTTTTCACATTATTTCATTTATTTTTACCATCTTAATTTTTATTAGATTTTATAAAATGTTAATTTATTTTTCACATTTTCATAACTTTTTCATTTATTTTTCTCATCTTTTAATTGTTTTACATTGATTCATTCATTTTTTACCATCCATTCATTTAATTTTTGATATATTAATTTATATTAATTTGTCACATCTTTTCATTTATTGTTTCACATATTTTCATTAATTTGTTACATCTTTTTATTTTTTCACATCTTTTTTATATTTTTTCACATCCTTTCATATAATTTTATATCTTTTTTTCTAGTTTTTCAATCTTTTTATTAAATTATTTTCATTAAATTCTCAAATATTTTTTTCACATATTTTTATTAATTTTTCTTTTTTTTCTTTAATTCTTTCACATCCTTTACAATAGTTTTTTCACACTTTTTTAATTACTTTTCAAGATCTTTTTAATAATATTTTTCATATCTATTTATTTATTTTTTCACACGTTATGCTTATATATATATATATATATATATATATATATATATATATATATATATATATATATAAAGATAGAGAGAAAGAGAATATAAAACGGAAAATACAAAATTAGATGTACATTCATAAAAATTTCGTCTTTATTTAAAAAATTTATCAAGATGATTAATATGAATAAATATACATACATATACATTATAGGATTTATAATGAAACACACGATTAAAGTCAGAAACGATTCACATATTTTCAAATATTGTTTATTATATTAGTTTCTAGATCATCTTTAGAAAGTAAAGTTGTTGAATACATAATTTTTTTTGTATTCTTTTTTATTTCGAATCAAATTTTAATATTACTTCTATACTTTCTATTATACAAACACACATAAATCTCATAATTATATATATATATGTATGTATATATACATACATATATATATACATGCATATATACATATATATATATTATGTATTATACATTATTATGTATATATATATTATTATTATTATTATTATTATCATATTTAATATTTATTTTTTTATATTAGTATTAGTAGTTATTGTATTGTATGTACTTTTCTTATTAGGAAGTGATAATTTCCGCTGGAGAGCCATGTTTATGTTTTTAAATCTCTTTTTTTTATCCATCCTAATATAGTTAAATTCTGCTTTGTAATTGTAGACATTTTAGAAAGTTGGCTAATAAAAATGCGAAGTCTGCGATAGGCTAAATAGGTTTTTTTCCGGGAATTTAAACTGCATTCTTTTTTTTTTGTTATTTTTACATATTTTTTACACAAAGCTTCTGTAAACTATATATATATATATATATATATATATATATATATATATATATATATATATATAAATATATATATATATATATATATATATATATATAACGTTTCTGCAAAGTCTGTAAAAGCAAGTATTTATAATAGTATCCGTACATTTTTATAACGAAGTATGGCTATATTTTTTCAATAAATAAGGTTTCTATGTGTTAGATGTAGAGCCCGAGTCGTACACTACTCAGCTGTAACTTTGGGAAATTTTGTATATATATATATATATATATATATATATATATATGTGTGTGTGTGTGTGTGTGTGTGTATGTGTGTGTGTGCGTGTGTCTGTGTGTGTGGTATATACATATATATATATATGTATGTATGTATGTATGTATGTATGTATGTAGAGATATGGGGCTCAGTATATATGATATCGCTCGTGTGTGTCTACACGTACATTCGTGTATATGCACGTGTGAGCAATCATTCTAATGTTTTCTTTGTGCATGCAAATGTGGTAAATGGCGAATTAAAGAAAATGCTAGTTTTATTTAACTTTAGGTGAACAGACAAGACACGTTTACATTGTTTTTGTTTTGTTATATGTGTGCATTGCTTCATGTTCCTTTTTCAAAGAGTTTGAAATTCTTCACCCTTGGCTGTATTTAGTGTTCTTTTATTTTCTCCTTGTTGTTAATTATATCTTAGCTTGCAGCAAACAATAGATTTTCACTGAAAGCTTTATCCACGTTATTCATTGTTTATTTAATTCCTCTTTTTGTCTTTTTCATTATCTCTCTCTCTCTCTCTCTCTCTATATATATATATATATATATATATATATATATATATATATATATATATATATATTACAAATAACTCTACAGATTATCTGGATCAGCCGTCGATACTTGCAGTTTAAGTAGTTATTCTAAACAATACTGAGCCTAACTTTTCTCTTACCAATGGTACGAAAAAAATATATGCACATAGTTATAACCCAAGTTATATGATATGAAGTTATGTTATATGACATAAGTTATAGCATATGACAATGGTTATATCACAACAATAGGAAGACGCGTACTTGCGCGTGTATGTGTTAGAAGTTTTTGTCCCATGCTTTATAGTAACCGCACGCTCCAAAATAGCTGTCGAATGTGAAAACTATTGAATAAACGCAATAAGCATTACGCGATCATATGTCAGCTACACCTACACCAAATATTTCATAACATCAAGAAATCAACGTAAAAATGTTATGACAACAGCTAATAGGTAGACCGAGATGACCAGAAAACGCACACAGACACGAAAAGTTAGAACTCGTGATTTCTGGAAAATCCATAATAATGTGCTGAACTCAGTATCGCACGGTTTCTTCATTTCTTACTGCGAACGAAAACAACACTGGAGAATCTGATCATAAAAACTCTCCCGATGTTCATCATAAAACTCTTGGCATAGCCAAAGTATGTGCACCAGATCTTATTCAAGCAATAATGAAATGCTTTTAGTCCTCTCATAATAATGAATTTTTTGCAGAATCCTGTTTTCAATAACAATAGCTGAAAATGTGATTTTGTTACACCAGTTTTAAAAAATTTTAGTGAAAGAATTGATCCGAAAATTTATCACTCATGAGTCAACTTTCGCCTTCTGCTTTTATCTTTGAATCCTTAATCAATCTAGGGATAGTCACTAATTTCGAAACAGCTTAACTTTTTACTGATCAACACGCAAACTCGTTTTACCGTGGATATACTTAATCTCAATTATTATACCATACAATGGATCAGGTACGTGTGTTGCATAGGGTACATATTAAGGAGAGACGCTGTGATCATATTAAAAGAGATACGTTGGGGACATTCATATTGAAGAGAGACGGCGGGGAGATATATACAGGGTGACCCAGAAAAACCGGCCCCGTGTACACTTTATGTGATATCTCCATTATTTATTCACCGATTGCCTTTATTTTACAGGACATGACAGAATCAACCACCGTGAGCACACCAAGACGCCAGTGGGAGCTGAGACAAAGAATACACTGTCAAATTTTACTACAAGACAAGCTCGTTTAAGAAAACCCAGAACAGTTTCATGCGTCAGTTCGAACGTGAAAAGGCTCCATCCAAAAGCAGAATTCAGAACTGGGTGGACCACTTCGCGAAGTATGTACCGTGGAGAACCTCAACGCTGCCAGAGAGAACCGTCCCAAGAAGCGAACAGCCGAGCTGGTCGAAAGAGTGAGAGAGTCTCTCCAGCAGAGTCCGAAACGCTCTGTGCGTAAGCGAAGTCAGTCCCTCGGTATGTCCCGTGAGATTTGCAGGAGAGTGATGGTGCACGATATCAGGGCTTATCCATACAGAATACAGACGCTGCAGGCCCTTACAGCCTCAGACAAGAAGCAGAGGAGGGCTATGGCAATCCAGATTCTCGAGAAGATCGTGGAGACCTCAGATGAAGCTCACTTGATGAAAAGGCGAACTTCAAGACAAATTTCTTCTGGGGGGTCCTCCAGAACCAATGAAGTAGCCACCAAGCTTCTGCACTCTCCTAAGTGCACGGTGTGGGCTGCAATCTCGGCCAGAGGCATCATCGGACCAATCTTCATCGAAGAATCTGGCGCAGCAGTGACAGTCACCAAGGAGCGGTATGTGGAGGTCCTCAAAACCTACAAGAGTGAGCTGCAGACCATCTACCCGTCGCTCATGAGCAAGTTCTGGTCCCAGCAGGACGGAGCAAGTTCTCACACCTCAAACCTGTCCCGAGATTGGCTGAAAGAGAACTTCAGAGGCCGAGTGATCAGTCTCACCCCATAGCCCGGACCTGAGCCCCAGATTTTTTTCTTTGGGGCTATTTTAAGGACAGAGTCTATGCAGGGAAACCCAGAAGGAAGCCATCAGGGAGATTAGAGCCATTACCAATTCGGTCTGTAAGAACGTCATGGACAACTTCGTACTGCGCTTCAAGAAATGCACGGAGCTAAATGGAGGCCATCTAGAACATATGCTGTAGAACGGAGAAAAAAAGGCCAAAGACCCTAGTGTTTTGATGCAATGTTTTGAATAACTAGTTATGACCAAAGTTTCATTTCATTCGGACAAAACACTAAGAAACGGAGCCTAATTAGATTGGCTCCCGTTTTGGAGGGGGTCACCCTTTATAACTATGATGATGAGGAGAGACATTTATGCAGTTTTGTGGATTCTTTTTTGTGTGCAGATTGTCTCTTTTCTTTTCTTTTTTAAATACATTTTTCTTTCATGTGCGAGTGTATGCTTTAATTTTTTCTTGTGTGTTTGTATTTTGTCTAGCTTTTTTTTCTTTGTTTTTGTTTTTTTGTTTTTTCGCGTTGAGTCTTTTTCTTTTTTTTTTCTCAATGGACACTTTTGTTGTGTTTTCGTGGTGTATGCGAGATTCGTTTTTTTTCCACACCCTTGTATGGGTGCACTTGAAAACAAGCACCAAATAACGTATATGTTGCGTAGTGCGGGGGTAATATTAAGGAGAGACAGGGACATATCTAACTATAATGATGACAGGATGAGGGAGAGAGACATTTATACATATACAGTTCTGTTCTGAAATGCTTGAGACTTCATATATATATACTTCATATATATATATACTGAAGGTGATAGGGTGATAGATGCTCAGTTCTTATATTTCTTGTAACACATATAGAGAGGAGGAGAGGTACATATTCTTGGAAGGTTTATACAATGTTCATAATAAGATGATTAACACATTCCCTTTTTGGTGTTGAATAATGACATATGACAACAGTTTTATGAAAACACAAAGATGATTCTTTATTCATTGGACAAGTCGAATGCTGATGACGTCAGGAATTCAAATTCAAAAGACTTCCTTGCTTTTCAATAACATTTGTGTCAATGAGAATATGCTGCCCCAAAAGAACACAACAAAGAACAAATTCTAGCATACGTCTCTACACACAACACAAACAACCCAGAACTATTCACACATATAACAAAAAACCTTATCCTCCTCAATCTTAACAACAAACTTAACAACATACTTAAAACCACAAAAATAATAAAAAGCAAACGCCAACCCAAAAACTTAAAACACATCCTAACTTCCTCAAAACTCGCCCCACATACTACAAAAGGAGTTACAAAATGCAACAAACTGCGATGTGGAGTATGTGACATAATAATAGAAGGTAACACATACACATTCAAAAACCCAGCACAAACATTCAAAATAAAAAAAGATCTAAATTGCACCTCCAGAAATGTAGTATATGCACTAAGATGCACAACATGCAACAAATCCTACATAGGTGCCACCAACAATTTCAGCAATAGAGTGGCCTTACATAAGAGCAACATTAAAATTGCAGATAACAGACACCTCTATGTTTCAAAACACGTACACACATGCAGTGGAAACAGCTTCAAAATAATGCCAATCTTCCAAACAGACAATTATTTTTATTTACTTACACAGGAAAAAAACTTCATCACCAGATTCACTCTTGAACTGAACAGACCCTAATACCATCACACAAAAACATGAAATGAAAGGTACACTCGCATGCACACCCATACACATACACATATACACACCCACACATAAATCAGAACCGACACATTAAAACACACACACGTGCGCGCATACAAACACACAGACATAACACCCCTATCTCTAATACTGAACAATACCAACCCTACTTAACCTCGAAACCAACAATACTAGGAGACACCTAGAACCATAGTATAATATCTGCTTCAACACCTCACTCCCTCCTCAGTCAGCGGAGGAGAACCCCCTCATGACTGAAACGACTATCATCCCTTCTATCATCCCCCTCCACTACCTATACCCCCTCCAATGCCTGGGTCTGGCCATACCCACATGGGGAGACAAATAAATAGAAACATTAAAAAATCCCCTATTTTAAATACACCCCTCTTTCTAAACAAACATAATATAAGGAATACCCGAAAAGACTAAAACGAAAAATCACAATACTAAAATCCAAGAATCCAAAAAATAAATATCAAAATAGAATGAAAGCACCCCTACCCTTATTTCAGAAGAGCCAGTCCCCCCTCCCCACACATACACATTAGTAACGACCTCGGACCACAGCCGCCTTCCTAAGGAAGCAAATAACCCTAAATACTATAAAACAATATACACATTCCCAAACCAATAAAAGCAAACACACACACGCACACACACGCACACACAAACACACATAAACACACACACACCCTACCCCACCCTAAAGGAAAAGAAAAAAAACATTAGCAGAAAGAGATAACGACTACAGCCAGGTCAACGTCTCCCTGGACAAGCCCAATAAAAGAGCAATAAAAATTGAGCATACCAATGAATAATAAACACTTACAAGCCTCCACCACTTGGAAAAACTTCAAATTAACTACGAACATCGCCATTTTTTACATCTCCAACACATTTGAAAATAATTTCTGACGAGGACGCATCACAGACCGTCTGAAACGCGCATAAAAACGATTTCAATGACTTAAAAACATTATTACAATGATCCAAACATAATTCTCAATGAAAAACCAAGACACGGAATAATAAAATAATGTTAAAATATACACATTGTTGGTGACTACTCCCTTATTTAAATATACATCTTTCTTTCGTTGGAATGTCTTAACCCATTATATATATATATATATATCTATATATATATATATATATATATATATATATATATATATATATATATATAGAGAGAGAGAGAGAGAGAGATAGAAATGTAGATAGATTGATTAATATAAATAGATAGATAGATAGATAGCAGTCTATGCTGATGAATTTGCAGTATATAAAAATGCTTATGATCTAATATTTTTACTAACACAGCTAATTAATCAGAAACACTACCAGCAAGACGAAATACTTATTCAGACAATTTTCGGTCTAAACATTTGAAATTTTACATAAAAGGTATTCATCTAACATTTCATTTTTATTCTACAGCATTTTTTTCACTCTTTTATCAAAATTTTGTTTTGTTTTTATTTGTAGGTTTGTTTTCGTTTCTTTACTTTCCGCAATTATTTGCAACATGGGATTTGTGATTTTTTTTTTCTCTTCTATTTATTTTCGATATTTATATGTTTGTTTGTAGCTTTAAATATTTTAAATAAATGTGATATCTCTGAATGGCATCAAAGTTTATAATTGGATTCTTTTGGTTTTTCTTGTTTTTATTTTATTCTACACATTATATTTTACTCTTTTCTTTTTTATTTCCTTTTTGTATCCTTTTATGTATGTTAATCTTTTTATTTCAGCATTCAAATCTGGTATTTTTATTTTCGTTACAAACATTCAAAATTTCGAACTTTCTCATTTCATATCACGCAAACAGCAATGAACTAAAAGATGCAAATAATTGGCTGATGACATAAGCTTTGAATGGTGCAAATAAAATGATACGAATATACATTTATTGATTAAAAATGTAATATTTTATAATAGTAAATATTACGTATTACAGGCTGATCTCAAAATAAATTATGTGTTTATAATTATCTATAGGAATGATTAAGATTTTTTGGAAAGATAATTTAAGTTAATTGAAAGCTTAAGAAACTAATAGAAAACAAGAACAATTCAAAATAACATTTTGTAAGAATAAACGTGCCTCTACTATACAGTGGAGCTTAATACATTTCTTCAAAAAAGATCACCAGCTCAAATAAACTTAGAATGCATTCGAATTTATAAAATAGACGTTTATTTTCCTCAATAATTGTTAATTTTATCGAAAATATTGATTTCCTACAACTTCAAAACATAATAATTTACATTAATTTACAAATAAATGGCGGCCAGATAAATCAAAGGGAGATAATTCGTTGAAACTCTACAAAGTAGTAAATAGAAAAAAAATGAAAATGGCTTCATTAACTAGAATATGGGTCATGTAGCGAGTATCTACGATGAACAGAACTGAATTTGTCGCATAAATTGTACTTTTCACAATCACGAACATTGTGGAACGGGCATACACATGTTGAGTGTGCCGGGATAAATATGAGGGAAAATCGCATATTCTTACACTCATTGCAACCCATAAAAATACGACAGCAACAATATCGATTAGTGCTAAAAGGGCGTGGTCATGACTTGTCTGGAATGATGAAAAACCGGATCTACAAGCAAACAAATACTGGAATGCCACTGAAAGTATTGGAACCATATTGTCGCGTAAATTATAGTTACAACTTAATTATGGGCGGATTTTGCGAGAATGCAAAGTGAGTTGCAACAGTAATCAAAAGAAACGCGACTATTGGAAATTTAGGGAGACTTATTTTCACCCAGACTCTAGGGAAAATCACCTGTGTTGCTATGTCAGGTAATAAATAGTAAGGTAATATTAAACACATTTTAGGTTTTAACCATATTGGAAATTATCTTTAAAATACTGCCTCTTTTGTTGTCGGAATGTGAATAAGTTTTAATATGGTTTTAATCACAGCTTATGCAATTGAACACTTATACATAATTTTATTGAACAAAAGAACGTAGTAGAAAATTCACGGCTTTTCATATGTTATTCCTCATTAAAAAAGTTAACTATTTGAATGCTTTAAAACAAACCTAGAAACATGGTAAAGTGGTGGATTATGGCTGACTTCTATTTAAAAATCGTGTATCCTCGACAAACAATAAAAACAAAATCAAGTACGTAGGTGCGATATAACCGCTTACTTTCAATAAATAAATACATAACCAATTAGCGTGTTAGGCGCGAAGAAAAATATTCCAGAAACTTCAGTGTATAAAGAGAAATAGACAAACTAACCGCTACGTAGATTGTTATCTGCAGCATGTTTCCACGAACAAAACGGCAGTGATATTATCCAAAGTTAATATTAGTGAAATCCCTCACGAAAATCATAAATATCGACAATAACACAACCATGACGAGTCACAATTATCAGCATCGTTCATTTAAAACCATTTATTTGCTTACATTAACTAACGACAACAAACGCAATAGTCATGATAGGTGAAAATCAATCATCAACAATAACTACGCATAAGAAAACTAAACAACCAACAAAACAACTACTGAAACTATTACTACTACCAATATGTACACACACGAATGCATATATGTATAATGGCAAAATGTTACGTCCGCATGAAGCAATCGTGTGTGACACATATATACACACTTTTTACATCGATTATTGAACTTACTTGCACACAGTGTTTCCCACAAAACATCCTTCTGACACAAAGTACATACAGAATAGTTTTACATAAAACATCCTTCTAACACAAAGCACATTCAAAATAGTTTTACATAAAACATCCTTCTAACACAAAGCACATTCAAAATAGTTTTAAATAAAACATCCTTCTAACACAAAGCACATTCAAAATAGTTTTAAATAAAACATCCTTCTAACACAAAGCACATTCAAAATGGTTTTACATAAAACATCCTTCTAACACAAAGCACATACAAAATAGTTTTAAATAAAACATCCTTCTAACACAAAGCACATACAAAATAGTTTACATAAAACATACTTCTAACACAAATCACATACAAAATAGTTTTACATAAAACATCCTTCTAACACAAATCACATACAAAATAGATTTACATAAAACATCCTTCTAACACAAATCACATACAAAATAGTTTTACATAAAACATCCTTCTAACACAAATCACATACAAAATAGATTTACATAAAACATCCTTCTAACACAAATCACATACAAAATAGTTTACATAAAACATACTTCTAACACAAATCACATACAAAATAGTTTTACATAAAACATCCTTCTAACACAAGTCATATACAAAATAGTTTTACATAAAACATACTTCTAACACAAAGCACATACAAAATAGTTTTACATAAAACATCCTTCTAACACAAATCATATACAAAATAGTTTTGCATAAAACATCCTTCTAACACAAATCACATACAAAATAGTTTTACATAAAACATCCTTCTAACACAAGTCATATACAAAATAGTTTTACATAAAACATCCTTCTAACACAAAGCACATACAAAATAGTTTTAAATAAAACATCCTTCTAACACAAATCACATACAAAATAGATTTACATAAAACATCCTTCTAACACAAATCATATACAAAATAGTTTTACATAAAACATCCTTCTAACACAAATCATATACAAAATAGTTTTACATAAAACATCTTTCTAACACAAAGCACATACAAAATAGTTTAACATAACACATCCTTCTAACACAAAGCACATACAAAATAGTTTTAAATAAAACATCCTTCTAACACAAAGCACATACAAAATAGTCCAGAATAAATCTACTTTAATGAACCATGCACACATCCATATACGCAACACTTTCCAATACGTTTTTCAATAAAATGTTTTAAAACTGCTGATTATCATATTTCATTTTTTATTTGATCCTGCTTTCCTTTTTACATTTATTTGCTTGAAGTTGGTCCGTTGGACGAATGGTCATCATCATTTGTGCCACAACTTCTTCTACAATACTACCTTGAATATAGTACCTAGGATGAATAATAAATATGTTATAGGCATTTTTTATGGATTTCGTAATTTCTAATCTGATATCACATTTATTCAATAACTTTTTTCTTTGATGTATTGTGACGTTTAATATTGTATTGATCACCTTAAATACTCTGAGAAAGCATTAAAAACGCTATATGTAATGATTAGATGTTGTATAATAAGTAGATTAACCGGCAAGGTGTCCATCTTGACTTTATATAAGGAAATTACAAGGAGGAAAATTTCAGGACTTTTTTTGTTATTTAATAAATATTTTTAAAAGGGTCCTGTGATTGATTGTTCTTACACACTAATCACTTGCTAAGACCCAAAAGCCTTTCAAGGATAAATATTAAATAGTTATTTTGTAGATGGATAGTGTGACAAAATTGTGATAATTGGCACAACGGTTAAAAACTAGAAAGAACTTTATGATTTATAAGGATTGTTTAAGAAAAACTTGTCCATGGGAGTTCTGTTAACAATGGTTGAAGCCAGTTTGTGTTGTGAATGTTTTATAATTGACAACAATAGATTAGAGTTCAGCAGAATTACTGTAGGGAAAAAAGTGCGACAAAAGTTCAACATGCGAAAAAAGTTCAACATAACTGATAAACTAGAAATTAGTTAATAAGCTGTATGTTAAAGAAACACACATGCTTTAAAACGACCACAAACCCAATTAAATAAACCTTTAACTTGATTGATGAATCCTACCGAACTGAAATTTGTAAAATTAGCAAAAACATTCTTGAGAGAACATATGAGCAAATCAAAACATCTATAAACTCAACCTATCGATTAATACGGATGAAATGATTAACTGGTTCTCTAGCATTGAAAATAAAGAGAAATGCTCTTTTATCCAATTCAGCATTGGAGGCTATTACTTTTTAATTATTAAGGAGCTTTTCGAGGAAGTCTTGGAATTTGCAACTCTTACTTCGGATATATCAGAGGATGAAATTGAAATTATAAAGAAATGCAGGAAAACTGTAGGAGAACAATGGATTAAAAAAGATCAGGTTGGTCTTTTTGACATTTCTATGGGAGCCCTAGATTCGGCGTTAATGACTAACCTAATAGGATTATATATTTTGTATAATTTAATTTAAGACATTGAAATAGAAGATATAGTTTTGTACAGAGATGATGAACTTATGATCATAAAAGACTCTAATTGGCCTAAATGTGAAAAACTGAAAAAGATAATCTTCAAGGAGTTTAAAAGAATTAATTCAAAAGTAGAAATAATACTAAATACCAAAACTGTGAATTTTTTAGATGTAACTCTAGATTTAAAAAGCTAACTCTATGCCCCTTATAAAAAAGGATAACACTGATCTCATATATGTAAACCACCCAACATTTATGATTAAACACATTGCAAATTTTATCAGCAAAAGAATAAGCAAAATTCTTCAAATGTAGACATTTTAACAATAACAAACCATTCTATATAAAGAACTTAAAGACAGTGGTTACAAAACTAGAATATATCCAGTCTATATCTAATATTAAAACATTCAAAAGTAAGAGAAGAAGGGAAATTATATGGTTCACCACCTTCCGTTCAAGTTAACTAACTTGGAAAAAAGTCCCTTAAAAACAACACTTCCCATTTAATAATATTCTCAATAAAATATTTAATAAAAATAGGATAAAACTAAGCCATAGCTGTAGTAAAAATTTAGAAAAATAATAAAGAAACATAATATGAAGACTTTAAATGATAGGTATGAATCAAATAAAAATATCACCAAAAAATCTTGTAATTGTAGAAATAAACATGAATGCCCGTAGAATGGAAATTGCTTAGTAACATCAGTAGTATACAGTGCGAAAATCTCCGTGAAAGAAAATCCAAATAGTAGTAAATACTATATTGGTATGGGCGGTAATATATTCAAGGAAAGGTTCCGAGGTCACAAAAGCTCATTTGAAAATCCCAATAGTAAAATTAATACGTCACTTTCAGTTTATTAAACGGAATTTATTGGAAAAAATCTAACACCAATTATTCAATGGAATATCCTAGAAAAAGCGAAAACATGATGTTCACTAAGCTCCCCATGTTACCTTGGTCTTTCGGAGAAATTATTTATGATAAGGTTTAAAGACAAAGACAAGTTACTCAATAGAAGATTAGAAACATTCGTAAAGTATGCATTATTTAGAACATCTTCTTAGTAATCTTTATATTACCTCTTAATTTTATTTTATTCATATTAAAAAAAATCTATATCTTAACCAAGGCAATTGATAATCTGCATAATGTTGGTATATATAGGTTTGTTCGGTGTATATGCGTGTATGTGTGTGTGTTTGTGTTTGTATGTTTATTTGTATATATATATATATATATATGTGTGTGTGTGTGTGTATGCATATGTATATGTGTATTTATGTATGTGTTTATGCATTGGTATATATATATATGTTGTATGGATGATTGTATATAAAGTTTTTGTGTGTATGTATATATATATATATATATATATATATATATGCATGCATATGTATGTATATATATATGGATATGTATATGCAAGTATGAATATTAGGACAAATATATTCTATTAAAAAAAAAATTCTTCAAAATCTTTGGATTCGGCATTAAATAACCTGAAAAGGGGTGATATGCCGTAAAACAAAAACAACCAACATGAATATTAGGTATGTATTTGTATATTTGTATATATGTTTTGTATATGTATATACCTGTTTTTGTGTGTATGAGATATATACCTAATACATTCCTTTTTAGCTCAATATCCTAATTGATTAAATCTACCACAAACAACTAGATAAACTTAAAATACCAATTCATTACTTACAGCAAGCCAACTAAAACACTCTCTTTAAAATAACCTGAGGTTTTTCTCCTGACACGTCTTATGTGGTATTACCTCCGCACTGGATATATTGATTTAAATAGTTAACTATTCTTATTTCCTAACATATATAAAATATATAGCCGACTTGAGGACCCCATATTATAATTTACTTTAATATACTTTAAAACATATACAAAGAAATAAGAAAAAAATGTTGTTTTTATATTATCACATTTAAGTTCATAAAAAAAGACTTTCAAACTGAAAGGATTAGAGATGATCTTAAACATATTTTAACTTTCTGGGAAAACCTTTAAAAATAAATTTGATGAGAAATTTTTATAAGAATACACCTTCTATATATTAAAACATAAATAAATAAAAAATGAATGAAGTTACCAAAAGAAAAGACAAGAGATTAAATAAGTAAATAATAATTATGTATAATAAGAAAAGAATAAATATATATATTGCCTTAAATATATTTTAATTCAGTAACATTACTAATTTATTATTATAAAAGCAATTCTCTATCGATTATATATATATATATATATATATATATATATAGAGAGAGAGAGAGAGAGAGACCAAATACCAAGTTTTGAAACACATCTACAATAAACCAAACCCGTTCTCCCTCAGTAGAATACTCAAACATAGCAACACACATCTCGTCCCTAAAAAACTCAGTACATCAACCTTACCAACCTCTCAGACCACCGACTATCGGAAACTGAAACGACACGGCAAAAAAGGACTTTCATTCTACCCTTTAAAAGGCCTTAATCCAGTGGATCTATGCTATGACATGGAAGACTACACCAGAAGAGTAAAACTGAAAGAATATTTCTATGATAACAACCATCTGGCAGCAACTAACTTCAAACAGGAAAGGACTTTAAAAAACACACATTGAACACTTCCCAGTAGACGCAACCTAAACATAGACGCACACAAAAAACATCTACACAAGTTACGAAACAATCACCTCATAACTATAAAACCAGGGTGGGGCAATCACAATCATGAACACTAACGATGACATAACAGAAATAGACCCACAACTAACAAACAAGGAATTCTACAAATTACTTCCCACTGACCCCACCCTCGCATTCAAATCGGAACTTGACAACCTAATTAGTAATCTAGACCACAACACTAGAACCACGATCGAGAAATTAGTGCCAGACCACCTCAACTCAGCTGCCTTCTACACTATCCCACGACTCCATAAACTCCCCCAAATCGTTAGTGACACACTCATACGCCTCTCATTAGGTAACACAGTAAACACTGAGGCACCAATTAACGAAAACTCAGAAACATACCGCATAGCTATGGCCCTCAAAATAGTACCATCTGGCCGACCCATCGGTTCGGGTATTGGAACGCTCACAGAATACATCTGGGGGTATATAGAAAAAATTATCAACCCACTGTTGTCAAACATTCCCAGTTACCTTAAGGACAACATACACTATCTACAAATAGGGACCATACCAAACAATGCAATTCTTGTGACTATGGATGTGTCTTCACTCTATCCAACATGAGGAAGGAATATCTGCGTGCAGGAACTTCTTACACACTCACTAAGCACAAACATTAATGACATATGCAACATTATACAATTCATCTTAACACACCACAACTTCACATCCAACAACCAACACTATCTACAAATAAAAGGCACAGCCATGGGGACAAAAATGGCTCCCAGCTTTGCCAACATATACATGCACATATTTCAACAGAAATACATTCACACTTACCATCTAAAACCATTACACTATTTTAGGTCCATAAATGACATCTTCCTTGGTTGGCCACATGACGAAAAGGCATTGATCAACACATAAACAGCTGTCACAACAGCATAAAATTCACGACAGAACTCTCAGCCACACACATCCCATTTTTAGAAATTTTAGTAAACATCACAATCACATTACCACATCACTTTACACCAAACCCATCGATGGCCATGGTTACCTTTATTTTAATAGTTGCCACCCTATCAATACCAAAGAATCTATTATCTACAGCTATCAATATAAAAAATCTATTATATACAGCAAGTACCTACGTGTCAAACGAATCTGCTCACACCCGATCGAGTATGAAAAACAAATAGGAATTCTAGCCAACTACTTCCTTCATAGGAATTACCCCCTTAGAATAATTAAAGAATCAATTAAGAAAGCAGAACATAGAAGCAGGCTTAATTTACTTACATACAAACGCAACATATCATCCCCAAAATACCAATGGTATTTAATGACAACAATAACACCGAAAAACTTCACAACCCCCTTAAACATGTATTCAGACATCTGCAACATGATCCCACTCTCAATACCATATACAACACGCTTCCACTCAGTGCAAGAAGACATCCCCCGAATCTACGGTCAGTACTAACATCCACAAAAATCCCCAACACTTTCGCACCTCAAGGAAACAAAACATGCAACAAACTCAGGTGCAAATGTAACACTAAAGAGAGGCCACATCAGACCGGTAGGGTTGATGTGACGTTTATTTTGGTTGAAAGTAATTTTTTGTTCCCGGACGATGATCGGGTTGAGGCAATAAAAAAATTATTATTAATTTTTATTTGTGAATAAATTCTGAGCTAAGTCTGTTGTTGAAATGGCGGCGGCAAGAGTGCCTTTGTAGCGAAAAGTTGAATCACATGCTGGATTTCAAAAGCGAAAAAGAATGCATAAAATATGTTAGCCAAAATACACAGGCGTTTGATCTCCAAGGGCCGAAATCATAGTGTACAGTAGCCGGAGGGGTGGGGATTTCACACCCGCAATTGGCAAAACTATGAGCCAAAAGTTGACCTGTGAATTTGACAAGTTGAAAAGTCGGGTTGTTTTTGATCTAAGAGAAACACACGCAGTGACTCGGCATTGTGTTTAGAACAAAGAAGAGGGAAAAAAATGAATTGTCCGAAATTTCAAAACAATAAAATAACGTATCGAGAATTGTCATTTGGTGAATCAGGTCGAGCGAAAAAAGGGAATTTATGAAATATTTTTGCTCGGATGGGAACATGTGTTGTCCGATAAGTTCAAAGCGACAAATGCATTCTTGGTCTTTTGACGTAAACAAAATGTCTGATATAATAAAATGGCCGACAACCAGAACTTAATTCTAAGATAAACTAAAATCCCTTTGAATTATCAAAGCGAAAGGTGAGATCAATAGATAATTTTAAAACAAATAAAATCGCGTGATTTGCGTTAAGTCAAAGGAAAAATAATTTTCCTGGATAGGGGGAAATTCCATTAGTAAGCCAGGGAGGAGTTAATTAATACAACGTGTAAGTTGGGCGTTAATTAAGGGAGGAGTCAATCCAATTTTGGAAATGGACCAATGAAAAAGGGCCCTGTCGAAGTATAATCAACCAATGAGAAAAGGCCCCGTCGAATTATAATCAAGCAATTTGATTGGTCGATGACGAACATGGGTGTCGTCATCATTCCATTATTGTATTATAAAAGAAATGAAAAATCAGAGATTAAGTCAGTAGAACAGTGAAGAACAGGAAAAGAGTAAGAAAAGAACAGAGTCAAAGAGAGATAAGTCTCGGCAGAATCACCTCTCTCTCTCCCCCCTCGCTTGTTGCCTGATAACTCAACGCTTATAACGTATAGATTACTTAATGAGAATTACGCAAAGTCCGCGATACCGACCAGGTATTTCAACAACAGAAGCTCAGTTGTAGAACTAACTGCTTGCTTGAATTAATTGTCAACTATATGTATATGCTGTAAATACTTCTTTTATGAATTTCCGAAATATATATTATATTAACTAACCTCCGGAGTTTTGTTGCTGATGTGCGTTGATCCGTATATATGTACATTCTTTATTTGCCAAATGTGACCACGGTTAAGGTCACACGTGCAAGGTCATATCTGTGGATATTTCTTATTTTGCCATTTGTGACACCGTATCCGTCAACGAACACCCAGGATAACTAGACGATCCACGGAGAACAGGCCTTGAGGACCGAACATCCGAGAAGAATCCCCAACGCCTTAACGAAGAACTCACTGGGTGACGCGACGTACTAACGGTTGGCAGACCTGGTTGCCCAGTTGACATATCATAACTGCACCGACCAGGGTGCAGATCATAACTGGGCCACGAAAAAGGATCAAGGGCGTGTAAGCATACGTCACAAGGTCACACAAAGCGTGCAGACACATTAATACTAACGACACATTTACACCTCCAACTTAAACTCCCCCGGCAACAGTCCCAATATAGTCTACATAATATATTGCACCAGATGCACAAAGGGTAATTACGTGGTGGGAAAATAGGCCGTGAGTTCCGCTTACGATTCAACAACCACAAACAAACAATTAGGGACAAATCAACACATCACATAATAGCAATGCACTAGACTTTCCCAGACCACAGCACAGACAACATGAAATGCATCCTTACAGCCTCCAACTTTCGGACACAGCGAAAAAGAAGACAACATGTTTTCATAAAATCTAAACCAACCAAAGACATTTCCAACAGGGCAGAGTGAGTATGCACGGTGGTAGAGTTTTTGTTTACGCAATGCTTTTTTTTTTTTTGCTTCCGCGTATTTTAATTTTTAACATATATTTAATTCCATATTCCGAGCACGCATATGCGCGCACACAAATGCACAGGTGTATATATGGGTGCGTTATCCATTCCCCTTCACAAACCCTATATATTATAGTATCCCTCTCTTAAGATGCACGGGATTAAGTTTATTATTATTATTATCATTATTATTGTTATTATTATTATTATTATTATTATTATCATTATTATTATTATTATTATTATTATTATTGCTGTGAATTTTACTATTATTTAACCGCGGGTTTAAGTGTTGCAATATATCTAACCTTCAGTTGTATTTCCAATAGTAAATATTATTAACTTCTGATTTCTCTAACCGGCATATCGAGTTTCCAATTTTTGTGATGGCTTCTAATTAAAAAACAATGCATTTTCCCTTTACCTGTCATTTCATGTATGTATGTATGTATGTATGTATGTATGTATGTATGTATTGTGACGTGCCCATTCTGGGGTTAGCTTTGTTATCCGATCGTGATAAATCAATTTCACAAAAATGATTTCCTCAGATTGACTGGAAGAACGCGAGAAGCTACGCGCTAGCCCGTATTTTGTTGACTTCCTCTGTCAAAAAGAGTATTTTAAATAAGGGTAACAATTATCTGCTCTTCTCGACTTAAAACACGGACTCTACGCTTGTGGTTTTATAAAAAAATGTCAAATGAATAAAGGGATGTATTGAGCAATCAGCTGTTCTATCGTTGAAAGAAATGGTAGGTCAGTGAAATTTCAACATATATTTTAACATGAAAAGACAACCAATTTAACATGTATGTATATATCTATATATATATATATTCTTTTTTGTTTATCTTTTTATTTTATATATAATGAACAGAATCAAAGAATAAATAAGTAATATATACAAATTTTAAAAGATGATAATCTCTATATAAATAAAATGAACTCATTTTTTTCCGTCTGATTTTGACATTGATAGGATTAAAAATCAAGATATTTCATGAAAATATAATATGCACAAACGGCAGAACAATATCTGAGGTGTGTTATAGGCTTATTATTTTTCAAATTCCTCGATAATCTTAGATTTCTATACTTTTTCTGCTGAGAAGTCACGGCCAAAATCGGTTAAGATCAATGGAAGTGGTAAAATATTTTCTCTCTAATAAATTCCTCCTCCCCCTGCCACCACTTAACACCGTTTGAGGATCGTTCACAAGGAACAGTTGAGAAGAGAACATCGGTTTGGCTTCGTAGTTCTTTCATGTGAAGTTATTTAAAATCACTAAGCTAAGCTACAGTGCTCTGTGGCGTAGTGGTTATCGTGCTGGACAATTCACATTATATTTTCACGTTCGCGCCGACCTACCGTAGTCGTTTTTTTTTTTTTTTCCTAAACAACTGGAATGGACTTTTCTTGGTGGCCGAACTATTAACGTTGCAGATGTTTTTTTTTTGTTTTTTTTCACACTTTATTTTCCTACTTTTACTCATGACTCTGGGTTTGATCCTTCCTACTTACCTACCATAACATTTTTTAAAACTCCCCACCCCCGTCCCGGAAACAAACACTCGGGCAACGCCGGGTACCCCCGCTAGTATATATATATATATATATATATATATATATATATATATATATATATATATATATATATAAATTCATGTCTTTCTTCTCCTTTTTCTTTTTCCTTTCTCTCCTTTTGGTATATATATATATATATATATATATATATATATATATATATATATATATATATATATATATATATATCGCATATCAAACTCCCATTGAGAAAAAAAGAAAGTCAAATTTACAACAGAAATAATTTACGGAATTGCGCCCCTTACATCAGCATCTCCTTTTTCATAATAGAACAAGGGAGACTACTTATGTTGCTTTCCCATTTTGTTTGTTTTGTCTGTCTCGTATTGTTTGTTTTATTTTATTTCTCCTTTTCCCTTTTATATATTTTTTTTTATTTCGGGCAATATTTTTTTACCAAACTCTAGCGTGATTTCTGAGTGGTCCGATATATCTTTATAACTGACAAATGAAAAGAGTAAAAGACAAACCGACCTTCATTTACGCTGATTGACGCCAAATATGTTTTCCTTCATATTTCTTGTTTTCTTGTTTTTATCAGCGGAGTTGCTTAGATGTTTTCTCTCCTTGAAATTTCTTCTGCAACTGTTTGCGTCTCAATTCTTAACGGTTAACTTTTTTTCGGTATGAACGCTGTCGCCGTCGTTGTCATGGCGACGGTCCACTTGATCGTTTTAATTCCTTCGCGTCTCTGAATTATAACCATCAAAGTTATTTATTTTTATTAATACGATATTGGCATATGTCAATATCGTCACAGTATGTATGAGTATAGGTATGTGTATAAGGGAGTGTGCATGTGCGTGGCGAAAAATAAAGAGACATATAAACACACAGACGGACAGAGAAACGTTGTACACAAAACATGGAATCCAAGATGTTTACACTGATGTTTTGATATGTTTGAACAAAAATAGGAAATGAAAATTAACATAAAAAAGAATATTTTTCGTTTATTTATTTTTTTATATTTATTTTTTAACATTATATGTGTATATATCAAATAACTAAAGACACTAGAATCTACAGAAAAATAAATAAATAAACGTGTGTGGGGGAAGGCGTGTAGACAAACAGCGTCTCGCACATAATAAATCTATAAGTCCAAGCTTTTGGTGAGAAAATTCTACTTAGCTTATCGCCTACATCTGCTTATGAGTCTTCAGGTGTATATGTACGTACGTCTATAAACGTGCGTTTGCGTATCCTGTGTGTGTATGGGTACAAGTAGAAGAATATGTGGTAGTGTGCAGGTGTATATGCATGTATGTTCACATATGCGAGGGTGTTCGTTGGATGCGTGCGTGTCCATTTCAAAGTTTTATGAAAAACTTGGTTTTGAATAGAGGCCACACAAGTTGCTGACCATTCCAAGTCAAAAATGTTGGAAGTGTTGTATTTAAATAGCTCTTAACCTTATTGTTGTCTATACCCGTGCCCCTCCTGTTGCTAACTCTGCCTGCCCTACACTCGTTTCCATCATTCACACTGAGGAATACCGAAGGATCGTTCTCCCACTCGACCACAGAAGCGACGCCCGCAAATAACTCGTCGGAATGTCTATTTAAATAGACGTCCGCCACCACTTTTACAGTGCTCCAACCGCCTGTTTGTAAACAAACAAACATATATATATATATATATATATATATATATATATATATATATATATATATATATATATATATATACATACATGACTTGGGTTTTATCAACTAGTTTAGTCGACTACTCATGTTAAGGTCAACTGATTGTTTTCAATTTTGATCCTCTTAGCAACAATTTTTGCCGGCTTAAATCCAAATCAAAACAATATCAAATTTTAATATCAAATTTCAACTCTGTAGACTAAATATCTAGACAACGTTTGGGAGAGACTCTTCGCACAAAGTGTTTTCATCTATAATTTTTACGCAATTATGCAGAATGTTGAACCTATGCATAAATAGTATTTAATGTAATAATGAAATAAAATCAATCATCTAATAAGAAAATTTAACAATTGGATTTTCAGAAAATGAGTTAACTTTTATTTAGTCGTTCGCATATCTATGACTGAGTATATTAAAAAGTTTGTTTTAATAAATTTTCAATAGAGAAATTAGGCTCTTAATATCAATGTTTGAACGAGGAAACCCCCGTTTTATATGTATATAGATATAGATAAATAGATAAGATTATATTTATATATTATTGTTGCCTAAGAATTCTGTTTATGAATGTCCGACATGATTGGAAATTACATATTCAGGGAGAATGTGGGAACAGTGACAGCATTATGTTTTTAGCACGGGGGCTAGAATGTCGGTCAAGAAACTACCGATATTGTCTGAATGTAAACAAATGCATATGAAAAAAAAATGTTACCTTTTCCAAAACATTTTCGTATGATTGAGATGCTATTGAATTTCAACACGGTCACGTTTTATTTATTAGCCAATATAAATTTTTCGCGAGAAAGTTTAGAAAAACATCTTGTAGAAAAATAAAATTTTATTAAAGAAAAAGACAAAAATACTTTGTTAAACTTGAACCTCATCCTCCTCTTTCAACTCTCTTTCTATCTCCAACCATCTATCTCACTCCCTTTTTTCTTTTTATCTTTTTTCACACACCCTCTTTGCACTCATTTTTATTCATGTTAACTCTCATGGATATAATCTCATAAAAAATGAAGACTGAAACGATAAAGTTCAATGAACATAAAATAAACAGAAGCGCGATGGGATATTTGTGTGCACATGCGTCTGCTTCCGTAACAGACTAGCAGGAATTGAGAATGAGCAACTCGTAAGAATTAACAAAGAAATAAGCGTTTGAAATTCGGTTAACCAGTGCAATAGAAACCATTATGCAGAAGACTTTGCGGCAATGATTCAGTTCCGTTTTAATGAAATAAAAAGTGGAGAATAACGGCTCTCCCTCTCTCTATATATTTTTTTCTCTGTATATGTACTCCATTTTTATTCAATTTTCTTATCAGTTTGTTCAAGCTGGGGATAGGGCATCCTGCCGGATGTTAAACATTAACCTGCTATCTTATATATTTCAATCAAGAGATAATTTTAAGATTCCAACTTTTTCTTCAAGTGCAGTTATATGAATCTGCTTTGCACTTGGTTCACCGGATATATTTGTTAGATAGTTTTGGAAATTCTTTTTTATTAGTCCAGTTGCTCTTATAACTACTGTAATGATAATGATCTTCCTAAAATTCCAGTTTCTTTACATGCCATGTCTTATGGACTTTGCTATAGCGTTATCTTTTCCCTTTCAGCTCTGTTTAACCCAGAATCATTGGGGACACTGACTTCTACTAGGGTTTCTTCTTTCTCCTTCTTGTCCCATATCACTATATCAGGTTTTTTCTGGTATTCCCAAGACTTGCTGCTGCATTCGATAGCCAACTGTTTTAGAGTTGAGATATTTACACACTCCATTGTGTAGCATTATATAGTAGCCGTCCTCCAGCATAATCTTACGGCTTGATGTCAGGTTGCTCACACTCTCTACTTCAATGTGGTAGAAACTGCACTTGTTATCATTGTTGAGACCAGTCATCTTCTTCAAAGCATTATTCGTCAAGCCTAGCTCTTGGGCAGCTGTTATAATTCTCTCATGTTCATACTGGAGCGATCCTTTTTTAGCCAGTCTATAGAGCCCTTTTTTCTATATAGTCCTGGGTTAATTCATCCAAAAATATTTGACACGCTGTTAGTTGGTTCATTCTTCCAGTTTTTGTAATGGGAGTTACTTTTGGCAACTTTTTTATGCCATTTCCGTAGCATTTGTAAGACAGTCTTGTCTAAAATGTTTGTCCAGTTTCATGATGGAGGTTGTTCTGCTGTCTTATTTCATGCTGTTAGGGCATCATTTCTAGGTTTGGATTTTGGAAGCTCATTACCTATTGCCTGATACTCGGGATAGCGGCAAGATGCTGATGCCCAATCTTTGAGAGACCCGTACCTTCTGCTCCTCTTAGCAGATACAGCCTGTTTTTTTTTCATCTTATTGTATACAATGTTAACATTTTCCGCTTTTTATGTCTAGTATGTTTATATATCTTTGTGTCCAGTCGACAATGCTAAAGTTGTATATAATCACAGGCACTGATATTTTGTTAATAGCAGTGATCTTGTTTTTGTTTGTAAGTTATTTTTTCCGTTTGGATTTTCTTATTCTTCTGATTGAGCACTTGACACATTTATCCAAACCAAACTTCATTCCATTATCTCCGGAGAAGTTATGTACAACCCGCAAGAGTCGACTTAAGTTAGCATCGCGCTGGCATACAGCTTGAGGCCATCCATGAAGAGCAAATTATTGACTCTTTATCCGGGTCTTGTTGGTGGCCCTGGCTTAAGTTCTAAGTTTGTTTTTGATAAATGTGCAAAGTGCTTGAAGTGAATAGTATCAGTAAGTAAAGAATTGCCTTTTAGAAAGGTTTTATTAACTGTAAAATACACGTACGCTCTTGAAAGGATCGAGCGGGAAAATGAAACAGAGGGCGCTTTTATTATGAATGTCAATCCCAAGGGGGATAACTCTTAACAACAAATTAAATCATAACATTTTCCCCGTCCTAAAGTATTCAAGTAAGGGGTAATTAATTATAGACAAATTTTTTTTTTTTTTTTTTTTTTTTTTTTTTTACAATCACATAAGAATCATTTTATTTACAAATAACATATGAACCCAAACTGCAGTTTTTTTCAGTATTTAGTCACAAAATCCTTATATTTACTAGGGAATTGTCGAACTCGGGACGACCTCCGCACAGATTGGCAGGAATGCTGATTTTCAGTATTATTTTTTAGTGAAATCTGATTTTCTTCAAGATCAGACGATTGATTTTTGTCTTCCTCATGACCAATGTTTTCATTAGTAGAAGGTTCAAATAAAGTCTCTGAAGTAGTAGGATTATTATTAGAGTTTTCTTCATTTGATGAGTTTGGAGCTAAGTCTCGAACGTTGACAGTGGTTTCCGTACCAGAAAGTACTTGAACATAAGCGTAGTGGGGGTTGACATCTATTAGGGTGGCAGGCGTTACAGGAGGGTCATGTTTACTTGTTTTAGTGTGGTTTCTAATATATATTGGGCCTGGTTTAACCCAAGAAGGAATTGAAATTCCGGAAGCAGATTTACGACTATATTTAAATAGTCTATCATGGGGAGTCATATTAGTGGCAGTACAAAGTAATGATCTAATTGAATGAAGTGCGTCCGGTAGTATGTCTTCCCAATAAGGTAGTTTCATTTGATTAGAATGTAATGTTGTTTGAATGGCCTTCCATAAGGTACCGTTGAGTTTTTCAATCTGTCCATTACCTTCAGGATGGTATCTACTTGTTTTAGAAGTAGCAATTCCTTTTTTGTGTAAAAAATCCTTTATTTCTCTTGCTAAGAAATCAGAAGCACGGTCAGTATGTATCATGTCAGGCAAACCAAAAATTGAAAAGAGTTTGTTTAGACAGTGGATAATGGTTTTGCTTGTCATATCTCTGCAAGGAAAAGCGAAAGGAAAACGGGAATACTCATCAATTAGAGTAAGTAGATATTTGTTGCCATGTATAGAAGTAGGTAGAGGGCCTTTAAAATCAAGATTTAATCGTTGAAAAGGTAATATGGCTTGAATGAGAGTCCCTCCATTGGTATTGGCGAATTTGGGTTTCAGTAATTGACAGGATGAGCAAGAGTCAGTAATATTCTTAATTTGACCCAAAGTAAAAGGGAGGTTCCTCGTTCTTATAAAATGGCTTAGTCTTGAAACACCAGGATGACATAATTGTTTATGTAAATCACGAAGATCTTGTAGATTGTAAGTAAGAGCAGAGATGCGAGAGAATGTGTCAGCAGCAATATTTTCAGGTCCAGGTCGATAAACTATAGTGAAATTGTATTGGGATAATTCTATACGCCAACGACATATTTTGTCATTCTTAATTTTTGATTTTCTTTTATTGTCGAATATGAAGCTGATGCTCTTCTGATCTGTGATGACTTTAAAGTGCCTGCCGAGTAGAAAATGTCGCCACTTACGGAGAGCTTCTACAATAGCGGCTGCCTCTTTTTCTACTGCATGGTGCTTAATTTCGTTAGTATTGAGAGTTCTTGAAAAAAATGCAATAGGACGACCTTCTTGATTTAGTGTTGCAGCAATGCAATAGTTACTAGCGTCCGTTTCTACTTCAAATTCTTTATTTGGATCTACCGTTATTAAAGTGGCGTCTTTTAGATCATTTTTCAATGTTTGAAAAGATTTTAATACAGATGGAGGTAGTGGAAATTCTTTGTTTTGATTTAGTAATAAAATTTTATCAGAAAATTTTTTAATGAATTTGCAGTAATAGGAAAACATTCCAACTATTCTTTTTTGAGATTTAAGATTCAGCGGAGGTGGCATTTCGAGTAATGGTTTTAGTCTTTGATAATCGGGAGCTATTTGATTATTTTCTATGGTGTAGCCGAGTAGAGTAATAGAACTAGAAGAAATTATGCTTTTATTTTCATTTAAAGTGATGTTATATTGTTTAGCAATTTTGTAGAATTTTTGAAGATTGTAATCGTGTTCTTCTTGATTTTTTCCACATATGGTTACGTTATCAACATACACAAAGGTATCGGTTAGATTTTCTTTTTCTATAATATAGTCTATGCTCCTCTGGAAAGCACTTACTCCATTGGTGACGCCAAAAGGAAGACGAGTAAATTGAAAAAGTTTGCCACTTACTTCAAACGCAGTGAATTTACGATCAGCATGATTTATAGGTATTTGGTGATAAGCAGATTTTAGGTCGAGAGTAGAGAAGATGTTATATTGAGCGATGTCGTCTACCATCTTATTGATATTAGGCATTGGGTAAGCGTCTAGTTCCGTGAATCTATTAATGGTATCGCTGTAGTCGACTACCATTCTTTTCTTATGATTCTCATTCGAAGTTACAAGAACTTGCGCTCGCCACGGAGATATCGAAGGTTCAATTATGCCTTCTTTCAACATTCTAGCAGTCTCTTCTTTTATGAATTTGTTGGCGGCAAAAGTGTAACGTCGGGATTTTGTCGCAATAGGAGTAGTATGAGGAGAAAGATTAGAAAAGAGAGGAGGGGGTGGAACGTTTATGGTAGGAAAAAAATTATTCGTGTTTATAGCTCCAATTATAAGTTTGTCTCTAGGACCGTCGAATTTAAGTGTTACTTTTTTATATTTTTTCAAAATATCTTTTCCGATTATTAAATCAATGAAAAGGTTTTCAATGATTTCAATTGTTATTCCAGAATGGGTTTTATCTTTCAGTATTAAATCCACGACAGCTTCGCCAGTTATTTTAGCATGTTGATCGGAAGCAGCCAGAGCTATAGTTTTGTTTTTAGGTATTGTGAAGAGTTTAAGTTTTTTAGCAAGATTTTCATTAATGAATGTTTTTACACTGCCGGAGTCCACCATAGCGTTCACGAAGTGCCCGTTAATTTGGCATTGAGTGAATGTGACATCTTTGGAGTTAGTTCCTAGTCAGGATAGAGAAGGTGAGGGGTAGTCAGAGTCGTCATAAAGAACAGCAGTATGAGTGTTAGAAATAGAAGATTTACACACTTTAGCCCAATGACCATTTTTTTTGCATTTTTTACATTCGGCGTTTCGTGCAGGACATAAATATCGAGGATGACGTGATTTTCCACAGAAAAAACAACCCCCTTTTGGATGCATATTTTCTTTAGTCACAGCTATACGATTGTAGCCCGAAGGATTATTTGTAGCTACTACAGTAAAGTTATTTGCGTAGCTTATCGAATGCTTTTCTGCTTGTTCAAGAGATCTGGCCGTGGCATATGTGTCTTGTAAAGTCAGGATGGGTTTTTCTAACAGTCGTTGTCGGATGGACGAAGAAGAAATTCCGCCGATGAAAGCTTCCCGAATGTATTGATTTTTGTTTTCTTCAGCAGAAACCGCTTCGAAGTTACATGTTTTGGCAAGCATTTCCAATTGTAGTATGAAGGCATCTATATTTTGTGTTGTTTGTTGCTTCGTCGTCATCAATCGATATCTATTATAAACAATATTTTCAGGTTTTAAATAAGCGGCGTCCAAGGTTCTTAATGCACTATCGTAGTCGGTTTTATCGCTTATTAAATCGAAAACAGAGGCTGAAATACAATTGATCAAGGCAAAGAAATTATCTGAAGTGTTTTCGATTAATCCGTTATTATGTGAGCGGATATAATTCTGGAGGGTTAATTTCCAATGCCTATAGGATTTTTCGGAATTAGGGCATGTAGGTTCCACCTCGAATCTGTCGGGACGTAAGATTCGATCCATTATTTTTTTTTTACAGTTAATAAAATTGAAGTGGATAGTATCAGTAAGTAAAGAATTGCCTTTTAGAAAGGTTTTATTAACTGTAAAATACACGTACGCTCTTGAAAGGATCGAGCGGGAAAATGAAACAGAGGGCGCTTTTATTATGAATGTCAATCCCAAGGGGGATAACTCTTAACAACAAATTAAATCATAACAGTGCTGGTTTTTATTTTGTAGTTTACTTAACAGGTCTATCGCCATGTAGATGGCTAAAGAGATAAACGCATGGTGTTTACGTTATGGATTTTTACAGACCCATTAATTTGGCTTAATATGATGGTTGTTTACCACAATTTTATATGTGCAGCTACCGTCTCTTGAATTACCAGATGGATTTTATATAAATCAAACACATCAGTAGGTCACACTATCAAATGCCTTTTGGTAAGATATTCACACTTAGGTTTCTTTGTCTCACAGTCCTCAAGGACTGTCTTATTGAATCATATTTATTTCTTGATGCCTAAACACTTCGTTCTGCACTCTGTATATAGTTTTTCCAAATATGTTCAAAAGGCGAGGTGTTGCAACCATGCAAGTGTAGAGCTCGTCTGTAGTAGTAGGGCAAGATATAGGTTCGTACTTAATAAGGCGTTATACTTCACTCTTTTTGGTATGAGAATTGTATCACCTTTTAAAAGCCATGCTGGTGTGGCCTCTTCACCTCTCAATTGTTTTTATTAATATTTTATTTTCACTCCAAACAATGCACAGTGCCACTTTGAGGTAGGGAGCTATTATCGGGGACATAAGTTGCAGGGTTGATATGTAGAAAGTTGAGAAGCAAGATGTCTGTTCACATTACACTTGAACTTCTGCATGGGGAAGCAGAAACCTGGAAGGGATTTCCAAAGTCTAGCAGTTCTGATGAAGAAACTAGGAATCTCTATTGTGTAGATGTGAGATTTTGCTGCTTGTTGGGTTTACATCTGGGGTATTTACATCTAAGCGGTACAAAGGCTTGTAGTTCGTCGGAGCATTCACCATTAAAATACTTGTAGAACAGGCAGAAGGTGTAAAATTACGTCGATGGACAAAGGTTAAAGATTTGATTACTGTTTAGGACCTACCAGGTTGGCACGACTCTCTTTTTCTTTTTTTGTCAAGGAGCGAGAGGTTAGTAGCAGATGCACCAGCCTAGATGTAACAACAGTACTCCATACATGGACAAATGGTAGCTTTTAAGCGTAATTAGTTTTCTAGCACGGTAGAAAGAGCCCGCCTTCTCTCAGCAGCCTTGACAATGCTCTAAATGTATCTGTTCCAACTCATATTCCCTGTGAAAGTTAGGCCGAGGAGTTTCAAAGAAGTATTTTCAGGTAAAGTATCTTTGGCCATAGCTATTGGTGGTAGAGAATGTTTATTGTAACTATTGAAGGAAATAAGCTTAGTATTGGCAACATTGAATATTACTATCCATTTTGTCCCCATTCCACTACAGATTGGAGGTCTTCCTCTAGAGTTTTTGCCATTTCCTTAGATATGTGTTACTTCTTTTTACCCTCGTGCCTGTCATAGAGCGTTGTGTCATCAGCAAATATACCATATCAGAAATAATTTTATCAGGGGGTCATTTATGAATAGTAGGAATAATAAAGGTCCAAGGATTGAAGTAACTGTTATAATGACTATGCAGTGCTGTTAGTAAAGCCAGGAATTGCGTAAGCTGTTTTTCTTATCGCTAGTTCAGGTTTGTTTTCGCTAGTTTTAGTAACATCTTGGATCTATTACGCCTCTTTTAACCGTAATGTGAGAACGCACGTAATAAAATGCTGGCTGCCATCTTTGTTCTTCCTTTCCTCAGCCTGAACTCACTCGCTGAGTACCCACAGTAAGGCTTGTTTTTTCTTAGCTTCTAACCATATGCCTCCCTGATCTCAAAATCATATTTCGTAGTCTCTCATCCACTGTGGCAGTCGCCTCTCTCTACTTGGCCTCTGGGATGTCTCGTCCTCCTGTTGCTGCACATTCCCCTCCATTGCTTCGCCTTCCACTGGTCTGATGTCGAGAATATGCGTCGGGACTCTGTCCACCACAATGTTGTTTCTAGTGTTCCTCCCAATCACGCGACCTCTACTCCATTGTGTGGTGCAGCGCGCGCCCGGTGGCTTCAACCATACCTCGTCCCCGAGTTTAATGGTCCCTGTGGCCTCTCTGCTTGTCGGATCAACCCTGGTATGTCTCCAGGAATATGCGAACCTTGATAGTTGTGGAACCGTCTCTGGCACATGTCCCAATCTAGGCGACATATTATACCAGTAGACGGCTTGCTCAGGTGAGGTGCCTCCTCTTTCCGCAACAGCCTTTATGATGCGGTGGTTTCTCTCCACAATCCCGTTGCCACTGGGTTTGTAGGCAGCTCTGAAAAATTGTTCGTTATTCTATTTCTTCATTACTTCCGTCACTGCTACTGACTTGAATGCGGTCCCGTTGTCGGTTAACAACTCTTCCACGGGACCTCGCTCCAAAAACACCTCATCGAGGATTGCCGCTATTTCATTGCCCGTTCCTCCACGTAGCTTCTTCCATAGGGCAAATCACCCGGGCCCGCAGTCAATCATGGTCAGGTAAAGTCCACCCCTGTAATGAGTGGCACCGCATGCCAGTCTCTCCCAAGTCCCACTCACCCCCAATTGACCAGTTTCATGCGTTCTTGGAGCAGGATTAATCGACTGACATCTGTCGCATGTCCTGACCACTTGCCTCACTTACTCCTTCGTGACACTCGGGTTGACTTTTTTCACCAAGTCTCACGTCCTCTCTACCCCCATATGGTGCAGATTGTGCAGCTCTCGCACGCCAACATCATCTAGAATCGATGCAGCAACAACATCTTTCTTTGGCAAAAGCCAACTCTTCTTCACTCTCGTGAGAGCATTTGCTCGGTTCTTCTCAGAAGCCACCATGTCTACGCGAAGCTTCAAACAAAATTCCTGCATCAGCTCAGCTAGCATCCCAATCCTGCGCTTCACTAACATCCCTGCTGCCCCTTTTGTTCTTATCCTTTTTTCGCTTGAAATGAGGGACTTTAGCCAAGCAAACACCGTGGCAGAGTTTTTTATGCAGATGTCACGCAGTCTCCATTTCAAGGCCAGGTTGGCCCCTTTAATTATCGCGTCTAATTCCGCTACATTGATGTGGCTGACATCATTCTTCTTCCGTAACCAGGCCGCATCTTCTGAAACCACTCCTCTAACTTTCAAAACGACACCTGTTGCAATGCTGCTTGCATCACACCACACGACCCCATCCAATGTATGTCTACGGCAACACATCAAAGGCTGTAAATGACAAAGTTCTCTGATTCTCTCTCCTCTGATCTCGAGCGCGTGGTTCAGTGGGGGAAGACGTGGCTGGTTACCTTTAATGCATCTAAAACCAAACTCCTATCTTTACATCATCAACGCTCTGATCCCCATCTAGTATCAATTGAAATGGATGACTCTCGTCTAGGAGAAGCCTCATGTTTTGACAAGCTTCTGGGTTTTTCCTTTACTCCTGATCTGAAATGGAACACGTACATCAAGTCTGTTGCAAAGGTCGCTGGAAAGATGATGGGATCCTTCTACCGCTCCAGAAGATATCTCACTACTGATGCAATTCTCTATCTATATAAAAGAAGATATCTCACTACTGATGCAATTATATAAAAGCCAAGTACGTCCAAGGATGGAGTACTGCTGCCATATCTGGGCTGGAGCTGCTAAAAACAGCCTATCCTGCCTTGACAGAGTACAAAATAGACTTCGTGGCTTAGTGGGGGATGCCCTTTTCTTTGCAACCTCTCTCCCACAGAAGAGACGTTGCGAGCCTATCCTTATTTTATCGTTATTTTCATGGCAGGTGCTCGTCTGAACTCCAATCTCTGGTCCCCCCTCGCCAATCCTTCACGAAAAACACCCGTCTAGCTGAATCCACAGTCAAAAATTTTCCCCGCTCTTTATCTGTGCCTAAATCAAAACGTAGATTCCATGAACAAAGCTTCTTTCTTAGAACTGCACGCCTGTGGAACTCTCTTCCGTCTGCCTGCTTCCCACCTGTTGGTTGTCTTCAAGTCCAACGTAAACAAATTCCTAATGAACCCCCCTTAAGTAAACACTTCAATAAATTTCCACACTAACGTACTGTACTTGCAATAACCCTTATCCCTGAGTGGCTTCCGGGCCTTGATAAGTGGTGAAAGAAAATGATTGTTAGGTAGTGATGTCTGAAATAGAAAAGAAAATCATGAGAACACATTGAAAAATAGATGTTAAACTTGAAAATGATTTTTTATCGAAAAATAGATTTTTGTTTTCTATTTCGTGTATTTTTTACGGCAGTGATATCAGACAACTGGCATTTTTAGCCATATTTCAAACGATTGTAACATATGAGCGCGTATGGAAACATCAACAGCAGCGAAGGATGGATGGCAAGCGATTGTATTAGCAGCAGGAGTAGCATTTGAAGCGTAGACAAATAGGTAAGTGTGATCGGGCTTGGATCTGAAGAAAAAGAAAAAAGGACACTACATAGTCGGAAAGAAAAACCAAAGTCGGCGCTGAAGGAGATGGGCGTGTAAAGAGAAGGCGAGAATATGCTGGCTGTGGTCTGTGTACGGTCAGAAGCAAGAGAAACGCGCATCAAGTGAAATGCACACGTGGCAGCGAAAGACTTTTAAGCTGACGTCGAAACAAGGATAAAGAAAACAGTAATAAACGACTGCTGTTTTTAAAAAAAAAGCCCGATTTTATTCATCTGCTCTTTTGCAACCGTACTCATGTTAAAAAAATTTATTTCATATATATATATATATATATATATATATATTTATCTAGATATGTTTATGTACGGCATTCACTCCTAAACTAATTAACTGATGATTATAAACTTTAAACTTTGAACTTCGATGTACGCGTAATGGGCTCAAATGTGGGCTCTATTTATTTTAATTTAGTTGTATGGAATTAAGCATCATTTTCATTTATTTGATGTCATTGTTCGCATTTCGTTTCTGCAATTATTGTTGAACCAGCTATTCATAGCACCTCAATTTTCTTCGAATGCCTTGTATCGAACAACAAATAAGAAAACCAATCCGAAAATTCTACATATTAAAGAATTTACAGTTAAGATTTTATATGGATTTTTCAAAACTCGATTGCAATAATTATTATTATATTTGTATTGTATTTCAGAACTTTCTACTTCTTAATGCTTAACATTTACTTGGCATAGTACATCTCCACATGTCTCTGAAATATTACTCAAGTAAATACAAAAGCCAATACTAAATGAATTTTTCAACTTTTGCAAAATTCTATAAGGATTATTTATCATAAACTATAAACACACAAAAAAGGGTCATCACCAAAAATTTTATTTAGATCGAAACAAAACTTTAACTACTTTAGGTCAAGCCTATGTAGAAGACATGTCCAAAATCCAACGAAGCTAATCCACGCACAACTGTTCGAGAACTTCTGATGCTTTCCAACCACTTGAGAGAGATTAGAATAACAAAAATATTGATAAATTGGTGCCTCACAAATTGAACGACAATTAAAACAAACGCCGTCATGAAGTGTCATCTACCCTTCTATTACGCAACAAGGACGACATGTTTCTCGATCAATCAGGTTTTGACTTGCGATTAAAAGTGGGTGCTTTATGAAAACCGGCGACGCTCAGCTTAGTGGTTAGACACTGATGAACCTATACAACACTTTCCGAAGCCATAGTTGCATCCAAAGAAGGTCATGTTGAATGTTTGGTAATCTGTGACCGGTCTCATCGATTATAGATTTTTTGAATGCAGGCGAAACCATTACGGCGGAGAAGTACTGTGAACAAATGGATGAAATGCATCAGAAACTTCGACAACAACATTCAGCATTAGTCATCAGAAAAGACCCAATTTTCCATCACGACAATGCCCGACGGCACGTTATCAAACCGACCTTGCAGAAGTGTAACAAACTGAGTTACGAAATTCTGTCTCATCCACCATATTTTCCAGGCCTCTCACCTACTGATTACCACTTTTTAAAGCATCTCGACAATTTTCTGTATGAGAAATACTTCAAAACCCTAAGCGATTTTCATCACCACCAAATTTTTACATTATTAACATAAATAAACTTGTTTTGCATTGGCAAACGTCTTGATTCTGATATTTATTCTGATGGTGTTTATTATTTCGATCAATAAATTTTTGTCGGAAATGAGATATGTTCATCTGAATTTCAAAGTTGAAAACCGCAAGAACATTCTTGTCAACGTGATATTAACTTGGTATTGTAGGTTGTGCGTTCGCGTTTACCATCCATAAACGGCAACGACAAAGTTGTATTTTATTTTATTCTGTTTATAATTTACAAATCAAAATATATTTAACCTCGCGTCTCTTAATCAACGTATAAAGAGCAAGCGATTCATACAGTAAATGTCAAAATTTATTTGAACATTATTTTAATTCTTATTCACTTTTTTTTTGACGATTACTTTTTTTAATTTCATATTACTTTTTTAATGGAAGTTCACTTTTTATTTTCTATCGAGAGTTTGAATGTTAGGTTTATAAGTTCAAGTTTGAAATTGAACTTATTTAATTTTAATTAATGTTTGTTTATTAAAGTCTTAGAGATTATTTTTTTTAAATTTGAGAATAAGTTGTATTGTCATATGATGCATCTGCAATCGTCATTTATTGTTTCACTGTAATAAAAAAGAATCTGAAATTCTCTAATTAAATCAAACAGGGCGAAACGGCGTTAAAAGTGGAACAAGAACCGCCATAACATAGACACGTTAAAACATGGCCTTATTAATTCAGTCGATTTTTGTTAATAGTCTAAGACAATAAATAAACTGGGTTTTTTTTTTGTGAACACTAAAATAACAACGTTAGGCGTTAAATTCAACCGTGTGAAATAAAGCAGCGTTCTTATAAACGTCAGTTTAATGTTTGCACAACTATTTGAAAATAAATTCTCCGACTTGATTTGCTTGTTTTTTAACGTTATATTCAATTTATAATTCTAAATAAATAAATAAATTCGGCCACCGAAATCGGTAAATGGATTGATTGCCTGCTCTAGTTAGGGATCACTCGCGGTACACCGTGAAAAAGCTTCATAAGTCTCCATGCAGTAACTTGGTCCACTGTAATCTACATTGCACTGTAAAGAAACTTGATTTTATAAAATAATTTTATATATAAAAGTTTAAATTAAAGCTATGAATGCAAAAGTCAAGTATCTATTTCAATTGTGCTCTAAACAGAAACATTCATTTCGAACGCGCCCCTGTCATATCAAAGAACTTACACTTGATTTTATATGCATGACCTTATAGCTTGTGCGGTGATAATGGCTTGAATGTTAGTTTAAAATGAAAAAGTCAAGTATTAGGCTTTAAGTTTGCTTTAAAAATAACATTCATTTTGAACACGCCCGGTCAGTTGGTTTTCTTTGTTGGGTCTTTTGGCTTATGTCGTAATAAAACTTCTCTAATGCACTTGTGATGTTAGGCTGTGTTAGGCTGTGTTAGGCTGTGTTAGGTGTCAACTTTGTTCAAAATCGTCTGTTCCTTTTATCATCGGATTATTTCGATTATCGATAATCAAGACTTATCGAAGACAGTCCGATACAAAACCTATATAAGAACACTGAAGGGCACATAATGTACTTTCGTGTGAAATTCCATAAAAATCGGCCCAGCCGTTTTCAAGTGCATAGGAAATGAAGTCGCACATACAGACATGCACACAGACAACCTTCCTTATGTATAATAGTAGAGATTACTATTATTATCATTTATGTATATGTGGGTGTATTTATGTATATGTGTGTGTACGTTGTGTTATGTATATGTGTGTGTACATTGTGTTATGTATATGTGTGTGTACATTGTGTTCGAAACAAATATTATTATCATTTATGTATATGTGTGTGTACATTGTGTTCGAAACAAATATTATTATCATTTATGTATAAGTGTGTGTACATTGTGTTCGAAACAAATATTATTATAATTTATGTATATGTGTGTGTACATTGCGTTCGAAACAAATATTATTATCATTTATGTATATGTGTGTGTACATTGTATTCGAAACAAATATTATTATCATTTATGTGTGTGTGTGTACATTGTGTTCGAAACAAATATTATTATCATTTATGTATATGTGTGTGTACATTGTGTTCGAAACAAATATTATTATCATTTATGTGTGTGTGTGTGTGTACATTGTGTTCGAAACAAATATTATTATAATTTATGTATATGTGTGTGTACATTGTGTTCTAAACAAATATTATTATCATTTATGTATGTGTGTGTGTATATTGTGTTCGAAACAAATATTATTATCATTTATGTATATGTGTGTGTACATTGTGTTCGAAACAAATATTATTATCATTTATGTATATGTGTGTACATTGTGTTCGAAACAAATATTATTATCATTTATGTATATGTGTGTGTACATTGTGTTCGAGACAAATATTATTATCATTTATGTATATGTGTGTGTACATTGTGTTCGAGACAAATATTATTATCATTTATGTATATGTGTGTGTACATTGTGTTCGAAACAAATATTATTATCATTTATGTATGTGTGTGTGTATATTGTGTTCGAAACAAATATTATTATCATTTATGTATATGTGTGTGTACATTGTGTTCAAAACAAATATTATTATCATTTATGTATGTGTGTGTATATTGTGTTCGAAACAAATATTATTATCATTTATGTATATGTGTGTGTACATTGTGTTCGAAACAAATATTATTATAAAATAAGTCAAAAAGTGAAAATATATTTTACGTACGTGATATTGCTTGTTTATCGATGTTTCTCTCATTTTTTCAAATGAATATATCGATTCCTGTTCATCTTATAAAGAAACGGCGTGTATAATACTTTGAAAATGATAAATAAACACTTTGGCAAAGTCCGAAGAGTCATGATATTTTTACATTTGTGTTTTTCAGGTAAACATTCATATTTTAGTGTGTGATTTTGAGAAACCCTAACTTCTGCAATTAGTGTCCAGCTATATGACCCCCCCCCAATCAAATATTATCATAAGATAGTTCATAACTTGACTAGACTTCTTCTAAAAATCGATACTATCTATCACTGATGAATTACAACTGATAATCAAGTTATTTGTTTTTATGGTATGAACAATTTATGCTTCAGTTCGAGAAATTTGCTTCAATCCATTTTACAACAAACGCTGTTCATGTAAGAAAGTTTAATTATTCATTGAACTGATATGGTTGCAAAAAATGATCTTATTATCTCGGGAATGGCTTTCTCCTCTCGAAACAGAATACTTTCTAAAGGCGTTGCTGGACGATAAAAAGTTTTGGGGGGTGCAATTTCTAACCTTTTTTTCAGTCAGAATTAAACTTCCGGTGGCAAGGAGATATACAAAACGACCAGGAACAATGTTTGGCGGAGAAAGTATGATATTATGTTTGAGCTTTCCTTCTCCTAGAGAAGTTCGCAAATCAAGACTTGATAGTATAATCTACCCTAGTCTTTCACAAATACAGAAAGAACGATATTTCCCATTGATATCAGAAGGCACATTTATTTGCACATATATAACACTTGTTACTTTCAAAATGACATGCAACATTACTTCACTGCGATGATCTGACCTAGCTCGTTGTTTACCCTAATAATTTTTTACTTATCGAGTCCAAAAGCCACTAAGGTGATATGCATGGATTGTTGTTTGAATAATGAAAAATAATATGAAAGGCTGAAACTGATGGGTGGAACAAAATTTGATTACTATGAGGAAGGTTTATGACAAATATTTATTGATCAATTGGTTCCACAGATTGAAAGTTCTTGAAAAATAATTTGTTCCTGGAAACTCCACCTTAAACAAAAAAAATTTCTCAGTAACTATGCTTTTTTTGTTGATCAAAGTGTATTTTTTTATCAAAGCCTCCCCGTCTAATAATGTTTTACGAAAAAATTAGGGTAAATTTGGATGGATTTTACGTGATTAAATTATTTTTCTAAATTTGGTATACCTTTTCGCTATTGCGTTGTTTATTTGGATTAATAATAAATAAAAATAAT